>NC_137020.1:32656462-32676462 GCF_032717465.1 Coenobita brevimanus
ACCACTTTCATTCCACTATTTATTGTAACCTTTCACACTCTCATTAGCCAATATCAACAGCTTAATTAAGAACGTAATCACCTGTACTACCTCAGCTAATCACTTCACACCTTTCTTATTTAGCACTTTCGCCTCCAGGTATCTCGTAAGCTGAATAACATCGTCTGGCCTCAGCGATAACTTTATGGTGCAATATGCTGTGATAATGAGAGTTTATGATAGAGAGAATTAAATGATGATGATGATGATGATGATGATGATGATGATGATGAGGAGGAGGAGGAGGAGGAGGAGAAGGATAATGATGATGATGCTCGCCATGCTGCTGCTGCTGATGATGATGATGGTGGTGATGAAGATGAAGAAGATGATGATGATAATGAAGAAAAAGAATAAGAATATGATGAAGATGATGAAGATGCAGACTAAATAATGATGATGATGATGATGATGATGATGATGATGATAAAGAAGATGACGACTATATAATAATGATGATGATGATGATGATGATGATGACGAAGAGGGTGAAGACAATACATACGATTTCCTAACTAATAAGCTCACCAACTGTACAAGTATATACAGCCGAAAGGAAAGGGAAAAAAAAAGATATGAGAATGAGGGTCCGCTACTGAGAAAATCCTGTTGAGTTAGTTTTTTGTTTGTTGTCATTCGATCAGCTGATTCAAGGAGGAGAAGGAGGAGGAGGAGGAGGAAGGGAAGAGGGAGGGCAAAAGGAAGGGAGAAAGGGAGGCGTGAGAGAAAGAGGCGAAGCGGTAGGAAGGGAAGAGGAGACGGGAGGGGGGTGAGGGGAGAGGGAAGGGGTCAAGGAAGGGCAATGAAGGGCCAACTGGTTTCAACTATATAGGTCAGAGTTTACCTTCCCTTTGTGGTGGAGGGGAAGAAAGGGAGAGAGGGAGGGAGGGAGAAGACCGAGAAAGGAAGGAGAGAATGGAGGGAGAGAGGGAGATGATGGAGGTAAAAGAGTGGTAAGATGGAGGACGAGAACTGAGGGAGAACATGAAAAGATGCGAGAAACCTTAAAAAAAATAAGGTTGGGGGGGGGAAGAGCCAGGTGATAATAATAATAATAATAATAATAATAATAATAATAATGATAAAGGAATTAATGAAGAAACAATAAACACAGCATATAAAAGGAGAAAGCGAAATAAAATAAAGAGCTACAGAAAGAGAAAGTATAGGTACACACACACACAAAAAAAAAAATCCCCTTCCCCTCACAAACACACGTCCGCAAACAATGACCAACAGGAGCAAAAGTAAATCAAACAGCAATAACAAATGCAGGAGCCGGTAATTGTTTGCACAGTGTTCCCTGCCTGCGTCTGGTGGTGGCGCAACATCTGGCACTCGGTACGTTGCGCAGAGGGAGAAAAAAAACTGCGCCATGTGGAACGTTGCGCAGGGACGAAATTCAAAAACCATCTGCGCCATTATCTACGACTCTCCATTGCACAGATCATTTGGTTTTTCATATTCCATCGCTTAACTGTCGTCTGATTTCATTTTGACGTGTCAGGAAGCTGCAGGAGTAAACAAAGACGTACTCACAAAAGATCAGCACCATTTTCTTCGACAAACGAATCTCCACATCACAAATCGTCCTGTTTTTCATATTCTGTCACTTTAATATTCATTCTCCTTTGCTCGTGAAGTGTCTGGAAGCTGTATGGGTGAAGACAAACGGATATACAAGCAATCTTACACGATACCTTAGCTTGCGGGATAATCACACAAATTCTACAATCGATTCCCTAACTTTAGATTTGTTTCTGGAGGGGGAACTAGACACGCGAAATTCTACATGTATTTCCTGTTCCTTCAGACTTTGCTCTCCCCTTTCCATGTGCTTCCTGGGAAAAACAAACCACAGTTACGAAAAGGAACTGATCTTAAGCGTGTTTGTGAATCCAGAAGCGAGAGAGAGTGAAAGTGGCAACACCGCCTCGACAACAGCTGACTTGAGCGGGGGAGGAGAAAAGCCCGTGCAATTCTCCCGCCAAAATTAGAGACATTCATAGCCAAGATCTTCATTTGTACTTCTATTTCAACTCTTTCAAGTACCAAACACTTCCCAGCTAAACTAAACTGAATAAACAACCAGAAATATATCACAAAACAAACTTCAACTGCGAAAGAGAGTTGCTTTTGGGAGAAGTGAGTTAAGAGCAATACTGGATACTTGACCAGATGTTTTTGTTTTGATTGTGGTGATGCTGATTGGGTTATTCAAACACCACGTGGGATGTGGATTAAATTACCATCATAAACACTCTCCTCTGCCTACCAAGACTACACTATGGCGCTAAGGTATGATCAGAAGGTGACTGGGAAAGGGCAATAGAAAGTGATGCAACGTTGAGACCAGATTAACAAATACCACCAGATCCATAACTTACGTGCCTCCAATTAAAACATTTTACATTTAGATAAGACAAACAGAGAGACATGGGTAGATAGACTGATAGATAGACTGAGATAGATAGATAATTTTCATGTCGTAACCCGGAGTTCATCCAGGGTGACTGAGACAAAAACTAGACCTTTTATCACTCATCTGATCGTCACCTCTCCCACCCACCACTCCAAATCCCCCTCCCTCCTTTACTCCCGCTTCATGGCTGGTAACCCTTCTTGCTTTGTTATTTTATTATCTTTATCATCCCTACCTTCAACTTGTCCAACAGATACCATTGTTCTGATCTCTATAGCAACCAGCCTCGAAGGAACTTAAAGATCTGCTGCTGTTTTATTATCTTCATATTCCTTTCTACTTATCCTCCACATCACAGTTCATCACCACACCCTCCAACCACTCCTAACAACCCTTCTTCATGCACTCCTTCATTCTATCTTCCACATAGCCACTCCAATTCATGCTCCCTCATGTCCTTCACTTCCTCTTCCACATCACCATTCATTACCACTCTAAATCACTCAGTTTTTCTCCAATCATATTCTGCATTACCAGGCATCACCACTTCACGTCAGCCTCCATCATATACCCTTCAATCGTACTATCAACACGACGTTACATGAGAGAGAGAGACAGACAGACAGACAGAGAGAGAGAGAGTCTTCTTCTTCTATGGGTCATTTTACAGGTAACTACAGAATATCTCGTGACAAAAGGCATTTAGTTCTCTCTCTCTCTCTCTCTCTCTCTCTCTCTCTCTCTCTCTCTCTCACACACACACACACACACACACACACACACACACACACACACACATTACCGTTATTATCTAAACCTGTTTGTCCCATCTCCTCACTACTCAGTTTTACTAATACTTTTATCACATTTAACTCTCTCTCTCTCTCTCTCTCTATCTATCTATCTATCTATCTCTCTTTAATTACCATTCCATGTGTCTTTACCAGCTGATGATACTGATGATGATGATGATGAAAATGGTAATGATGATGACGAGGAGAGAGAGGATGGTTATGATGACAAAATGATCGTGATGATGATGATGATGATGATGACGACAATGAAGTTGATGAGGATGATGACGACGATGAAGATGATGATGATGATGATGATGATGATGATGATGATGATGTCCTGGCCTGAGTCTGTCCTAGAAATAAAAACGTTGCCAGGACAGGATTGTTGCTAATGCTTCTAGTCTTCTTCTTCATTTACATAATATATTCCGTAAATCTAGTGTCCTCTCTCTCTCTCTCTCACTGACATTCCTCCACGATAATGATCTGTCTTCACAAAAATCCTTTCCTTGTTTCATCACATTCCAACTTTACCCTTCTCTCTCTCTCTCTCTCTTCTTTCTCTTCTCTCTCTCTCCCCTCCCATCATCCCTCAAGTCCTCTCTAATTTTCTCCTTTTTTTTTCTCCCTACCTGTCAATTACCTTTATCAATTAATCTACGGAGAGAGGGAGGGAGGGAAGCAGGGAGAGAGAGACTGGAGGGAACGGAGGGGGTTGTCCAGTTGGCCTTGGAGGGAAGCAGGTCCACCCTACACTTCCCTCCACTCTTCCCTCCATACCTCCTTTAATTCCACCCAATATTTCCCCTTCATTTCCTCCTCTTAAACCTCCCTCTTCTCTTTCCTTTCTCTTCATTCACTCCACTGCCTTTCCCTTCCTCCTTGCCCATCTCTTCGCTTCACTCCACTCCCTCCTCTTCTCCCCTTCATCACGCTCCCTTCCTTCCTTCCCTCACTCCACTCCCTGCCTCCCCCTCCCTTCCTTCCTTCTCTCCTCTTTCATCTCCCTTCATTTCCTCCCCCTCTCCCTTCCCTTCCCCCCTGCCTCCCCCTCCCTTCACTGCCCTCCCCCATCCCTATACAGTAGGTTAGAATGGATCACACTGACAGTGAAAGTGGAGCGCCTCTCTCTCTCTCTCTCTCTCTCTCTCTCTCTCTCTCTCTCTCACTCACGTACTATCCCTCCTCCTCCTCCTCCTTCTTTCCCTTCTCTCTCTCCCTTATCCCTCTCTCACTCACTATGTACCCACCCACCTCCTCCTCCTCTTCCTCCTCCTCCCTCTTCTTCTTCTTCTTCTTCTCCTCCTCCTCCTCCTTCTCGAGCAACATGTTAATTTCTCATCTTCACATAACAACGGTTGAAAATTACAATATTCCTCAGTAGCTCCACGTAACAAATGAACTTCACATAGCATATAAACTGTACTCAACTTTACAAAACATTAACTGTAGCCTCAGAAATATAAGCCTGAGAGAGAGAGAGAGAGAGAGAGAGAGAGAGAGAGAGAGAGAGAGAGAGAATGTGAACAGCACCACACTCATCGTTAACTCATCGATCAACTTAATCTGACCACTTTGGGCGTAAAATTGCCATCTCTTTTATCTTGACTGAGCTATAACACGCGATTAACACTGGAAAATGGTGCTAGTCACGAAGAAGTGCTGTGGAAACGATGCTGGGTCGTACTGCCTTATTTACTGATCTACGTGAACCAAAGTGCAAAAGAACGAAAATCACCGCCTACTTAAAATGAATGAACGATAGGAAATGAAACTTTCTGATGCAAGTGTATGCCTGTATTACTGATATACCGATGTGGATGAAGTGCTGATGAACTTTACGGTATACTCAGAGCACATACACACACACACACACACACACACACACACGAATACATACGAGTACACACATACACACATGAATAAATACGAGTACACACATATATATCTACACATACATACAGATACATACACGCAAATATACAAATATACACACACACACACACACACACACACACACACACACACACACGGGAAATGACAGACGCGAGGAGAGACAGGTGGCCACAACAACAACAACAACAACAACAAGGGAAAGTGTCGCTCCGGGCACACACCCACTAAACACACATACACGCATACATATTCATACGCACACAGGCCAGATACATACACACCACAAATACCCACATACATATACACATACGTACTCGATCCAATACACACACACACACACACACACACACACACACACACACACACACACACCACAAATACGCACATACGTATTCAAACGCACACATGTACACCAGCCAATATACATACACACCACAAATATTCACATACGTATTCAAACGTTCATGGGTACACAGGTCAATATACATACAAATATCCACATACATATTTATACCTACATACATCGACCAACATACACACACCACAAATACTCACATACACAGTCATACACACATACATACACGTGTTAATATACATACATACATTCATACATTATAATAAGTAGTGCATAGGCTTATTTACCTTATTTTCTTGTCTCTTATATCTTATTTCCATCCTCCTCCTTCTCCTTCCTTCCTTCCTTCCCTATTTCCGGTTAAGACATGGAGAGAGAGAGTGAGATTGTGTGTGTGTGTGTGTGTGTGTGTGTGTGTGTGTGTGTGTGTGTGTGTGTGTGTAATTGCAGAACAATAACAATCTACCGTAACAGAAAGAACTATGCAACAAAAATAATTATACGCTCCACTAATGAAGATGTTGTTTGGTGTGTGTGTGTGTGTGTGTGTGTGTGCTCAGGTGTACGTGTGTAGGTGTATGATCGCTTACAGAACAGGAACAACTTAATATAACAGTTCTTCCTAGTGACACGAACTGTAGTATTATGCAATTAAAAAACAGATTGTATAATATGATGAAGTAATTGCAGTGGTGTGTGTTCGCGCGTAGGTGTGTGTGTATGATCACTTGCCAGCATCAGAGCAGCAGGCCAGGGAGTCAGTGTGTCAGGAACCAAGAAGGGGAGTAGACGTCGGCCGCTTTACCTCCCGTCGTCCATGTGTCTCGACCATAATATTCCTAGATACTTAACCTAGCGCAGACCCCCCTAAAAATTGAGCCACTCCCCCCTCCCCCCAGAAAAATAAAGAAGCAGGGAAAATGACACTCAAAAAAGACCAGAAGTGCTAATGAGTTGAAAGGAAAGTGTCAATACTCAAAGACAAATACCCTTAGATAAAAATCCTTGAAGGCAAACCCAAGAAAAACACATAAAATACGGAATACGACCAGAAAACCATTTAATACGTGAAAATAAACTGATTAAGAGAGCGTTTCAAGAAGATACGCCAAGAAGTAACTCAATAGCAACCCAATGAAACCCGTATATAAAATGACACGACCCAAGAAATCAATTACAATGAAGGTAACTGATTTAAAATGTTGAAGAAGACGGGCCGAGACGCTGCAACCTTCTTAAGAACGATGCACACGTGACTTGCAATGTGGTAAATGACTGGGGGGAAAAGTGTTAAGTGGTTTTCCAAGTGGACGTGGTGGAGATGACCAAGACCAGTCTGGGACACTTACAAGGAGGATTTTAAGTAAGTGGAGGGTGTAAGATGTGCAGGAGAAAGTGGAATTAGTAAAGTAAGACGTAAAGTGGAGGGAGGGAGATGGGGAGACCGAGGATGAGGTGGAGGGATGGAGTTGAGAGGTATATTAGGGAGAGGGGAATGAGTTGGGGGGAGGGCAGCCAAATGGTGAGTGACAGAGCGACAGGGAGGCGTTTTGTCTGCGGCCACCCTTTGCGGGATTAGGGCGTCGGGCTATAGATAGATAGACAGAAGACGTAAAGTAAGGAATCAATGTAAGTGGTTAAGGTAGGTAAAGTGTCTAGGAAAGTGAAGGTAGGATTCTAAGTAAAAGTTCTAAGTAGGCCAAGCAACTTAATGAGTATGAAGGTGAAGTGAGCATTCTAAGTAGGCAAAGCAGGAACTCTAAGCGATGTTGAAGAAAGAAGTAATGCATCTAAGTAATGTAAAGTAAGGACTGTAAGTGAGGTTAAGATGTTTAAGGGGTCTAAAGATTAAAGTAAGGATTTTAAGTAAGTAAATGTGTGTGTGTGTGTGTGTGTGTGTGTGTGTGTGTGTGTGTGTGTGAGAGAGAGAGAGAGAGAGAGAGAGAGAGAGAGAGAGAGAGAGATTAAATAACTGTACAATTAACATAAAAACAAGTTATAATCATCTCTTACGGTTCACTACACATCTGCCCTGTCCTTGCACCGTTCAGTCCATTATATTCAATTAACAGAAGGCGTCGGTGATAATGTCTTTGTCTTACTGGCATCTTAACCCCTTGAGGAAGACGTATTTTCCCTCTTATTACAACCTCCAGACGATTCCCTTCAGGCGTGACGGGTGGGATTAGTTATATAAATCCTCCACGACCTTCCTAACTTAGCCACTCATCCTAACTTGACTCCCTTGATCAATGACGTATAGTTATTGATGTTATTTTTAAGGTGATTTCATTCTGCTTTGGACGGTCTGACAAGCACTTTCATCATGCAAGGAGTCTCCCTGGCACCTCTTCTTTTGCGATTTATTTCCCAAACTACCTACTATTATACCCAGTTTTTGTATATCAATTTAATATCCACATAGGTTGCATGAATAACACACAATATAGATACGGAGCAGAATCAGAAATAAACCGGTGAGGAAGAGGTGTTAATCAGCTTCCTAAACGCACAAGAATACTGCCCAGTCTTCATATACTGGCTATTCCCTACTTTTGGAGCTAGGGATGATAGATGGACGAGTAGTCATTTTCTCTTCCGTACTTAACTCTCTCTCTCTCTCTCTCTCTCTCTCTCTCTCTCTTGTAGGAGCTGATATGCATGAGCCAACTAACAAACTGCAATTATCACCTCTTCGTATGCTTTTATGCTTAGAAATTTACAGTAGAAAATCATAAAAGTTAAATTCCGATTACAGCATATGATCTACGAGGTAAAGGTGGGGTCACACACCATAAGGCGCTTACCCACGGTGCTCAATTTAGTCTCTTATGCCCTTGAGCCACCACGCACTATCCTCGGCTATAAGGCCACTTCATCACCCACGGTACCACAGCTGCCTCTCTAGGAACCCAATCACCCACCGTACCAAGCCACAAAGGTGCATCAAAGGAAAGTCATCCAAAACTTCAACTTGCCATCAAAGGAGAGTCATCCAAACTCCAACTTGCCATCAAAGGAGAGTCATCCCAAACTCCAACTTGCCATCAAAGGAGAGTCATCCAAACTCCAACTTGCCATCAAAGGAGAGCCATCCAAAATTCCAACTTGCCATCAAAGGAAAGTCAGCCAAACTCCAACTTGCCATCGTAAAGTCACCCAAAACTCCAACTTGCCATCAACCCCAACTGTGCGTGGACCAGTTCCCACCATTAGGAGAAAGCTAACGGTGTGGTTGTGGATGGCGGGGTGGCATAAACGCACTACGATAATGAGGGGAGGGGGGGGGAGGGGATTGGTGGTGGGAGAGAGAGTACGGTTCTCACTCTTACTTTTATATGAAGTGTTTCAATCATGTGACATCTGTTATTATTCTTTCTACCCCCAGACGATTTCATTCAGCAGACAGACTTCTCAAACTGTTTTAATATTAATTCTATCAATGAGAACTTTTTGTTATTATTATTATTAGTAGTAGTAGTAGTTGTAGTAGCAGTAGTAGTAGCAGTAGTAGTAGTAGTAGTAGTAGTCGTCGTGGTAGTAGTGGTAGTAGTAACTGTTGTTGTTGATATTATTATTATTATTATTATTAATTTCTGTATCCTGACATTTTCTTCCAACTCGCCAAAACCTTTAGAACAGACAGAGCCTCCAGAAGTCCATTCACACCTCCAGATATGCCTTAAGCTGAATAAAATCGTCTGGAGGCTGGCACAAGGGTTTAACGGGGATGAGGGAAAGCTAACGGCACAGTATATCATGGGGTGTAGGCATGATAAACACCGTAGGGTAAAGAGGGGGGTAATGAGGGGGGGGGATTGGGGGTGGTAGTGATGGCGGCGGGAGGGAAAGTCCATATGCCACTCTTGCTTTTACAATACCGTACCGTATATCAAGTGTGGATGCGGCTGGTTGAGTACTGGAGGCGTTGAAGTGTGTGTGTGTGTGTGTGTGTGTGTGTGTGTGTGTGTGTGTGTGTGTGTGTGTGTGAAGAGATGTCAATGAGGCAGAACAAGTGATCCATCTCTGTCTTCAACCATAGTCCATAAATTTCCCTCTCCTTCCAACATTCCCTTTCCCTTTCCTTTCCACCCATTTCCCTTCTTTCCCTCCCACTTTCTCTCTCTCCTTCTTTCTTATCATTTCCTCCACTTTCCCCTTCTTTCCTTCTCACGTTCTCTCTCCCTCTTCTTTTCTTCTCTCCCTTTTTTTTAAACTTCTCTCCTATTTCTCTCTTTTTTCTTTTTACTCCCGCCTCATCCTCTCATCCACCATCATTACTTGCTTCTTTATCTTCTTCATCATCCTTCATTTTTCTTTTATCCTCTGTACGGCATCGCTTCATCTCTCTCTCTCTCTCTCTCTCTCTCTCTCTCTCGCTCGCTCTCTCTCTCTTTCTCTCTGCTGTTCTTATCCATCACTTTCCTTTACTTCTCTTTCTTCCTCTGTATTCTGTTATGGGGTATCCTCTTTATTTCCTTGTGTGTGTGTGTGTGTGTGTGTGTGATCTTAGCCCTGTTCTTGCTTTACAGTCGTCTCTCCTATCCACCGGCATCGTCTCCTATCCTTTTTATTTCATCATCTCATTCGCTTTTCCCCACACAATTTCCCCACTTCTGTAAATTCATCTTCTTCCATCGTCACACTTTCCCCCCTCTTCCATCCTATCTTCCTCTCCTCTCTTATCTTTCTTTCCTTCTCATCTTCTCTTGTCTCCTCCCTTATCTTCCATACCTCCCTATTTCATTCTCTCCTGCAACTTATTTTTTCTATTCTGTCTTTCTTCCTTTCGTCTTTCCCTCCTCCTCTTCTTCCTCTTTTCTTTATTTTCTTTTCTCTTCTCTCTTCCATTCTCAAAGTCAGCCAGTTTTAATTTTCCATCCCTTCCTTTCCATTTCTCTTCATATTGTATTTTCCTTGTATTTCGTTTTCTGGTCTCGTCTTCTTTTATCCTGTTTATTTTTTTTCTTCACACCTTCCCCAACCACGAGCCCTCTACTTGAGACACAGTCATGACCTGTCCTTGTGTGTGTGTGTGTGTGTGTGTGTGTGTGTGTGTGTGTGTGTGTGTGTGTGTGAGAGAGAGAGTCAGTGAGTGAGTGAGTGTGGAGGGAAGTGTAATCACAACTTGGATACCAGGAACCACACCAGCATTACACCCAAGAGAATATCAAGAAAGCACTAAAATAACAATAACATCAATAACAAAGACAAGAACAGAAACAATAACATAAACAAAACAATAAAATCACCTTCACCAACCAGTCATTCCCACCAAAACAAACACACCAACAGTTACATCGATAAGAACCTCAACAAAAGAACGAATGGATCTTGAACAATAACAGAGAACAAAATGGTTGAGTTATCCTTGAGGTATGGGTTAGTGCCCTCTCTCTCTCTCTCTCTCTCTCTCTCTCTCTCTCTCACACACACACACACACACACACACACACACACACACACACTTGAAACAAAGAGGTGGTCAGTGTTCTTCCTTTCCCTTCAAGTTCCTGCTCTCTCTCTCTCTCTCTCTCTCTCTCTCTCTCTCTCTCTCTCTCTCTCTCTCAGGGAACCATGAACAAAAGCAACACCAGGACAACGACATGAACAAGTGAACAACTAAGAGCTCATGAACAAAGAACAGAGAAGAGTGGCTAGCCTTGAGCATGCGTCCTTCCTTTCCCCTCACCTTCCCTTTTTTCGTTACCCCGCCAGCGTTTCCCATTTCAAGGCTTCCTCAGTTTTAGGGACAGAGGGTTGGGGAGTGGACTGCTGTTCGTAGGAGTGGAAGATCGATAGTGTGATGGAATAGTCTTATCTGAATTTCGCCTCTTCCACTATTTCACAAGAGCCACTGACATAATTACTTTCTGTTTTTACTATTTTTTCTCTCTGTCACGCCATTGCTGTGTCATTTTCCTTGCTCTCCTTTTTCCTGTTTGTCTAATATGCCTTTACGATTTTCATGTCCTATCTTCTGTTTTCAATGGTAATATTTTCCTATTATCCTCCTGGTTTTTATATTTCCTCTTTCCGTCCCCTGTCCACCCTGCCATCTATCACTTCCACCTTCCATTCCTTCACCTACAGGACACAATAACAACGAAGTCTCTCTCTCTCTCTCTCTCTCTCTCTCTCTCTCTCTCTCTCTCCTCTCTCTCTCTCTCACTCACTCACTCACTCACTTTTCACTGCACTACGACACAACTGGACAATGGACACACCCGCCCCCACTTCACTCCAAAGGCGCTTGTGATAAAACTCCAAGACTCATTGTATTTGCGAAGACCCCATTGTATGTAGGCCTGGGAGGGTTTCACTGGCACAAACCAAGACCCGACTTTATACCTGAACCCTTATGGCACTTTGAAAAATTAGCTCCATGCAACCCTCGTCTGCAGTGATCCAATGTAGACCCTAAGTGCTTTATACGGTACCTTTATTACTCTAGATGACATCACGGAATTTGATTTTACTCAGAAAATTCTCTGGAACTAAAAGTCATATGGGTATAGAGTATTATGACTCGCTAACATACATACATACATACACATCGGTAAAACATACATATACTGTACAAACATCCATACATAAAATTCATCAAAGCGTAAAGATCGTGGAACAGCATCAAACATAATTACTTGTTATTATCTTAAGTAATAACTGGAATTACTGAAGGGTTTGCATTAACTTACTCAGGAATATTAACACACAGTCCAATGACCACAACAACGAACTCACACTCAACTGACTCAACCATCCTTAATCCCGTGCCAGATTATTTTTAAGTGATGCCATTGTTTGGAAACGTTTGCAGAGGAAGGAAGTGTATGGTGTTTTGTTCTCACGGTTCACTGGTGCTTTTATTAACCTTCATAATAACAGTAATCACAGAAAATACAATGGGAAGGAGAAAATAAAAAAAGGTAAGAAAAGAAAAACCTGATGTGCCGTCCTTACAACAAAGACCTTCTTGTTCATGGTTCCCCCCCCCTCTTAAAAAAAAACCCTTGCTCTTCTCCTCCATCCACTTCCCTCCTTCCTCCCCCCTCACTCTCCTTCTCTCCATCCCCTCCACCTTTTCTCTTCCTCCTTATCCCCCTTTCCTAATTCTACACTTCTCCTTACTTCTTTCCTCCGACTTTCCCTCTGCTCCCCTTCCCTCATTCTACACCCCAGCTTTCACACACTTCCCTACTTCCTCTCGTTCCTTTCTCCCTCCTTCCCCTATTCCTGTTTCCTCCCCTCCATTTCCTTTCCTTCCCTCCTTTCACGCTTCAGCACAACATCCCTCCCACCTGCTTTCTTCCTATTTCATCTTCATTCAGCACATACACTTCTCTGCTTCTCCCCTTCCTTCATTTTACAATTATCATTTCCTCCCACTTTCATTCTAACTTCTCTCCTTCCTCCTCCTTTTCTCCCTTTCCCTCCACCTCCCTCTTCTTCCCTTCTCCCACTTCCCTTCCCCTCTCTCCTCCTTATCTTTTCCTGTCACTTTCCTTGCACTTCCTTTCCCTCTCTCTGTATTTCATCCAACACTCCAGCTTTCCTACCTCCCTCCCCTTCAAGTACCTCCCGTCAGTTTCCCCTCCCCTCCCAGCACTTCCTTCCCTCCCTCTACCTTCTCCCACTTCCTTCCCCTCCCCTTCCCTTCCCTTCCCTTCTCTCCTATTCACAGCCACTTCCCCTGTGACAGTTAGAGTAAAAGTGTACCGTTTGTGGTGAAGATGCGGGTAGCAGGGAAAGATTAAGCCCCCGCAGTACACACACTCACCCTCCTGTGTGTGTGTGTGTGTGTGTGTGTGTGTGTGTGTGTGTGAGAGAGAGAGAGAGAGAGAGAGAGAGAGAGAGAGAGAGAGAGAGAGAGATCATAGTTCCTTGAGATAACGTCCAGTTCATCCACTACAAAATATCCCATGCTTAGTAAAGTAATAAGAATCGTTTCGTGTCAGCCATGGTAAACAAGGGCGGGAGGGAGTGAAAGGTGGCAGTAGGCGAAGGGTAGTACGTATGTATCTCTAGGCTGGTTACATAAGAGGCTGGGAAGATAGGGAGGTCACACTCTCTCTCTCTCTCTCTCTCTCTCTCTCTCTCTCTCAAACGATCCCAAGAGATTTAAATATAGCAAATGGCGCGGGTCTGCAGCAGGGGCGGCGTCGGTACAGAATGAGCAATTGATTTTTGAAAGTGAAAGTCCGGTACGATATGAATTTCAAATCCTTCGCAACAGATAACGGATGAAAGATGACCGTTAAACACACACACACACACACACACACACACAAAGATAAAAATGCCCCCACCTCTCTCTCTCTCCTCATGCACAGTGAAAATACGTACTGTAACGAAATGTAAACAAAAGTGAAAGCTGGCAAGTACGGACGAATGTATTTGGAAATATAACAATTGAATAATAAGACAAGGTTACAATTCACTTCTGAACGTTCACAGTGTTCATTATGGCTCAAAATAAGGTAATACTTGTGAATAATAAGGCGAGAAAAGTGAAAGTTGGCAGGTAGAAGGAAGAACTTTGCAACTGTGCCAGATCGAGAAGAAAAAACCGTTACAAATCGACTTTTAACGTTCATCCTGAAATACAAGTTCAAAACAGGCTAGTGGTATTAATTAATAAGGTCAGAGTGGTGGATGGTGTGACTAGGAAGTGTGGCAGAGCGCGGGTGGGGTCCTGGGCGTGGGCGTGGCAACATTGGACAACACAACGGATCTAATACGACAAAAACGAAGAGATCAGCTGACCGGGGGAAGGAATTATAAAGGACTTCAGGTCTCTTCTACGATTACCCCTTCTAATTTAATCACAATTCTTCCAGACAATTCCCTAAACATCTAGTAATGGGTAAGATGATGTACTTACGTTTATTGAGGAGAGTTTTTGTTGGGAAAGCGGTTAATGATGGCTAAGTACGGCCCCTACCGAGTTTGAAGTGAAGGCGGGTGGCTGGTAGGCAAAGGGACAGACAAAGGGAAAGAGTACAAAAGAAACCAAACAGCAACAGACATAATGGTCCTCTCGTAGCTGTCTGGTATAGGGAAGGTCATAAAGTGCAAAACTATTCTATCAGTATAAGTTAAAGACAAGGATAGAAAAGCAGGAAGGATGAAGAAATTGGGAGAGACAATGCTAATAATTATAAAATACCGGTATACTGTTGGTAATATATTGCCCTTTGACTTCAAGAGGCCAAAGTTAAATCCAGTACAACAGCGGGAACAAGAGTATAAGAAAGACGTAATGGTGAACGGTTAATGGAGGCTAATTCCACCCCCTCCACTATAAGAAATATCCAAATGAGTGAGGCCAGTGGTAAATGCGTATATCATCCTAAATATCCACCGAACTGAAGGGGTTTAGAAGGAGACGGTAAATTCAAACACATGGCAGTGATACAAGACGAGTGAGTTGATTTGTAAGATCTGACTGAGTGGTTTAGGGAAGACATGAAATCGAATGAAACTGATCGAAATAAGAGGAGTTAATTTGAAATATCTATAGGAACGGTATTTAACGATTTTGTCACACTCCTTGGCATTTCCTACCCTCCTACACCTTCCATTTCCTCTTCTACTCGATAACTTGGCACTTCCCTGCAGTCTCTCTCTCTCTCTCTCTCTCTCTCTCCGTCCTTCCACGTACTTCTCCAGTTACCTTTCAATTCTCATGGTAAAGGACAACCTTGAGGTATTTAGCCCTTCCCTTTTTCCATTCCTTTCTCTCTCATCTGCTTTTTCCTAACTTTCCTTCGTTCTTTCCTAACTTTTCTTTTTCCTCCAGTTCACCTTCTTCATCACTTCTCTTTGTCTCTAACTCAGCTATTACCATTACCAAACATGTAATTAATCAAAGTTCCTGTGTGTGTGTGTGTGTGTGTGTGTGTGAGAGAGAGAGAGAGAGAGAGAGAGAGAGAGAGAGAGAGACTGGAGTGGCAAAAGAGGAAGAGGAACGGGTGGGGGAGGGAGATTAAGGTATAAGGGTGTTTTTGTCACAAGCACCTTAAGTTGACCTCTGCAACTGAGCGAGTGGCACAAAGAGTATTAGGACACTGAATAACGGGAGAAGTAACTGAGCAACAACGAAGGAGGAGGAAGAGGAGGAGGAGGAGGAGTGATAAATGGGAGAAGGAGGAGACAGAGGAAGAGAGAAGAAGAAGAAAGAGGAGGAAGAGAAGTAGAAACAGGAAGAAGAGGAGAAGTAGGAAGAGGAAGAAGAGGAGGAGGAGAAAGAGGAAGAGGTGGGGTGGTAAGTGAGATGATGATGATGATGATGATGATGATGAGGAGGAGGAGGAGGAGGAGGAGGAGATATAGAAAAATTGGACGAGGAAAAGGAGCAGAAGGAAGAAGGAATAAGAGAAGTGAAGGGAAGGTGGGCGAGACAAATGAGAGGGGAAGGAGGGGAAGAAGAAAGCAAAACAATATTATAAATCTTAAAAAATTACCTTTGGATGCTTTGTTTTTATTTTGGTTGCTAAAAGACGATTGGATCCACATTAAGAGGGGTTAAAATGAACAGAATTTCTTTACATGGTCATCGTTGTATCCTTTCTATTGGACTGACAGTTACAAATATACCAATCAATCTATCCACCCCCTCACCCATCTATCTATCCATCCATCTATCTACCCACCTACCCATCCACTTATATACCTGTCTACCCATCCATTCATCCACTCATCCACCTATCTACCCACCTACCCATCCACTTACATACCTGTCTACCCACCCATACCTCAACACAGCCTTCTTATCAGCCTTTCTTAGGACTCACGGCTTCAGGTCTTGGAAACTGGCAATCAGGCTTTCCAAAACCGAATTTCTCACCGTTATGGGAATTTAACGTGTGATTTTCAGCCTTGTGGAGATGGTTATTAAGGTCGAATGTGACAACGGGAGACACTTAACTGGGGGGAATGAGACCTGTAGCAGACACAATAACTAACTAAATAACTAAATATAACCAATGACGGCCCTAAGAATATACCTGTGACGTTATCTGAATCATCAAAATAAAAGGGAATGTAAATCATCATCATCATCATTATTATTATCATCATCATTAACATCATCATCATCATCATCAACCCACCTCACAAAGTTAATTACTGTAAACATAGGGTGTACTGGATAATCATTACATTATTCTCGTTGGGTGAGGAGACTCCCTAGCACCTCTTCCTTAGCGATTTATTTTTTGGCTATGGCTGGTTAATATCCTTTTGTGCGCTATTTATGCAAAGTATGGCGATAGTGGAAAAACTCAGATCACACACCATAAGACAGCAAGATATAATAGGCAAAATAAATCGTTTGGGAAAAAGTGTTAGGGAGCTTCCTTAGTTTAGACAACACAACATAAGCTAGCCAGGAGTAATGAGCAAAACAAATCGCTTAGGAAAAGGTATTAGGGAGCTTCCTTACCCGACTCAAACCACCGACCCTCACACTTAACCTTACCACATTTTTACCCCCGAGATAATTTTTTGCGTAACCCGGAAATGTTAGACGAATTTCTAGGTATATTCAAATAACTTCCGTCTTAGCGATTTCTGGGGATGTCATTCGGGCAAGTCAAAATTTTATGTGACACTGAAATAACTCTGTAATGGATATATGCACATTTTTCTCTAAACTCTATTAAAAAAAATTGAAGTTAGGATGACAGACGAACGATGGACAGACGGACAGAAAAACGGATGCCTCTCTCTCTCTCTCTCTCTCTCTCTCTCTCTCTCACACACACACACACAAAAATAAATGTATGTACGGAATACTGTATGGGTGAACCTCGACACAAAATAACTCTCTCTCTCTCTCTCTCTCTCTCTCTCTCTCTCTCTCTCTCTCTCTCTCTCTCTCTCTCTCTCGTAGATCCTCAGCTCCCAATCTTAGTTATACAAAACTTAACCAATAAACAGAATAAACACCCACAAATGCTTAAATACACCGTCCTATTATTCCTCAAAGGCTTAATTATTACACTGAATCAGCAGCTACACAAATGAGTAAGTAAATAAATAAATAAACAGGAATAACGTGGCTATTCTCAGGGAGGCAGATAATGAGTGACAATCATGGTGAAATTACAGCACAAGTTGGTCAAGGGTAACGCAGGTACACTAGGAGAGAACCTGCACTATTTTCCACATTTAAAACAACAGATCATTTGGTAATAATTATAACGGCTATAATTATGAGTTATAAAAATGATCGTTATAATGATGAGTTATAATTATGATACAGTGGCGATAGTTATAATTATGAGAGAGAATGTGACGCTTTTTCTATCTATCTATTGCCAGACGCCTTAATCCCGTAAGGGGTGGCCACAAACAAATCGCCTCCATGTCGCCTTGTCCCCTGCCATTTCACTGCCCTGCTCCCAGCTCACACCCCCCTCTCTCATATACCTCTCCACTCCTTCCCTCCATCTCATCCTTGGCCTCCCCCTCGTTCTCCTCCCTCCACCTCACACATACACTCTCCTCGTCAGTCTCTCGCTCTCCATCCTCTTTCATCTCTCTTTTTAAAGGCATAAAGATGTATTCACGACTAAGAAACGGACAAAGAAACAGATATCAATATTCCCCTGATGCACAGAACGAGGTCAAGTTAGGATGCAAACAGTATCAGGGTAGAGGCTATATCAAAGGCCAAGGGAGGTGGCAATTACTGCTTCTGTTAAGGTAGTGGTGGTGGCGGAAGTGGTGGGGTAAAGGAAGGCAATGGCAAGGACGCGGTGCGGCTTTTGGTTGTGGTTTTAACTCATTAGGAAGGCACGCAGGAAGAACTGACTGCCAACACTGCGATGCTGAGGTAAAAAGAGTACACACACACACACACACACACACACACACACACACACACACACACACACACACACACACACACACACACAGGGCGGATGGGTGTGTTAGGTGATGCAAAGAGCCATAAAGACAACAAATCCAGTCTCTTTTTTTATCAACATGAGGAAGACAACCCAGCCATCTCGCAAGAAGGACATTTCTTAACAAAGCCTTACATCACAATAACAGAACGATTTGGTCACTACAGGGAGAAGGAACTGGATCAGGTATTGCAGTGTGAAGTGTGGCAGTGTGTGGTGTGGCAATGTGTGATGTGGCAGTGTATGGTGTAGCAATGTGAGGTACGGCAGTGTGTGGTGTGGCAGTGAGTGGTTTGGCAGTGAGTGGTTTGGCAGTGTGTGGTGTGGCAATGTGTGGTGTGGCAGTGTGTGGTGTGGCAATGTGTGGTGTGGCAATGTGTGGTGTGGCAGTGTGTGGTTTGGCAGTGTGTGGTGTAGCAATGTGAGGTGTGGCAATGTGAGGTGTAGCAATGTGTGGTGTGGCAGTGTGTGGTGTGGCAATGTGAGGTGTGGCACTGTGTGGTGCGGCAGTACCGGTATGTGGTGGAGCAATGTGAGGTGTGGCAATGTGAGGTGTGGCAGTGTGTGGTGTGGCAGAATGAGGTACTTCTTATCACCTCCAAGTAATTGCACTGCTGTTTCATCACCTCTGAACCCTGACACTTTCATCAGCATAAAAAAAAGAAAAATGAAAAAAGCTAGGAGTTAATGAGCCCTAATAAAAAATAATAAAAAAAGACTAGGAGTTAATGTGAACCCCTAATAAATTAATAAATAAAATAATCAACGGTACAGTATAATTAGCAGTGATAAGAGTGTAGTGAAGAAAATATTATAAAGCTTAACTAAATGCAGTACCTTTTTATAAGTCATTAATTCAACCTACCTATCCTCTCTGTCTGTCTGTCTGTATGTCTGTCTCTGTCTGTCTGTCTGTCTGTCTGTCTGTCTCTCTCTCTCTCTCTCTCTCTCAGCAGGTGAAGGTAGTGTTCTCAGATGTCTCAATAACCTTGGTGCTTTTTTTTTCACTTCCCATCCCTCACGACCTTCCCTTCCCCCTCACTTGCCACTGCATTCCCAGACGGTTTAACTCTCTCTCTCTCTCTCTCTCCCTCTCTCTCTCTCTCTCTCTCTCTCACTGCATTCCCACATGGTTTATCTACTGCCTTTCCTTTCCTCCCTTTCATTTTCCTTGTCTCTCTCCTTCCATCTCTCTTTATTTCCTTCTCTTTCCCTTCCTCCCTCTTTCTCTCCTTTCCTCTCTTTCCCTCTCCCTGTTTCTTACCATCCACTCCCCTCTTTTTCTCTTTCCTACTTCCTCCTTTCTCTCCTTTCTTTTTTTTCACTCTTCTTGTCTCCCTTCCTGCTTCTCTTCTCCTTTCACTCGATTCCCTCCCTTCCTTTCACTCTCCTTGTTTCCCTCCTTCCCTTTTACTCTCCTTTCACCTTTTTCGTCTCCTCTCCTTTCCTCTCTCCCCTCCTTCCTCCTTCCTTGAACCTCCTTCCCTTTGACTCGTTTCCCTCCCTCCCTTTCACTCGCCTTGTTTCCCTCCTTCCCTCTTACTCTCCTTCCTCTTTGTCTCCTCTCTTTTCCTCTC
>NC_137020.1:32681462-32836462 GCF_032717465.1 Coenobita brevimanus
TGCATTACATTGCCTAACTCAGAGTAATTCTTTTTTTTTTTTTTTTATCTACTCTTACAGACAATACGTGGACAGGAAAGAAAACGCAGAAGAGGCAAATCAGCAAATTTTATATGTGGTGGATCAAAGGCGGGAGGAGCGAGAAGTGAAGATGGCTGAGGGGATAGACATGAGGACAGAAGATGATGCAGCAAAGAGAAGGGAAGAAGAGGCAAAGAGAAGAGAAGAGGAGGTGGCCGAGAAGACAAGGAAAATGCAAGAGGAAGAGGCAAAGAAGAACGAGGAGGAGCTGGAGAGAAAACGTAAGATGCGGGAGGAGGGAATGTGCCGGAAGTTTGGTAACTGTCCGCCTGGTCAAGTTTTTTGGCCGGCTACACGCGATTGCTACCAGTACCACACCCGCGGCCCGTGTCTCAAGGGGGCATTACTCTATGTTAACCCCACCACTGGTCAGTGACACAATATTTCAGTTAACTTTTCCTTAGCAATTCTCATAATTTTGCCTAACCTACATGACAATATTGTATAAGTAGTAGTAGCAGCAGTTGTTCCCAAGGCAGTCTGGCAATACTGTCAGCCCTTTCGCTAATCCGTGCAGAGTATACAGACTATTTCATTTAATGCTATTATTCTGATGTTCATACTTTTTCAGTAAACTATATCCAATTTTCTCTTTAGTCAGCCATTGCGGGATGTTATAATGACAGTGATGAAGGTGACTGCTAGTGGTTGCAATGACAGTGATGACAGTGGTGTTTATACTGGTAGTTGTTAGAGTGGACTTCGTTAATGATGATGATAATGGCAGTTCTGATGAAAACTGTCAAAAACTGTAACCTTTAGTTAAACTGAAGTGCCACTCACTGATGTAAATTTCTTTGAATATAGCACTAATTTGTTCACAGGTATGCCTGAGTGTGGGTGTGAGAGAAGCGTCATGTTCAGCAACTACTGGCCACTGACAGGGCTGTGCTTTGAGCTGTTCCAACGTGGACCTTGTCCCGCCGGCCACATCTTCCTGTACAACGCCACTCGAGGTGTGACTGAATGTGGATGCAGTGAGGCCCTGGTCACAAACTACCATGCTGAGAGTGGTGGCTGCTATGAACTAGACCAACGAGGTCCCTGCCCACCTGGCCACATCTTTACCTTCAAACCTTCCACCATGACTGCCACATGTACCTGCCGACCTCAACATGCCCTCCATCCACCCACAGGTGCCTGCTATCATCTGTACACCAGAGGGCCCTGCCAAAAAGGGCACTTCTTCACTCCCTCCTTAAGCAGCAACACCACCATAGAGGCAAGGCTGCTACAGGGTCAGTGCCAGGTGTATCCCTGCTCAGGACCCCGCCGCTACCACCCTGCCACGGACTCCTGTCATCGCTTAGGGTGGCGTGGCCCCTGCCAGGATGGTCGTCTATTTATATACCATGAAGATGCACCACTTGTGGGGGATTGTGGCTGCCTGGAGGAGCTTGCAGGGTACTGGCAAGGAGATGGACGGTGCTATGAGGTTGGCAGCAGAGGTCCCTGCCCTCCTAACCAAATACTGGCCTACAGCAAATCTAATGCTGCATCGTTTTGTGCCTGTGATCTCCGTAAGGGGTTTGTGAGGTGGCACGACAACCAGTGTTACCGCCTGGACACGAAGGGTCCCTGTCACCTTGGTCAGATATTGGTTCTTCCAAGGGGACCTCGCCCAGCCCCAACCTGCATCACCCCAAGCCCACAGATTAACCCAGAGGGCCATCACTTTGATCCTTCTCCAGAAATTAACCCACTTAACCAGCCCTTCAACCCAGCTCCAGAAATTAATCCAAACAATCGCCACTTTAACCCAACTCCAGAAATCAATCCACAGACCCATCACTTCAACAGTGTGGTACAGGGTCGGCACCTCCTGCAAAATACCACAGTTGATCCCACCACCACCACACCAAGCAGTGAGCGTACAAGGACTATAGGAAGGGACGGTGAGGTGAGGGAGGGTCTGGGGAGGCTGGGGCAGGGTAGGATGGGTCGGTCCATGGGTGACACTGAGGTTTGGGGAGGGTTGGAGTCACTCGTTCCCCCTGGACACTACTTCACTGGCCGCCCTGATGGTCAGCCTGGTCTCACTCCCTGGTGGGGCCAAAACCCAACACCACATCCCACACAAGCATCAGCACCAGGATAGATCAACCCTATCGCTTTTGCCTGTAATACATATCCCTTTATACATGACTGTCTTGATACTGGAGAGGGATGCCTTCCTGTGGTGACACATATAACTAGGAGGTTCCACTGCCCAGTTATAAAAATCTCTCACCTCCTTCCCTATTCCCTGAAAGGAGGAAGGTGGACAGCAAAGGGTAACATCAACCTGCAATCCACCTGGTTCAAGTCCAGATGAGCCTGAGGAAACAACATTAATACCTGACCACTGTACCTTTTTCTCACCTACTACACTGTTCACTTGTCTAGGATCCCTCTCCTCGTTTATCCATATTCAGCTGAACTCTTACAATTCTTGCTCTACTAGTCTTCAGCCATTCAACATCTATTTCACTGCCAACAAATCTGTATCTTGTCTTCCTTCTCCCCTTCCAATATGTAGGGCATTACTACCATCTATATAACTGGTCAATTTGGCCACCCAGCTGTGATAAACACCATTAGACATACAATTCAAGAACCATCACCACTACATCTCCCTTTAGGGCCATGTCCACACCAAATGCTTGCTTGTGCAGGTGGCTGCAGACAAGGGTTGTACATCACCGAAGTTCTCGCCCACACCTGCTTTCGTCCAGTGAGGCCACTTGCATGAAATGTGGTAATATACAGCTCCTGCCCACACTGCCTGTATCAGCAAGCTCCTGATGTGGATGTAGCCTATTTGTCACCACCACAACTAATATTTACCACCAGTAACAATCACGTACTCTGTTGCAGCCATGAGCATCATGCCATTAACACCACTATTCACTACACATCATAAAAAACATATTCAACAAGTTCCTCTGCTTACTACCCACGTCATTCAGTGCAATTGGGGAATTCTGCTTACTACCCATGTCACTCAGTGCAAACGGCACTACTGGTACTGTCGTTTCTTTAAGCAGATACTTCTACTGTGATGGTATAATACTGTAGTAAAATATCGCAAAGGTGCAGAAAAAAATGAAGATAAAAATACTATGGAACTGTGTGAACAAAGTCAGGATGAGTACCGTTAAATATCTGTGTATCTTTGTTCTGTGAACGATCAACACACTTTTGTATTACTAAAAAAGTATTATAGAACATTAACTGAAATGCTAGAAAAAATAAAATCTGAAGTACAGTATTATTTAATGCTAATAGAACAGTATACTGTAATATGAAAAAAGGATGAAAAAAGTGAGAGAAGATGAGAAAATAAGAAAGCTTAACATGGACTAAGAAATGATGGCTTATGGTGAGACTGCCTGATCAAAAAGAACAATGTGATCCTACTCAGCTCATCCATGATCTTATGCAAGGCATCACACAACAGTGTGGATATGTGGCATTGAAAACTAAAAATTAAGCATAACAAGATGAAAGTGGTGTGATTTAACAGTGAAACTAATTAAATGCTAATATGCAAATACGATGAAATAAAATTACAATCGACCCGCTTACTGATTTTTTGTTTTTCTTATCTTTTTCATACCCTGAGTCAGATTCCAAGCAGACATTCACGAACTGCTGCTGTACAGCCTTTGCCATGTTTTTGTCAGCTACAGCAAACTGGGGTGGTGAGTCAATTTTACTAGTAGCACAGGACATTCATTCTGATCTCATAACTTTGGCTCATCAAAATTCATACAACCATGACTCGGTATTTACACTGTGGAAGTTACCCTGTGCTATCACGTAAAAGCAAACCAACTATAGTTCTGGCATTGAGTCTGTCGTCTAAATCACATCATCACCCCAATCTCTTTCCCACCTCAGGATAGGGATGAAAGTGGGTCCAGAAAGCAAAAGGAAGAGCAGACACGATGGATGAAGCACTATTCAATGGAACGCCCGGTGAAATGGTAACAGATAAACAGATGGACAAACAGATGCAGTCAGTCCTCAATTAAAGTCTAGGATGTGTACAGGCAGAATGTTCCTTAAAGCATAAAAACATTAACAGAGACATGCTTCTGGAAATCACAAGCAAGTCTTAGAGAAAAGATCATGTATTAGTTCTTCAGCAGCTTAATAATGAACAAACTTTAAATGAGGACTAACTATAAAATTAATATAAGTACTCACTCCAACTTGCCCTCCAGCTTGGCGATGGTTGCCTCGAGCTGGGCAATGAACGCCTCCCTCTTGCGCAGGTTGTCCCTCAATTCTGCTAGTTGTTGGGTTCGAGTGTCCACCTCAGTCTGCCCAAGTAAAAGAAGATGTGGGGGGTTAAGCCTAGGAACAAAGCAGATGATAGGGTAGGAAAATATCAGCCACTTCCATATTACCCATACTGAGATGTACAGACCACAAAACTAGGCTACCATAATACAAAACATTTAAAATTAGGTATCATTACATGACTGAACAACTTTTAGTCATCGATCACTTACATTAAGTAAATCCTTGTCATGGTCAAGTCGTGTGAGTGAGTTCCTGAGTGTGGCCAACTCAGTTCGTGCCTGGCCCAGTTCCCCTCGTACCCGCTCCAGCTCCCCTTCCAGCTGCCTCGCTCGCCCCTCCGCTTCACCCAGCTGCCCCAGCCGGAACTCCAGTTGCTGTGTTGCATCTCCCACCTCCCCCACCTTACGTTCAATGAGTTTTCTGGTGGTAGACGGTTACATCTTTAAGTATGTGTGGGCAACGCCAAAGTTCTCATTATAAATAAAAATAATGGATGAGTTCTTAAAATTCATGACTTTCATCAAGCATCTGCTACTGTAAGTGTGGGAAAAACTACCTTCCGTTCAGTCAGTAACCTGTCGGTGTACAAGAATTACATATTTAGAAAGCTGTGGTATTCTGGTGCATGTGGAGGTGTAGGAGGACTACTGGGCCTTGGGATAGGCTACTGCCCCCGAGATATAGGCCCTGAAGCCTTTGCCCAGAGTCGGACACATTAAAAAAAAAAAAAAAAAAAAAAAAAAAAAAAAAAAATGTGAGAGAGAGAGAGAGAGAGAAAATTGCAGATTTAATGGTAAAACAATACTGTACTGTAAAAATGGACAACTCATAATGTGCACTTTCTATATATACAGTAACAGATTTCACCAGTGTTCAAATCTAAAGAGTTTCAAGCCACAATATTCTCCAACGTACTTCATTTCATCACTCTGCTTGCCCTGGAGTCCGAGCTGGTCATGCGCCTGCTGCAGTGCTTCCTGGAGGCCAACCACCTGGTCTTGCAATGAGGCAATGAGGGCAGCCTGAGAGTGCAGCCGCTGGGTCAGGTCTGCTGCTTGACGAGATCCTTCCTCCGTCTGACGCCGTAAATTGGCTGACTCTTCCTCCAGACTGGCCCGCTCTCGTGTTTGCTGCGCTGTGGTGCTCTAGGGTAAAGAGAGAATGGCGAAGGCTGAAAGCATGAAAATGACAATAACAATAAAGTACAACAAATAACAATTCTCACATCATTCAAGCCCTCGTAATCTGGGTTCAACCAAACAAAGCTCAATCTCACAAACCTATCAGGTAACCATCTGCATTTTTTTTTTTTTTAATATGATTCACATACAACTCCCAGTCTGAGTTAACTCATCAACTGTTGCGATGAAACGGTGTCACATCCTTGTGATATGCTTTTTCATATACAGTACAATATACTACATCAATCCAACCTTTATCCAATCTTTTATTATCACATCAAGCACCTCGAGCTAAGCTACTTTGTCCAGAAATTTATGACAAGGATGGCCAGTCACTCATCCCTGAGTGGCATTATGTGACCAATAATCCCAATCACCTCCAGGACTTAGATGCGAAGGCCACAACTGGCTGTATCGCTTTAATCCAACAGACCATATACTTCAGCAGCAGCAGCAGCACTATCACCATCCTGACCACTTTCTCCCACCCAAGATGGGGTGAGGCAGGGTACAGACAGAAAAAAGAGAAAAGCATGAAAGAGAACTAATCAGTACCATGGCCTAGGAAATGGGCCACCTCATCCAACCACCAAAATGAAACTTTCCCTCACCCTCAATTTTTCCTTAAGCTGGTCACGCTCCTTCTTGGTCCTATCAAGGTCAGACATGGCTGCATCTCGGGCTTTCCTGATCTCCATGATGAAGCTCTGTGTTGCTGGTGGGAATTTAGATGTTGCTGCATCCTGCAATCTGAAGTGGATGGATGCTAAGTTAAGACAGCTGGCTTATGAACACTGAGGTTTCAAGAGAATTAGGACATGAAATACAGAAGGGGGTTCCATCCACCTCTTTCTCTTCCTCATCCTCCTCTTTTCAAGAAACTATGATCTTAAGAATGGTGATGTCATGGATGATTACAAGAATTTGTTCCTGCCACTTCTGCAGATGATGTTTATATGTATCACATATGAATAACACCACAGTTATTGTAACTGAACAAGTGCAACAGTGTTTTGAACATTAATGAATACTTTTGAAAGAACTGGTGCCAGATGTTTATATATATCACATATGAATAACATCACAGTTCTTGTACCTGAACAAGTGCAAAGGTGTTTTGCACACTAATGAATACTTTTGGAAGAACTGGTGCTTTATTTTATATATATATCATCATCATCCGGACCTCCTTTCCCACCCATATACTGTATATATATACATATATACATTGTTATTATTGATTCTTGCTCCTACTCACTTCTCAATAGCAGCATGGAGATCCCTGGTGTGGCTGTCAATTTCATTCTTTTCCCTCTCAGCATCAACAAGTTTCTCTGTTAAAATCCGTACCTGCAACATAAGATGTGATGTGCACAAGATGAATATGTGTAACCATTTTTTTCATCATCATCAGTAGCTTCTTTCTTTCTACACCCACGAGATAAAATGTAATATGTAAAATAGGCTGAAAATGTTTTTAACCATCTATTTCATCATTATTCTCATCTTCTGTATCACTCACTTCCACCAACACCCGTAAGATATGACAGAATATGCAAACTGAGCTCATTTTGGCTCTTAATTTCTTTTTCTCTAACTGCAACTCCCTCTCAAGACAAAAGAATTAGGTAAATTTGTCCCTATAACTATTCATTTCTTGTTCTTTTATTGTAACTCTAACTTCTCTTCTCACTGGTATGATAGGATTAGATACACAAAATGAGGTGAAACTGTCTCTTAACTATTAATTCATACTTTAACACTCTCTTCTTCAACTTACAAACAGTCCATTATTACCTCACTGCAATGCAGCCCCCACAGCACAAAAAACTTACTCACCTCAAGCACATCACTATTAACACAGACAGTCCTTTATCACAACCTCAACAAAAGATCTCCAGGTGCACTTAGCTGAAATGGACAGTTTCCTATAGTCCATAATTTCATATCCAGATAAGCTTGATGTCACAAGAACAACAACAACAATAACAAAAATTCATTATATGATGTAATTTTCCCCTCCATTCTCCACTCTCCCATCCTTCCTTCACCTCATCTTCATTCGCTGACTTCCATATCTGTCCATTACAGTTCCCCTTCCTCCTGACACCACTCTCACTTACTTGCGCCTCCAGATCTGCCCTGGCAATGTTGGCCCCTCGTTTCTCTGCCAAGAGTGACTCCATCTCTTGCCTCTGTACAGGGAGGGAATATATGAGTCATGGTTTTCATGTGAAAAATCCAGATTAACCCTTCAAATCTGGACTGACATCCTTTTTTAGTTTATTCTTGCTGCTACCAGACTATTTTACTCAACTTAGGAAAGGCCTCTCATACTGAAAGGGTTTATTAAGGCTATATCTAACCCTTCCAGTTTGAAGAATCCATCAAAAACTGAACAAAATTGTCAGGATATGGCAAATATAAATTTTAAAGACATCCTCAGGCCCAAGAGATTATGGAGAGGCACTAAGTGCTGGGGTAGTTCTATATTGGTGCTGTCATTCTTATAAAACAGATGGTAAAGCTTAAAAATATAGAGAAAATACAAAACTGCATATATAACAGCAAGAACTCACAATGGTTGGTGACACAGTGGGAGGTGAGGCTGTGAGTTGAGCCAGGCGACGGGAGATGTCATTGTACTGAGTGCGAAAGAAGTCTCTCTCTTGCTGGAAGAAGTCTCTCTGACGTATCACACTAGTAATATCCATCTCCTCCTCAGCCTGGTGGATGAAATAAATAAATAAATATACTGTAAAATGAATGAATAAACGAATAAATAAACAAATGAATAAAATAGCCAAGCCCATATTTTCCACTTCAGAATGTAGGGACCCAAGGGTATGCTATTAAGTCCAGTACATTTAAGGGCAGATGACCAGTTTACTTCACTTGATGGCATTACAAAGACTGAAAACCTCTAGTCACCCATCAGAGACTGAAGCTATGCAAGGCCATCACTGTGACTGGGACAATTTAATCATATGACCATCAGACACTAGGAGAAAAAAGGTAGAAATAAATAATCTCTCTTATTATCACAACACCAATCTCAGGTTCAAAGCTACTCAAAAGTTAAATGGTTCTGAGCTGCCCTTTTAAAGGTTCAATATTTTCCTATATGTCACTGATATAATCCACATTATATTAATTATAAAATAATATAAACAACATGCAATACAATATTACATAATATGAAGCCTCATAAGTCATCTAAAATATAGCCCAAAGTACAGTATTGCTAATGCATGATACTTGCAACATTTATGTCACTCTGGTGGAGAAAATGGATAGAAAGAAATAAAGTACATTGATGAATGAAAAGAGTACACACGGTAATTTTATGTTTAGTAAACAGTATTTCATTCTCAATATCATAGAATGGTTTCAGTCATTTTCAGGGATATCTTGCACAATAAGGTTAAATACAATCAGTTCAAGCCTGCAATGTGTGCAGGCAAAACGCAACTTCAGTGAAACACTTTTAGTTTAGACACACTTCCAATTTAACACAGAGAGGCTATTTAAAAAAAGAAAAAAAAAAAATCATATCTAACTTCAAAACAGTTTTACAACGAATCACAATCAACTCTGGGCAAAAAAGTGCAATTCACCAGCAACATAATACAGAAACAGACTGAAACAACTTTAACTCCTTTAATCAGGATGACAACATTTTTAGTTTATCCTCACTCCTAAGTGACAAATCTATTCAACTTTGGAAAGACCATTCATAATGATAAGATTTATTAATGCAATATCTAACCACTATAGTTTGAAAGTCTATCATATACTAGATAAATAATTAGACGAGAAGAATAACATGAAAAAGACAACTCCAGGTTCAATGGGTTAACAATGAAACAACTTTTAAAAAACGAAATTGTCTGCTGTCCCTGTGAGCTAACCTGTGTGGAAGGCTGAGCAAGTGTGGCCTTCAGGTTTTCATACTGTTGGCGGTAGAATTCTCGTTCCTGTTGGTACATCCTCATCTCACTCCGCAGCGCACTGGGGTCACCTTCCACACGGGGCGATGCATCCGATGAACCCTGAGGAGATGGCATGAGATAAAGAATGAAATCAATCCTCTACAGACAGATGCTACTAACAATTCAAATACACGTCACCCTGTCCTATACCATCAGTCCATCTTCCCTCCAACTCTGTCCCATACTTCTACCTCATCTTGAATTTCCTCCTCTTAGATTCTCCATCCACCACATCTGTATACACTCGCCAAGTAAGAAAGTAGGAATAAAAGCATGATATAAATTGATAAGGAAAAAAAAAAATCTTCATCATCTCCCATGTTCTTAATGGTACCTAAGGCTGAGGTGAGGTAAGATTTGAAAAGTGAAATGAGAGTCATTCACATACAATTTAACCCTTCAGAATCTTGGCTACAATGAAAAAAATCAAAATAAAGAGGCACTACCAAAATTTAATAAAGAAATATTACACAAACTATATTCCAGGTTGTGCATCAGCAATTTAATTTTGCAAAGGATTTATACATGCTTGCATGTGTCTGCCTTGCTAACCTGACGACAGCTCTTCATGCTGCATGATCTCTGGCAGTATATTTGCCTCAAACCCTCTACTGTGAGGTCAGTTCACAAGACATCATCCTAGGTCTTCTCAGATCTGTTTCTTGGTGCTCACCTTTCACAGTCACATGCATAGATATTTTCACCCATATTTCATACAGCATTCTCCCCACAACCCTCTCAAAGCCTCCCTGTGCATCAACATGTAGAGGCAAAATATGTTACCCTAGTGAACGGTGGTCGTAGAGGTGCCCTGTCACTATCTGGTGGGGGTACAGCCATGGGGGGAACAGGGCCTGGTGGCGGCGGCTGAGGGGCGGCAGCGGAAGGCGGACCACGAGCCAGCTGGAGATTAAGCTGCTGACGGAAATACTCCATCTGCTGCTTAAAGAAGTCTCGCTCTCGACGGATGGACTCAAGATCAGCTGCTGAGAAGAATACCATTGAATGATGTAGTATCAGAAAGCATGTAGCAGGCTCCATGTGTTTCTTGCACTTCTCTCACCTCTACTAAATGCAAACAACCGGTGATGAATAAAGATAATGTGAAGACAAAGCTGAAAACTCAATCCCACAAAAATGTCATGACTTGCAAATGCTGAACATAGGAACATAAGAAAATAACTTCAAATGGCCACCTGTCCCATGCTAAGCAATTAGTGAAAGGGGGACTAGACTACAAGAACAATAAGACTTCACAAGACTGTTCTGATTATAAATGATCAATACTATAATGTTAAAATGGCATGTTCAACTCTACAATCATTTAATGGGCCACACTCTTATTCACTGACCACTCAGGCCCCTGGAATCCTGATTCACCACACAGGTATAAGCAATCACACTCAGGTGCTTCACATTACTTATCAGCTACAGTCCCCCCCACAAACGCTCACCAGTAGTGGGTACAGATTGTGGGCGTGGAGGAGGGGTGCCAGGTAATGTCCCTGGGACCAACACAGGAACTGTGGGTGGGACACCAGGTGGGGCTGCTGCAGGCTGAGGTGGTGGAGGCTGACCCACACCCACACCAGTCCCTGATACACCAACACCAGCCCCTGACCCACTCCCAGATGCCAAAGAACCCCCTGATCCGACTCCCTGTTGGTTACGTAGGCTCTGGTACTGGGTCTTGTAGAAGTCACGTTCCTGCCGCAGTACATCACGCTCGTACAACACACGTGCCAGCTCCGTCTCCTTGATTCAGGTGGAAAGGGATCAACATAGAGGGTATGTGAATATGGGTGAAAGAATGGATTTATCTATAAAGATGTAACACAAGTATCATTACCAATAAACTCCTGGTAATGCAAAAAAATTAGTCATAATCGTCATCATCACCATCATCTCATCCCACTTCTTTTTCCCACCTAAAAGTGGGCTGAGATAGGACTCAGAAAGCAAGGAATGAGGAAAACATAATAGGAGAACAAATCAACAGCATGCCTGAGAAATAAAAGTCATCACGAGCTATGCACATAAACCACATTAATTTACATTCCTGCTCATGTTATCATATGTAACTACTTGATACCATGCAAATTAAAATCTTGGACTCAACTGAGCTTTCTCTGTATCTATCCAAGACCCTTCTTAAACCTATGGCCATCTAATATACAGTAATTTAACCCTTTGAAGGCCCAACAAACTGCTCACCGGGGACACAGCCTTGGATCGAGCGCGTGAAACTTGCATGGGTGTGGATGGGGTGGATGAAGGCTTAGTCTTCAGCAGGTCTAATAACTGCACCACCTGTTCACTGTAATACTCTCGCTCCTTCTCTGCCTGACGCTTCTCTCCCTGGGTCTGGATGCAATGGCATTGTGTAAGGACAGTATGTGCTTGATCAATATTTTGTGACAGGCAATCTTTTCTATGGAAAACGTCAATAAAAGAAACTATATCGCACACAAACTATTCGGCATCTATTATTGTGTAAGACCCAAACAAAGCAACTCTTAACAATCAAATTACTCCACTTAATAGAAATCGGAGGCCAATAACAAGCAGACAAATGTATTGCACAAACAGACCATACAAATCTTACTGCTGACACTTTGGTTCATACACAGGCACTGTAACTAATTAATATAATTGCTTCACAAGAAATTATCCAGGCAAGAGGGGTATGAAATACTTGTTTGAAGGCAAAATTACAGCAGGTAACCCAGCAGACCTGGTTGAGCTGCTCGCTGAAATAGCTGCGTTCCTGCTGCATCTGCTTCAACTCAGTTTGCAGCCTGTTAAGATCATCACCCAAGTGTGCCCGTGAATCTTCCACTACTTGCTTCTCTCTTGATAGCTGTTTCAGAGAAAGTAAACTGAAATTAAGAAACTGTGGCAAAAAGAGGTCTAAAAATACTTTGCATGCCATGGACCCATTAGTCAAATTAGATCTTTAACATTAGGTTACAAAAAAGACAGCTCTATGGCATCTTCCTGAATTTCACCATCAAAATTTATGCAAATTATATTTTGGCATGCAAAAAAGAAACAGTAAGCAAATGAATGTGTGTATAATACTGTGTAAGAATAAGGATAAACCTGAACAATAGATGTTTCAAGGTAAAATGTCAATTCATGTGCATTTTATTCTTCTCACTGCACCCCTCTGATCTACTTAAACTCTCTCCTTTATACATCATTTTGTGGCATACTGTAATCAATGATAAGAAGAAAAGTGGACACAAGACTAATTCAAAATACATACAAATGAAGGAAAAAAGTAACAGATGTTATTGCCTCAAGTTCATCAAACACTCACTCCTACCTCTCCACTCTGATCCTTATAAAAGTCCCTCTCTTGCTCCAGTGCCCCAGTCTGTGTCTGTCCTTTGATCATCTCTTCCTTGTAGTAGTCCCTCTCCTGCTCCAGTTCTCTCCCTTGCCCCGTCAGTTTCTCAACCTCGGCACTGTAAAATGCCTTCCCCTGTTCAGCCGCTTCCTTCTCCTCCTGAAGCTGTGCAATTCGCAGGTTCAGTGCCTCTTTCTCCTCTGCTAACTGGACAATCCGTCGGTTTAGCGCATCTTTCTCTTCTCCTAGAACAATATTCCTTCGGTTCAGTGCATCTTTCTCTTCCCCTAGTAGAATAATCCGTCTGTTCAGTGCCTCCTTCTCAGCCTTGTGTTCAGTCAGGGATTTTCTGAGAGCATCACTATCTATTGATAACCGGAGTTTGTCAGCTTCTGCCTCCTGCACTGTATACAGAATAGAAAGCTTAGGTGTAAATTCAATATGGTAATATACAGTATACCATAATGCTCTGAGTATTGTATATGCTTAATGGAACACATTTCCATTTCAATGTTTCAAAACCTACAAATATTAACTCAGTAACTAAAAAGGCACTTTCCACATCTAACTTAAATGGCTCAATAAGACAAAAAGTAAAGTTCTTGCAGAGTTACTGATCTAACCTATTCATTTAAGTATACTGTATCTTGATTTCAAACTACAACATCACTCCATTGATATCATTCATTTGTAACAGATGACTAAACAAAGATGGTAACAATATGAGAAACAGGGATTCCTCACCCAAACTATATGAAGTCTCTCGAGCAACAAAGCATAAAATATAAAAAGGCACAATCTTAAACCATCTATCCATCATCCAATCCTTCGGTCCCCCTATGAATCAGGTCATATTCTTTAAAAAAAATCAATCAATAAATAAAAAAATCTGACATAATAGGCATTTACTACTGATGTAGTTTAAAAAATCAATTAAAAACAAAAAGTCTTTCTAATGAACCCTCAAGGCCCTTACGTGAAACAGTGAGGCGATTAATCTTGTCAATCAGGGTTTTTTTCTCCTCCTGCCCCAGCCTGAGTTCCTCCTCCATGGGGCCGCGTTCAGTGATGAGGCGTGTGTGGTGGTGTGAGAGGCGGGTATAATCGTGTCGAACTCTCACCAGATCGTTGTATAGGCGGTCACGTTCATCTTTAACTAAGTGGTACATTCGGTGTTGCTCGGAAAGGTCACCCTCACACTGTAGCAACTTGGACTACTCGGGTGGAAAAGAAACACATACATCAGTATGGTAAGCCACTGTCTTTTGTTGTATTCAATTCTACTAGCTCAGTTTTTCATAGATGAGTAAACTATCATACCATATGCTTGTTTATGGTGGATTCTGGAACAACCTGACAAAAATAGTTATTATTTTATCCCAATATATACTTTATGCAACTAGCTTCTAATGTCTGGTGGTGTTTGGGAAGCACTAGAAAGGGTACCTTTAGATGGTTTCATAGCTAAATTATGGCTGTGGGGGCAATTATTTTAAGGGTTTCATTACTCTGCAGAAATTTGTTTCTCATGAGCACAGTATCCATTTGATAATACCCCCACAACACATTAACTTACTGTATAAACTCTACAGACTAGATAGAATGGTACACACCCTGGTGTGGTTGAGTCGGTGGGTGAGTGTGTGTTGGGTGGATTGTGCATTCAGCTGGGTGTGATGCAGCTCTGTGGTAAGGTCAGTGTTGGCATCAGCAAGCTCCACCGCACGGTTCATGGCATCATGTGTGTCACCCAGGATGTCTGGGGTAGGGCATAAAAACTGCATCATACTCGCAACTTCACTCCAGCTGCGTTACAGGTAGTCCTCACAACTTTTTCCTTACCACTGGCAATGTTAATTGGGGAAATCTGGCAAACCAGTTATGGAGGTAGCAATGGAACATTAACATGCAATGGTTCTGCAATTTGCAGTACTATGGATTTAAAATTAAGAGAATTTCGTAAGAGGTGACAAACTGTAAAAAGAGTACTTAACACAATCTACTTTGTAATTCAACACAAACATGGCACAGAGCACAAGATGGACTCACGTTTCAGCTTTCCCTCAAGTTGCAGGTTTGTCTTGGTGAGTAGGTCATTGTGGAGCTGGAGGTGGTGTATGTGAGTGTGGGCAGCCAGCACCCGGTTGTCCTCACTTATCACGTCTGCCCTTCTACCACCCTCAAGTAGGCCCTGAAGACGGGTGATCTCCGACTCTCGGTTTTCTATCTGTGGATGGAATTGAATTATGGAGTGTATGACTGAATGACTGATTATTTGCTATCCTCACTCATCACACCCACCCCTCACTCACCCTCAAGTAGACCCTGCAGCCAACTGATTGCCAACCCATGTTTTCTACCTGTGGACTGGAAGTTAGAAGTAGTAGAGTTCTACCACTATTTCAAATTCTAGTCTTCTGACATGGTAGTGTATTTTACAGAAAAGTGGTGACTCCGGTGAAACACAGAGATGTGCCAAACCTAACCTCATGGAAGATTAATTCAAAATCACCAAGGCCCAATCAACCTTAGCTCGAGTGAGACATAATACTCATACAGTAACTGATCTGCAAAACAATGCACCATTCTATGAAATATAACACAGTACTACTACTACTAATAATAATAATGTAGAGACATTATGACAAGTGTGGGAAGGAGTTGGAAGGAAACACGGGTAAAATAGAGGTGAGCTTTATTCCCAACTAGTTTCACTTGTTGCTTCTTCAGGGGTACTGAAAAACTCATGGACTGGCTGAGCTTATATGCAGGCGATGGGGAATCGTCCTCTGCCGTCTGTCACATCATACTGTCCTGTGTCCTGTTCTAGGTGTGCATCGCTCACTAGATGAGCCTATCCCCCAAAGATATTTACCACAGTGGAACAATGCCTCCATATTAAAAGAATGGACTCTCAAAACATTAGAGAAAAGTGGTGGAATCGTTCTACACCACATCCAATAAAAACATTAGCAAGACAACTGGAGACATGGTGTGATAAAAAACAGTAGCTAAGGTGGTTGCTTTGTGGAGGGAGCAGCTGCCTTAATGATACCCTTGGGGGATAGGATAATCTAGCAAGCAGCGCACGCCTGGGACAGGACGCAGGATGGCATAGCATGACAGCCAGCAGAGGGCGATTCCCCATCACCCGCATGTAAACTCTGTCAGTCTGTGAGTTTTTCAGTACCCCTGAAGAAGCCACAGGCAAAATTATTTGGGAATAAAGCTCACCTCTATTTCACCCGAGTTTCCCTCCAGCTCCTTCCCACAGTAATAATAATAATAATAATAATAATAATAATAATAATAATAATAATAATAATCTGGTCTTTTGATCCTCAAAAGTACCAATTCTCCTTTAAAGAATTCACTAGCATTCAACATGTTTACACTTTTACACTTACGAGTATTGTAATATCACTCCTATACAACACAAACTTCATCAGCAGAGTACATATAACACAAATAAGGAAAGAGTGGTACTGCATTACTTGCTGCTGTTGTTGCAACCCCAGGCTAATCTGGATGTGAATCCAATGGATCACAGGAAATCACTCACTTCAGCCAGACAACTGAAATGTACCTGTTTCTTGAGGGTACCACACTGATCTTGACTCATCTTGGCCTGCCTCCTGCTTGCCTCCACCTCCTGCTGCAGCTCCAACAATTTCTGATCAGTCATGCGTAGGAGGTCGGCTAAGTAAACATCATTGTTGTTATTGTTGTTGCGACTCACTGCATCGTTGTTGTTGTTGCTGGTGGGTGGGCGCTGCTCCTCCCGCCCGCACCTGTTCAAACAACTCCATTAGAGACCCTATTTTGTGCTACTAATGGTGCAACTAATGACAACAAAACTATCACAGAATAAAGCAAAGATGAATCTTTTAACACAAAGCTGAGCACAGCATTATATCTGGCAAAGAAAAACAAATACATATAAAGCAGTTCACTGGTTTGTGAAGGAAGATCCATTAATGATTTAATAAATCAATCAACAAACTCAAGGAAATACTATAACCTAAGAGTACTAAAGCATACATACTGCCAAATCCTACTGACATGTAACTTACACATAGTAGAACTGTTAGTATACCAACACAGAACATGAAAATTCAAATACATCAAGGAACTCACTTTGAACACTTGTAAACGGAAGACATGTTGTTGGCTGGAAGATGTGACGTGATTTCTAGACGCTGCCGCTGGAGAGGAACAGGGTGCTTCCCTCCACCTGAGGTAAAGAGGAGAAAAAAATCTGTGTCTTAAGTTACATACATCTATCTGTGTATCTTTCCATGTATCTATAGTAAGATGCTCAGAGGGAGGTGACACAAATATTTTGCCTCCTTGTCACCCTGTCCTCCACCATCAGGATGCCCTCCCTCCAACTCACATTACCCATTTTCACATACTAGTATCTCTCCATCCCATCCTTCCACCTCATCCTTGGTTTCCTCCTCCCCTCACCCCCTTCACCTCACTTACATACACTCTCCCAAATCAACTCTCATTCTCCATATTCTCCACATATTCAGTAATTTCACTGACATTAGCACTACGGCATTCAGGCCACAGCACTCACTCCTATATACTGTACATTGCTCAATCACACATGAAGAGCGCATCTTTTTCTCACATTTAAAGGTTCTGTATAGATGACTCTTCACAAATGAACAATACCTACTTCACAGAAATACAGTACACCTACTGTATTTTCATAACTCAATAGAAATTCTCAACCATATTTCATCAATCTCCAGCCTTAGATGAACTGGCAGTCTTCAGAGAAATAAATAATAATGTGAAAAATCATATAAACTATCGGTAATTTAAATCTCCTTGTTGGCCACGGTACAGCTGATGTTTTCTCTGGACTGGAAGATAAACCAATTGCAACAACAAACTAATTACTTCCCAACAGTAACTGAACACTTTTGTTATAAAAAAAAAAGAAAAAAAAGAAAAAAGGAAAATGGAATTCTCAGATATGTGGTAGGATCTGGAACAATCAAGGACTCTGTTTACCTGTGGCTGTGTGTCATGTCAAAATTACCAATCAGTATTATATTTTACCCTTATGCTAGTGCCCCCTAGAGCTAATGGTAACCAACCATATATTAGCTACAGGTAACCAACAACTATGGTAGTTAAAACTTCACATCAACAGAAAATCACAAAAGCTATTTAAAACTTCAGTCTTCACATGATGTCATAACTAATGACATCAGTGCGAGGTGTGTCCGTTACCTTACCAGGAGTGTTGACAGTGGCCTTGAGGTTGCGGTGGTGGAGGTGGAGGATGCGGTCACTCTTCTTGCTCGACTCAGACCGCAGCTCCTCCTCCCGGCGCTGGTACTCCCCCACCAGCAGCCTCAGGCCCCGGCACTCCTCCTCTGCCTTCTCTACCGCGTTTTGTAGCTCTGTGAGGGAAGCAGGGTGGAAGGTGGATTAGAAGGTGTAACGTGAAAGGAAAATGAAAGAGGTTTTGCTTCATTCTGACATTTTAATGCAAGAGTGACCAGCTGCTCATCTCTAGACAGTATTATGTAGGAAATAAACCATACCACATTAGTCTGCAGAGGAAAGTGACAAACTGAAGAGGTGAAACAGAAGGCAAGATTTTGTCCCCAACTGCACATACCTTTCTCCTGCTTCTCAGTGAGCTCCCTGAGATGGAGGTTGTCCATGTGGAGTTGGTTGAGCTGGGTCAGGAGGCGGCCGTTCTCCTCCTTGTAGGGTGCCACGCTGCTCTCACCATCCTCACACCGCTGCAAGTACACACACCCAGGGTTAAGAAATAATAATAACAATAATATTAATTATAATAATAATAATAATAATAATTTGGCCTTTTGCTTCTCAAAAGCAGCAGTTTATCTTAAGCAATTAACTGAATGAGAGAAGAAAGGATAAAGGAAGAGCATGAAGGAAGTATAAAGAAGAGTGTGAAAAAGATGGTACCGGTATGAACCAAACTGTGGAAGAATTAAACGAAGGTCAGTACGATGCTATGATGGCAGTTACAGAAGCTTTAGTGTGTGAATACTGTACATGGTTCATATTTCTGGTTGACCGGTTTCATAACTCCCCTTAATCAACATTTTGTACATCACACCGTAATAATCCTCATGTTTGTTACTAATGCAATCTGTGTCAGATCAAACCGGATTGGATGACGAGTTGGGATTGCCTTTCCTACGGTTCTGATATTAAAGATATTATTATCAAAGGCTGTAAGATAATGCGAAAGATGGGAAAAAAATTGCTAAACATGAGGAACTACCTCGTCTGTGTCAGCTAGAATACAGCAGTGAGTGATGGACCTAATTAATACAATAATCCAGAGGGGACTGAGGAAAAACGACAGTAATAAAGCCATAAAGAAGAAATGAGGAGGGAGAGTCACACATTACACAGGTAGTTAATGAGAGGAAGCAGTTTTAATCACCTCATCATATGTATTCCCCATTACGTATTTTCTCACCCTTCACCTGATTCTCTACTCATTCTCTAATCTACCCAACACCCTTGCTTACATTCTTTCATCGTTCCTTTCTTATTTTTGTTCTTTATCTCTTATCCTTGCTTATATTTTCTCAACCCGTTCTTCCCTCTTCCCTCTTCTACTTTCCCTTCCGTTCTCTTCCACCCTCCTCCTCCTCTTCTCTTTGTCCTTCCTCTTTCCCTCCCTCCTCACTATCTTTTCAACCTCTCTCCCCCTTTTCTTTCCCCTTTCCATCTCACTTCACATTCCTTCCAATCTTTCCTTTCACTGCTTATCCTCTCTCTATCCTTCCTCACGTTCCTCGTCTCTCTCTCTCTCTCTCTCTCCTTCCTCACTTTCCATCCTCTCTTTCCCTTTTCTTTTCCCTTTCCCTCACGTTTTTCCTTCCCAATCCTTCCTTCCACCGTTGAGCCCGCCCTTTCTCGATCTCCTTTCTTTTCTCCATCCCTCCACTTTGTCATAAGAAAGATACAGGAGGGGGAGAGCAGCACATTACACAGAGAGCTAACGAGAAATAGCAGTTTTAATCAGCCCAGCATGCCCTGCCATTCAGTCATCCCTCCATAATGATGCCAGGGGATACGCGCCTAAAAACAACTTCCCTCTCCAATTGTTTATTTCTGACCTCATAAACCGGGAACTAAATTTAAATGAACACAACCCCTCTCTCTCCATTTGTTTATTTCTATCTGCAGTACTTGGATACCAGTGGACGTATGATTATGCCTGGAGCTGTGAACTGGGATGCAGACCCCAAACTTTATGACCATGATTTTTGAAGTATTTGACTATAATGGAACGTATCTGGTCTTCCTGTATGGCTGCTGACTGCATTCCGCGGTATGGGATGCAGGCTGACCATACGTAATAACCACATGCGTTCCATAAAATGACCATAAAAACTCTGGACTTTGCACGCCACCTTTCGATTTTTTTTTTTTTTTTTTTTTTTTTTTTTAAAGGAGAAAAATATGACACTGACAGTGATGGTCGACCCGTAGATAATATTCTTGACATTCTGGACACCATTATTTTTTACGAGACAATAATTTTTATTTTTTTTAAATATCTTTATGGCGTAGTGACTTATTGGGTACGTTTGGGGTCAACATGATTTATTTCACATCTATGGGAAATTTGGTGTTTGCTTTAAAATATCAACACACTCTTTTGAAGTTGGCTAGAGGTGTCCCAGCTGTGAGATGATTAAGTGTTCTCTCTCTCTCTCTCTCTCTCTCTCTCTCTCTCTCTCTGCCTTGCCCTAGGTAATGTGTCTGATATCCACGAAAGAACGCAGATAAAAAACGGTGTCATCCAAAGAATGTAGAATGAAGATCCGTAGCACAGCACTGACTTCTTGTGCCGTGGAATACACTACAAATGAGAGAGGGTGGGGGAGGGAACACTGGAGCTTGTGTCACCCTTTGAAGGTTTAGTCATGCAGTACCAGCGTTTACACCATTCAGCCCCAGCTCAGGGTCCCATTGTGCATATAAAACAGGGCTCCAGACGGGCAAAACAGGGCTGGAAAAATAAATAAATATAAACATAAATGAGGATCAGTGGCGGGGCTTACATCTCGCGCGACACGAAAACTAGCGGGCGCTGGGGCATTTAGGGATTACGCGTGTTTATTGTTCACTTTTTCTCCCTTGGCGGGTGAAGCAGACGACCACCACCCGCGCCGCCCCACATTCCCCCTGATTACCGCATCATCTTTTGATCTGGCTAAATGCTGACCCCAGCCTGGTTTGATCCCTCCCATGACGCCAATCACACATTTATTTTGCCGTTCCCTAAGTCTGAATAAAGTTATGGGTAACTGTGCTGGACTCCACTACATACCCCTAGGAAGCAACCACCCCTTGAGGATGAAAAGGGGCCAACTTCTTTCAAGGAGATAAAGGGAGGTGATCCCCCTTGTGGGCAGGTTCAAAGGTGCTGTGATCCCCTTTGGGATGATAAAAGGGGTGGTAGTGACTCCTCCTGGTGGTTAAAGGGGGATGACCTTCAAGGGGAAGGTAAAGGTGTGACCCCCTTTGGGAATTAAGCTCTTTTATCTGACGTAACGAGGCATCTTATACAGGTATTTATGTTGTCAATAAGAATGGCGGATTAACTTGCTAATTCCTCAGCCAGGACATAATCACAATACGCTATTAGTCCAGATTAGGCCAAACTCAAGACTTTACAATAACAAATTAGACCAATATTTTTCCTCGACATAAATTCCAGCCAAAAACGCAGGTGGGTGTGGGGGGAAAAGGGAGGGTGGGGGAGTAGGGAGGGAGGGGAGGAGGGAGGGGTGGTGGGGAGGGGGAAGGGCTGGGAGGGCAGTAGGGAGAAAGGGGGAGTGGAAGAAAAGAGGGAACGATGGAGGAAAGAGGGGTGAGAGAAGAAGGCTGATAGGCAGTTGAGAGGGAGGAAGGAGGGAAGGGTGGAAGGAGAGGCTATGATGCAAGAAGGCCTGAAATGAAAAGGGAGGGACGGTAGGAGAGGGAAGGAAGGAAAGGGTGATGGGGCGGAGGGAGGAGAAAGGAAAGGGGAAAGGCGGGGAAGGAAGGGGAGGAATGCAAGCAGGAGAATAACGTTTTTAATCTACGCTATAAAAACCTACACAATTTCAGCCAATAAAAACCGTTCTTCTTCCCAATCCGGATTTTAAATGTTCATGCCTTAGTAAAGGAGTGAATAGATTAACCTTAGGGACGATTTAGCCGACTGAAATTGCATCTGCTAGCTTATACTCTCTCTCTCTCTCTCTCTCTCTCTCTCTCTCTCTCTCCTACACAACTAATCTCACAACCGTAAAATATCTCACGTTCGCAACCATTCTCACAGCCGGAACATATCTCACAGACTGAATCTTTTGCCTTATTTTTGGCGTCAATCATCGTGAAGGAAGAGAATGATTGGCAACACGTGATCTTTCATTCTGCCTCCACCACGTCCACACCACAGCATTACCGCATGAATGAGGAGCACAACGGAATGGCATGACAGTGTTGCAGAGACTGGCTTACGTCATTTATACCTGGCTTGATTAAAGGAGAGTAACGACCACAGGAGAATGCCATGATGAGAGTAAAACGGAGATTAGCTTATTTTAATGGATGAAAGAGGAGTCCACAGCGAAAGGCATTGTAGTATTAAAGAGACTTGGTTATTTTATCCACAATAGCCTTGATGAGGGTATGATAAAGTGGCTATAAATAACGTAAGGACAATGCTCCCAGTTGGTTACCTCATTCCTACCTGCCCTGATTTACCTGGTCAGTACGAACACTTAAATTCAATTCTAATTCATGCTGCACTCGATGGTTATTCAGCTTTTTATTAGTTATCTATTTATATTATTTATTTTTTGAAGACCAATGGATTCAAAGGGATACAAATCAATCTCCAATAGCCCCTTCATACCGAGGAAGTTCAAGGAGTTAATGGATGGGCAAGAGTGAATGGGCTGATTAGGAAGCTTACTTAACACTTCTTCGTTAGCCATTTATTCCTGATTCTGCTCCGTTACTTTATTCTTGTGTGTTATTCATGCAACCTCTGTCAACATTTAAAAGATTCAGGACACAAAAATGAGGATATTAATGGGTAGTTTGAAAAAATAAATCGCTAAGGAAGAGGTGTCAGGGAGCCTACCTACCCAACGAGAATTTGGGCCTAAGAGTAATTTTATTCACAGACTCTCACTTAACCCTCACATGGTCGGGAGTAGTTTTTTTATTCCAGCTAACATCACACGATTTTAAACTGAATAAGTCACTGGAGAATGAGTGTTAAGTGTCTCTCTCCCTCACTCCGAAGTTAATCAATACTCCCCCCGCCCCTTATAACTAGGCGGGCTAAACATGTACTGGCGAATCAACCTATCATTACTATAGTACTACCTTTTCCTCAGAATTCTCTCTCTCTCTCTCCACTGTGTGTGTGTGTGTGTGTGTGTGTGTGTGTGTGTGTGTGTGTGTGTGTGTGTGTGTGTGTGTGTACAAATGCAACCGTTGGAATGTATTTGTGCGTGAGTGAGTGTGCCATCGCGTGTTGATGTGACCTCTGCTTTATACACACACACACACACACACACACACACACACACACACACACACACACACAGAGCAGTATAAGTAAAAAGCTACACACACCTGACTGTTAACCAAAGAAAAACGTCCGTGAATAACAATACCGTTCTTACTCTACCTTGGCCCAGATTTTCGTCCTTATTCAGATCATTTCACGTAACTTAGTTGCAGAAAAAGTCAATGCTGCGGCTCTACATACTTTCCATAGCACTTCTTCATGACTATCTATGTATATTCTAGTGCTAATCAATTGTTACAGCTCAGAATTCAAGATGGAGAGATGGCAATTTTAGTTCACGTTAGAGAAAAAGTACAGGAATGGAATATATAGTTTGTGGCGAGGAATGGGGGTTCGATTCCAACTGAGGACACCAGATATTAATGACGTAGGTAACACTTTAACTCCTAATTATTAATCTGTCACTTAGAGTCAATTAACCTTCTCTTAATGAATGTTTAGTTGTGTGATTATAGCTGGTCACTCATCTTAAATGTCAGGACCAACTTGCCTAGCCCCGGACTCCTACGCTCCCCAAGGGGCAACACTGGATTAGATGATGAATGAATGAATGAATGAAACGTGTTTGCTTAAGAAATGGAGGGAAGGAGAAAGGAAGGATGGAAGAGGAATGAAAGAAGGATGGAAGGAAGCAACGACAGAAGGCAAGAAAGACACCACCATGGGTTAGTTTTGAGTGTGTGATTTATTACTGTACACACACACACACACACACACACACACACACGCAGGAAATCGATGCCTTTGTTCTAAATGTCACACTTATCGATACGCTGTTTCCCCTCCCCCCCCCTCCCCTCTCTCCAGTGTTGCAGGGCCATAAATATCACTAATTAAAACCCAGACTGCACACGAGATGAATGTTGGTAGCGATGGTGGTAGATTGTGGTAGCGATGGTGGTAGACTGGTAGTGGTAGGCAGTGGCGGTAGTGACTGGGGTGAATTTTGGTGGTGGTGGTGGTGGTGGTGGATTGTGGTAGTGATGGTGGTATACCGTGGTAGTGGTGGTAGCAGACTAGCAGAGGTGGGGGCAAAATGTGGTACTGACAGTGGTAGTTAGGAGTAATGGTGGTAGGGGAGGGAGAAATGGTGGTAGTGTTGGTAGCGATGGTGGTATGAGTAGCAGAAATGGTGGTAGTGTTGGTAGCGATGGTGGTAGATGAGCAGAAATGGTGGTAGTGTTGGTAGCGATGATGGTAGATGAGCAGAAATGGTGGCAGTGTTGGTAGCGATGGTGGTAGATGAGCAGAAATGGTGGTAGTGTTGGTAGCGATGGTGGCAGGAGCAGCAGAAATGGTGGTAGCGTTGGTAGCGATGGTGGTAGTAGTGGTAGCTCCCCTAGTTATAATTACACAAGTCTAAACATCAATTACTAGGCGAATAATTAACCTTAAGTGGAATAAATGAATAGGAAGAGAAAATGCATAAACACAGAGGACAAATGGATGAGGGAAAGGGGAACTGACCTGTAATAATGCTTCTTGATTTAACGCCTTCACTACCACTCCTACCACCAGCCCCACCATTACTACCATTCCTACCACCATCACTATCATTCCTATCACCTGTACTAACACCATCACCACCATCACGACCACCATCGCTACCATTACTACCACCATCACCACCATTACTACCACCACCACTGCCACTGCTACCATCACCATCACCACCATTATCAACACCATTATATTACTACCACCATGACCACAAGTACTACCACCACAACCAGCAGTCACCATCACCACATCCAGCCATATAATTACACCACCATAAAATTGATAATGATCCACCATAACTGCATCCTGACTACCATTGCACCATAATCACACACCCTTCCTCTATAACCTGCCATTTTTCTATCACATATCTCTCTAAATGTCATAGAATCAGTATCTATCAATCAATCACTTTGGCAACTGTCTGTATATCTATCTATCTATCTATCTACAGTATATCAAGACTCGGACCTTCTACACAGAGGGAGAGTGACACCCATAAGTTATTCCTTTCCCATGCTGGCGAAGTTGGAATAGGGAAGGGGTGTGTGTAGGAGGCGAAGCATGTAAAAGTGGAAGAGCTGTAATGACTGTGTGTGTGTGTGTGTGTGTGTGTGTGTGTGTGTGTGTGTCACCGGCAGAACCCGAACATAACAAACACATGAAAGCATACGGAAGGACAGACAATACTACCCACAATCAATTATAATGCCCGCCACGGCAAGGATCGAACCCTGGACAAAATATACACACACCAAGAGCAAGACATGTTATCATACCACGCATTAAAGATATCGTGGACTGCAATGAGAAAGGGTAAAAAGGTAAAAAAAAAAAAAACACAAGTATGAGAAACGCCATTGAAGTATCAGGATGAATGCGCTACACCTACACCCACTTCTAGAAATACACTGCCTGCATCGTTTTCTTATTCACTACAATATATTCAGAGAGAGAGAGAGAGAGAGAGAGCTATTTCGAGGCCCATCTCCATAAAGAACGTATGCCATGACCCGTCAGGGAGAAGAAAGGAAAGTTAACCATAAAATTCCCTAATGTCCCTATTTTTCCTGAGAGAGAGAGAGAGAGAGAGAGTCACTTACGAGTAAAATAGAAGGTGAAAGGGGAGGAGAAGGGATTACTGTGGTAGTTGGCTAATGAACTGTGGCAGAACGGTTGAAACTTGTGGTAGGCGACTGACAGATTGTGGTATGAAGGATAACACTGTGGTAGATGAGAGAAAAACTGCAGCAGAAGTGACAGACTGTGGTAGAGGACTGACAGATTGTGGTACACGGCTGACAGACTGTGGCAAGACGGTAGCAGACGTGTGGTAAATTGTGGCAGAAGGATGGTAGAATGCGGTCGACGATGGAAAATTGTGGTGGACTGGAGGTGAATTGTGGTGGACGTGGTAAACTGTGACAGGCGTGGCAGTGTGTGGTAGACGGCTGGAAAAATGAGAAGGGTGGAAAATTGTGGTAGAAGTGTGGCAAAATGCAGCAGACGATGGCGGCAGACACCTGGAAAATGTGGCAGAAGTATGATAAATTGTGGTAGAGGGGTGGTAAATTGTGGCAGACGGTGGCACACTTTGAACTCCTTTGTATTCTTTCAACACAGTGTACCCAGTCAAGGTTTGGAGGCAATCATCGGGTTTTGAGTTTGGATTCCTCTGACATTTTTTTTGGAACAGATGGCATTTGTTGGATTATGGTCGTGTGTGTGTGTGTGTGTGTGTGTGTGTGTGTGTGTGTGTGTGTGTGTGTGTGTGTGTGTGTGTGTGTGTGTGTGTGTAAATGAACTATTATTATTATTATTTGCTTACATCCATCACCATCCCTACCACAACCATCACCAACACGACCACCATCATTCAAATCTATCACCACTACCACCACAACCACTATCCCAGGACGCACTATACCACAACCACCACTACCACGTTTACCACCACCCCACCACCACCACCACACAGAATCTATAAATCCAGATATATTGCGTTAGAATTATAGGCATCTCAGATTAGCATATATTCCGAGAAGTGGGAAAGGTGTGGCGTGTGGTAGCTGCAGTAGGAATGGTGGTAACTGTGGTAGGGATGGTGGTAGTTGTGGTATGGATGGTGGTCGTGGTGACTGGGATGTTGGTGGTCATGGTGGCGGTGATTGTGGTGGTGGGATGGTGGTAGTTGTTGTAGAAATGGTGAAAGTTGTGGCACTGATGGTTGTAGTTGTGGTAGGGATGGTGGCAGTAGTGGTTGGAATGGTGGTAGTGTTTGTATTTGTGGAAGCGATGATGGTAGTTGTGGTAGTGGTGGTATTACTGGTAGAGATGGAGGTACTGGTGGCAGGGATGGTGTAAGTGGTGGTAATAATGGTAGTAGTAGTAGTAGTAGCAGTAGTAGTAGTAGTAGTAGTAGTAGTAGTAGCAGTAGTAGTAGTAGTAGTAGCAGTAGTAGTAGTATTGATGATAATGATGGGTAGCAGTACTGGTGGTTAGTAGTGGTTATGATGGTAGCGATGGTGGTAGTGGTTGTGACGGTGGTAGCAATGGTAGTAGTGGTTGTGACAGTGGTAGGGATAGTGGTAGTGATCGATATGGAGAGATAAGGAAGCAAACATGTAATGGGAGAGAGAGAGAAAGACATGACATTTTTTCTCTCTCCCTTTCTCCTAATTCCCTCCTTTCCTTCAACCCTCCCTAGCTTCCTCTCCCTCCCTCCCTTCTCTCTTCCTCCTCCTCCTCCTCCTCCTCTTCCTTCTTCTGTTCCTCCTACTCCTCCCTCTCTTCTTCCTCCTCCTCCTCCTTCTCATATACTGTATCTTCCCTCCTCTCCACCTCCCCCCCTCCCACCCCCTCCTTCCCTCCCTTCCTCCATACGTGCGTGTCATTTCTTCCCCCCCCTCCCCCCACCACCAACACACAATCAACAGCATAAACAACAATAACAACACCTACCACCATTATACAACTCCCAGCATTAGCACCACAACTACCACCATTAGTACTGACACTACCACAACTACCAATATCACCATTACCACCACCACTACCACAACTACCGACATTACCACCACAACTACCATCACTATCACCATAACTACCAACATAACCACAAGTGCCACCTCAACAACTACCAACATTACTAATACATCTGCCAACATTATCACCATAAACACCATCCCCACCACAGCCACCACCACCACCACCACCACCACATCTATCACCACACCTACCACCACTGGGGCAGTGAGGATACGCAGAGCTTTGACGCTTGTATTAATAATCAATTGCGTCACACACACACACACACACATGTACACCATACGACGCGGGCGTAACCAAACGTGTACACAACGCAATATAATCATACAAGCACTTACACAAAAATACACACATACAGGCAACTACACAGACAAACATTTATATATTAGCACAAATTTACACACACAGACACACAAACCTACACATACGCACACAGGGATAGATACGCACACATACGCAATAAATTTGTAAAGGAAAGCATGAAATATGAGGGGGACGCGAAGGAGGGGAAGAGGACAAAGAAAGGAGAGAGAGGAGGAGGAGGAGGAGGAGCAGGAGCAGGAGCAGGAGCAGGAGCAGGAGCAGGAGCAGGAGGAATATGGAGTGAGTAGGGAAAAGAGGAGGAGAAGCAAAGACAAGGGGAAAGGAGGGGGAAAGAAACAGGGAAGGTGGAGAAACAAGACGAATGGAGGAGGAGGAGGAGGAGAGAGAGAAAGAGAGAGAATGCGTAGGAGGGGAGTTGTGGAATTTTTCAATGTATGGCAGGGGAGGGAAGAAGGGATATGGAGAGAAAGGGAAAAGAAAGAATAGGGGGTGGAAGGGAGAGTCAGGCGGCTGGGAGGAGAGGCAAGGAGGGGGAACATGGAGGAGGATTATGGACAGAAAGAGAAGAAAGATACGGTAAGATACAAGATGAATAGGTATAAACAGACAGACAGACAAAGACAGAGTAATAATGGATAAATATAGACAGACAGATACTGATAGACTGACACAGATAAACAGACAGACAGATAGACAAAGAAAAATATACAGATCAAAAGTTAGACAGAGACAGTTAGATAACAGACAGACAAACAAGTAAGTAAACTGATGAACACAAAAGCTAAGTTAACCAACAAACAGCTACGGATGGAAAGATGTGTAACCAAAACGTGAAAAATAAACAGAGACAGGAGCAGGAAGGCAGGCTGGCAGTCTGACAGGTAGGTAGGTAGGTAGGTAGGTAGGCAGGTAGGTAGGATGACAGGTAGCCTACGCAGGCAGGAAGGCAGAAAGGTTCCTTCAGGGCATGAAAGCATATTTCGCAGGTAAACGAAAGGGCAAATAGGTAGATTGATAAACAAGCAGATAGTTCGGCTGGTAGGTAAGTAGGTAGGCAGGCAGGCAGGCAGGCAGGCAGGCAAGTAATTAAGTAAACAGATAAGTAGGAAGGCAGACAGGTAAATAAAAAGGTAGTCAGGTAAGCAAGCGGGTAGGTATGTTTGTAGGAACGTAAGTAGGTAAGCAAGTTGGTAACAATGTATGCAGGAAGGATGATGCAGGCAGGGAGGTAGGTCGGTAGGTAAAGAAGTATGCAGGTAAGCAGGCAGGGAAGCAGGCAGGCAGACAGGTTTATACAATAACGCAAATATTTAAGGATACACAGGTAAAAATCTAATCAGCCACACACAGGTAGAGACAGAACTTCAACTCACGTGAGAGGTGGAGGACTAAGGTGAAGGACGAGGTGGAGGGTGAGAGAAAGTGAGCTAGCACACACCACCACACTACCACACCACCACCACCACACTGGTACTACCACACCGTCGCTACCACCACCACCACCACTACTGATCAATCGAGGCATTCTCTCTCCCCTCTCTCCCTGCTCCCTCCCTTCCTCTCTCCTCACTGCTTCCCCTCCCCTCACCCTGTCTTCTCTCCCCTCTGACCCCTTCCCTTTCCTCTTCCCTCTCCATGGTTTCCTCCCCTCCTCTCTCCCCTGACGATATCCCCTCCCTTTTCTCTCCTATCTCCCCTTCCCTCTTTCCTCCTCCCACTCCTCTCCGTTTCATTCTTTCCGCACCCGCTCCCCTCTCCCCGATTTCCTTACCTGCCTCCCCCCCATCGCTGTCTTCCCCTCCGTGTCCCTTTTCGTTCTTTCCCCCTTCCTGTCTCACCCCTCTCCCTTACCTTCCTCTACCCTCCTTTCCTCCCTTATGTGACTATTTTCCTTTCAAGCATGTTCTCTCTTTTCCGTATGAATTTTCTAATGCTGTCTCTGCTTCCTTTTAACCTTTCCTTTATTTCCTTCCTCCATTCTTTTCTTCCTTAGTTTCATATATCCAGCTCTTCTTCCTCCCTACCTTCTTTACCTTCCACTATTCCCACTTTGTCCCTATTCTTTCTTCTTACCCTTCCTTTTCTTTGTGTATCCCTCTTTCCCATTTCCTCATTCTTTCCTTCCTCTGTTGTCTCTCCCTATCGTCCTCCCTCTATTCTTAACCGTTCATTCTCCATTTCTTCCCATTTCCTTTCCTTTCAATCTCATATCTCTCTTTTTCCGTTATCTTTCCCTTTCTTCCTTCCTCTCTTCTCCACCTGTCACTTCTCCATTCCTTCCTTCCTTCCTGCCTGCCTGTTCCCTCTTCTTTCTTTCTTTTTTCATCCATACCTCTCTTCCCCTATTATATTTCCTTGTCTTCCCCTTCTCTTGTCTCTCTTCCTCTCTCTCTCTCTTCCTTTCTAATTATCGTTCCCTACTTCCTTTCTCTTCCCCCCTTCCTCATTTATTTATCCCTTTCTTCTTTATGTATCTGTCGTCTCTCTTTTATATGTACCTGTTCTTTCTCACTTTGTCACCCCACCCTTTCTTACCCTTCTTCCATTATAATGTACCTTCCCTTCCCTTCTTATTTCTCCCATTCCTTTACGTGTCTGTCCATACTTATTTTTCTTCCTCTTCTCCCCTTCCTTCACATCCCTAATCTTCCCTCCTCCTCTCTACGTGCCTTTCCCCATCCTCTTCGATCATTACCTCTCGTTCTCTTCATAATGCTGCTCCCCTCTCTCCCTTTCCCCTCTGATCTTCCCTCACTGCACCACAACTCAGTCGTCCAAGTCATTAAATTCTCGTTCCCCTTTTTTATCTGTGAATTGCCTGACGCTGAATCCTCTGACGGGGCCTACCTCTCTAAGTTATATATATATATATATATATATATATATATATATATATATATATATATATATATATAATATATATAGATAGATAGATAGATAGATAGATAGGCTAAACAGATAGATACAGAGAGATAGACAAACAAATATATATTTTTTTCTTTACGCAAGGAAGAAGGAACCAAAGGCCAGGAGCCTGCAAACCGTTCCTTGAAGGGGAAAAAAAAAATCAAGATCCATTCATTTCAAGATGCCTGGACACACAGCGATTGAAAGACTGGAGATCACAGGATAGATACATCATATGGACAGATACAGATACACAGATATAGATAAATAAATAAATAAATAGACAGGCAGGTAAGACTGATAGTCTGAATCCGTCCACTGCATTGATGGACCTCATGGCACTTCCGTTCCTTATAAATATTTTTCACACTACTCTCTCTCTCTCTCTCTCTCTCTATCCTTTGTTATCAGCAGTTACATCACCTTCCTTCCCCTCCTGTAATAACTTCTTCCCTCCTACTATTACTTTGCTCTTTAATTCCCTAAGTAATCCCACCCTTCAGAGCCCCATATTTCTTTGTTATATTTGTTGAAGCACATTCGAGTACAAGCAACAGTTAAGATGAGGAGTTGAGAGAGAGAGAGAGAGAGAGAGAGAGAGAGAGAGAGAGAGAGAGAGAGATTCTCTTACCTTCTTCAGGTCGTCTATCAGCGCCTTAGACTCCTGTAGTTCTCCCGTGGCCGCTACGAGATCGGTAAGGAGGTGCTGTACCAGGGGGAGGGAGGCGGGGGGCAGGGGCTCACGGTACCCCAGCCTGTCCAGTCTTTCCCTCACCTCTTCCAGGACATCACGCTGCCCTCCCCCTGACATCCCAACACTCACTCTACCTGATGGACGGAGAGAAATACATGGTAGCTAATTCTGGTGATGATGATGACAGGAGGCATTCTGCTGGGATAATAACATGGGGTGGTGGTGGTGGCAGTGGTGATGATGATGATGATGATGGTGATGATGGGAGACGTTCTGCTGGGATAATAGCAGACGTGGTGGAGGTGGTAGTTTATAGTGGTAGTGGTAGTGATGATGATGATAACCTGGCCTTCCTCTGACAATCAAACTTAGGATGTCATCCATTTTCTGTTTGTTTTCACCTGATAGAAGTGAGCCACTATCATATTCTGAATACTAAGTCGCGGTTACATGAAATTCTATAAGACCTTGTTACAAGGCACGAATGTCTCCTTGATTACTAGTCAGATCAAAACTCCAATCTAACATTTGGCCATCAATCGAGCCGAAAGGGGTTTGGGATATTTTTCAGGTTATAGTGTAAAAGCATTATAGAAATCCAAACCTGCTGTGATGTCCTTATGGCACACAATTCGGTCAATACAAAGAAAAAGAACTGGCATATGCTTTTAAAGAGTAGCTCATGTATTTTCGTCACTCACTCCTGCTTGGCTTTCACCTACATCGTTACCCTTACGACTGATGGGAGAATGGACAGGGAAGTGGAGAGAAGAGGAGGCAAGGAAGGAAATCAGAGAGAAAGAAAGGGTCAGAAGAATACCAGATGGAAAAAAATAAATAAATGAGGGAAAGGAGAGAATGAAACAAGGAAAGGAAAGAAGGGTAAGACGTAACAAGGGAAGAAAGACGAGGGAAGCATTGAATGAAAGGATAAAAGGAGGTTAGCTATGGAAACAAAACAGCAAGGAGGGAAATAAGTTAGGAAGTAAAGAGAGATGGAAAGGAGTAGGAACTAAGGGAGGAAAGAGAAGAAGCAAGAGAAAAAGGGAAGGGAAAAATAAAGAAATGAAAGCAAGAAAGGAAAAGACAGACACCCATTTCACCGTAGCAATTAATGTGCCCCATTTTTCACCGATAATTTCACCTCCATCTTCTCATTACGCTTACCTACTTGTACATCCTCCCTCCTCTTCCCCTCCCCCACTTTTATTCTTTTTTACCCTTCTCAGATACAATACATAAACCTCTCAACCTTCAACCATACCCAGTCCGACATAAACAACAAAAAACATAGCTCATTCGAGCGAGCTCAACCAATTATACCAATACTTTGGAAAATTTATGGCTTTCAGATCACATGAACATACAGCTGCTCGAAAGCGACGCCTTCACGTGATGGCACCGATATAACTGACCGGTTATACAAACACTTCTTCCATCACCTTTATCATTCTTTTTGCTTCTGCCCTCCTCTCTTCCTATTTCCCCCATCTTATCTGCCACATTTTATTACTCTTCTTTCCAGGCGGTCTTACAATTAGTGACAAGCCTAATGGCTTCCTGCAGGAAACCATTTTACAATGCAGGGTGGTAACCATATAACCAACCTACACGTGTTCCCTACGTGTCAACAAGTGGGTTAGCGGAGGGTTAGTGCCCCTCCCCGCGAAACAACCAACTCCCTTTCGGAATTATGGAGCCTGGCTATAGATTGACTGATAGTTATACAAACATCCCGCAACTCCCTCTTCGTCTAAAGAAAGGAGGATGAAAGGCGCCACCATGAAAATTACTCACGTCACCCTTCAACAGCATTCGTTTTCTCTGGACTCGTTACGACAAAATAACCCTTAGCTATAGCAATGAAATTCCGTTCAAACTATACTTCACCGCTTCCTCAATTTAACAAGGCAAATTACGAAACTTCCATGTAAACTGAACTTCCTACAGTTTCGGGAGCATCACTTACTAGTTTCTGAAAACAATAAACGAACGACTGAAACAAATACCAGACTGTAAACATGCAACAGTTTGCCAATCCCTAACCTCATATGACATTACCCACCTCTTACTACCATCCTTAAGCTTACTCTGTCACTGAAAGAAATAACAAGTTTGGTGCATGAAGTCACAAACTGGAATCACAAACCTCAGTCAAACGTGAAACAAAAGCAGAACATTCAATAGCTAGTTTGAACAGAACCACTTGTTTATATTTTGACCTTGATAACTTGTCAGGTACTACGGGATTAAATATTTAAAGAACTGCATTGTCATTTTTCTTTCTTTTATTTTCCCACATACTTAGAGTAGGTTATCACGATTCTATTAAACCATTATCAACGCATGCGATATTAGAGTGATAGTGATATTAAAATACATTCACTTTTCTTAACCAACACATCATATGCTGTTCACTATTTTTCATATATGTTTTTACTTTCCAACAGGCAATAAAAGTTCCCAATATAAAAAGTAATCTATAGGAGTGTGACAGCTGGCGAAGGTAAACAATCGGACGCCACTGCAGCACAGCGATGCAGAAATATGAGAAACTCGAAAAAATCGGCGAAGGTAAATGTGGTTGATTGTGCTTTTATTTTTACATTATCTACCTGTATTATTGTGACAGCAGTATAGAATTTGGGTTCATGCATGGACGAATATCAATCACTTTATCACTGTCACTTTGAAAGCACCATTGCTTGGGAAGTATGCCGGTCATTTCTCTTAATTAATTAATACCTCATTTTAATAATGTATTCCTGTACCTGCAGGTTTAGAAACATTATCTTCTTTCACGTTCTACTTAAACCTTGCATCGATTTACAAGCTCATCAGTGTCACCAAAGGATGTCATTTATATAGAAGATAAACTCAATTTCATGGGGATTTTTATGTCTTTTAAGTGGGGGTAATTTTTTCCTGTGTAAGTGCATAGTCTTCAAGTTCTGACCCACCAACATCCCCCACTTAAACCACCAACTTAAATTTGCATATATAGTATACCGAGTGCCTTAAAAGCAAACTGATATGACTTGTATTTTCTTTTTGTGGGTATAAGTCTTTCAGATGAACAATTCACAATGTTATTAAAGGTTGTTTAGCAGTGAATTGTTTTATGATTATAGTAAACTTTCATTTTCCCATGTCTTGCATGGTGCTGGAGAGGGACATCACACAGTAGCAGTCATATACATAAACATCCTACAATTCCACTCTTGTTTCTTGAAAGGATGGTGAAGGACAGCAGATAAAGGTTTATTTCAGCCTGCAGCCCACTGGGTTCATGGACAGTTCTCTCAGTACCTTGTACAGTATTTTGAAGTTTCATCCATTCAACAGCACACCCTGGCATGTCTTTGTATGGCTTGGGTCTTGGTCTTAGTTTGGTTGTTCCATTTCAGTGTCCCTTACCTGTGAAAACTAATATTTCACTGCCATGGCATTTCCAATATATTCATTAGCAAACAGGTCTTCTCTGATTAGCCTGAGGCCACAACAGCAACCTTGATCATACATTGCTTTCCCTGCAGGTACATATGGCACAGTGTTCAAGGCCAAGAACAGGGAGACACAGGAAATAGTAGCGTTGAAGAGAGTTCGCTTGGATGATGACGATGAGGTGGGTGTTTAGTTTGACAAAATACAGTACCACACTTGTCATTATATACTGTAGTTAGTCTGTTTTTAATTTGATGGAACTTGACCATTCAGAATTTGAAGGCAAGTCTTGGTTGCCTCAGATTTAATGAGCCGTAGCTATGAGGTACCATATGGCCTGTACCGGTATGAGTTTCCATGGTTTACTAGCCAAATTCACCCTCCACATTAATTATGTGTGGCCATCAACTGAGCTGAAAGGCATCAGGAATCTTTGTCAGGCTAGAGCAAACAAGTTATAGTAAGCAACTTCGTACATCAGTAAATTGTAATGCTTGACCACATTTTCTTTAACACTAATACTTAATACCACCACAGGTAGTGTCATCTGCCCTGTGCAAGAGCTGCCTTGGTAAAGGAGGTCTGGTTGATGCTGATGATGTTAAGCAGCTTCATATATAGAGTACTGTTAGTCATAAGACATGATTCCAGAATATCAAACACAGCTGACTGTACCCAATTTAACGGGACAAAGATTCCAAACATTTTCGGCTCAGTTGATGCTAGATATAATCCAACTGAAGAACCATTTTAACTAACAGCCAAGGAGACTCAGTGCTGTGTCCACTCATTCTACCATATTCTGACACTACTACTGTCACCATAGGGGGTGCCATCATCTGCCCTGCGTGAGATCTGTCTACTGAAGGAGCTGAAACATAAGAACATCGTCCGGCTTCACGATGTCCTTCACTCAGACAAAAAACTCACACTGGTATTTGAGCACTGTGACCAGGACCTTAAGAAGTACTTCGACAGTCTTAATGGAGAAATTGATCCAGACATAGTAAAGTCTTTCATGTAAGTTTACAGTTTTTTGTAAGACTGTACTCTGCAGCAATTATTACTTCATACAGTAGACTTATTGGTAGCAAATGAAAATACAGCATGTTTGTGTTTGAAACAAGTGCGTTTTGCAGTATACCTCCCCAAGTACTGTACTATTGCTCCATTTACAGCAGTTTAACTTAGTAATTTGTTCTCAGGTTCCAGTTGCTGCGAGGGCTGGAGTTCTGCCACAGCCGAAATGTTCTTCACAGGGATCTCAAGCCACAGAATCTTCTCATAAACAAAGTACTGTTATGCATTACTATTCAGCTTGTAGGACTCCACTTGTTCAGTTTAACTTGGACCTAAAATGCTTTGATAAACCCAAATATAGTACAGTACCATATTCTATATAATTATTAAGATTATCATATCCACTATAATATCACAGTGCTGGGAATTGTTCATATGGAAGAACTATATTTGAAGTGAATCAAGTTGGGCCAAAATTGTTCTGTCTCCCCAATAAGCAGTTTTTCTAAATATGGATGTACTAATCCATTTATATGCACTACATTTTACGTTACTTGTACTAAGTAATATGTGGTCGGTGACAAAAGTTCACCAGATATTGCACTTCACCTTCTCACTGTCCTTTGCTGGCTGATACTCCTAAACTGAGAGACTTGGAACATTTCTTACATTTCTCTTCTCCTCGATAATTCTCAGATAATACTGCTTCAGGGAGGAAAGTGACAAACATGCCCTAAGTGCGCAGTAGACAGAGTAGTACTTTTTTTTTTTTTTAAATATATGCTTGGTTTGTTGGATTCCTTCTGAAGACATGTCGGGTGCTATCAGTACTGTACATGCTTGTTTTGTTAGTTTGCTTTAAAAAGAAACATCAGTTAGGGTCACTGTTTGCTTGGTTTGTTAATCATTTTTAAAACCGTATTAGATAATACCTGCTTACCTGACACTGAACAGAATGGAGAACTCAAGCTAGCTGACTTTGGGCTGGCAAGGGCGTTTGGCATACCCGTACGCTGCTACTCTGCTGAGGTGGTCACGTTGTGGTATCGGCCTCCAGACGTCCTTTTTGGGGCCAAATTGTACAATACCTCCATTGACATGTGGTCTGCCGGATGTATATTTGCAGGTTAGTATGGTACTGATTATCAGCATTCACCTTATGTCATTATTCGTCATTATCATGATCATAATTGTAATCATCACTATTATCAGTCATCATGATCATCATCAGCATCATCCATTATTATCTATCACCAAGTCATTATCAGTTATCTGTCATTTTCATCGTCATCATCATCACCATCATCATTCTGACCTCTTCTTCCCACCTAAGGATGGCGTGAAATAGTGTGTGGAAGATAAGGAAAGACAACACATAAAAGAGGGAGAACTGTCTACCATATGCCCTCTGAAATGAACCACACACTCTTTCACACACCATTCAAGCTCCCAAATCCTGGCTCTACCTCACAGGCCTAACCATCTGCATGTTCTTTGAGCCCCCCCCCCCCCTTTTTTTTTAAATACACATTAATATTTTATTGATTTCATTTATGTAAGTAGTAACCAAGGGGCAGCCGGGGCAGTATGCACAGTTGCACACACCCTGTAAAGTATATTGCAATGTAACAGTTAAAGAAAGTTATACCTTTGATATTACTGTAGTCCATTTGTTTTCACCTGATGGGCCTGGGCCACTTCCACAAATGGAATACTAAATTACAGTTGCATGAAATTCAGTGAGCCTTAGATACACAACTGAAATGACTCTTGACTCAAGTAGATACTTGATTACCATACTTATATCAGTCCTCCATTCTGACTTCTATTAACTATCAAATGAACTAAACAGGGTGGGAGAGCACTAGGTTAGAAGAGATATGCTCTAATAACGATCATTTGGACAGCCACTGTGTTCTGGCATTGATGATGATGAGGATAATGAACTCCTCCTTCTCCCAGAGCTAGCCAATGCAGGACGGCCTCTGTTTCCTGGCAGTGACGTAGATGACCAGGTAAAGCGCATCTTCAAGCTCCTGGGCACCCCAACAGAGGAGACCTGGCCGGGCATGACCTCACTCCCGGACTACAAGACCTTCCCACTCTACCAACCCACCATGACCCTAGCACAAGTCTGCCCGAAGCTTAGCAGTAAAGGAAGGGACTTGTTACAGGTTAGATGGAGGTTATTTCTCTCTGATCGCACCTCACTCAGTCTCTTTCATGTCTCCTCAAAGCTTGGCAGGAAAGGAAGGGAATTGTTACAGGTTAGATGGACACTATTTTAGTAGTACTAGTAAAGGAGGTAGCTTTTTAGAAGTTAGATGGATTATTTGTAGCAGTAAAGATTGGGACTTAGGGAAGTTGGAGATAGTTCATCCTGCTGTTGCTCTTCATGTTTATGAATATTTAATCACACTGTCTGTACTCATTATGTTCCTTTTCCCCTTTCTTTCTCTAAAATGTCACTTTTCTTTATCCACTGCAGCGGCTCCTCATATGCAACCCAGCTGTGAGAATGAGCGCAGAAGATGCCATGAACCATTCCTACTTTGCCGACCTCTCCCCATCCATCCGCAATGTGTGAACCCATACCTTCAAGAACACAGGGAATCTATGAGCATAAAATCATCACCATCCCAGCAGGATACATGTCAGGAGTTGGAAGGACTGGGGACTGTTTGAAGAGCCAGGACAACTTTGCCTTATGGATATATATATAACTGAAGGATAAAAAAATACAGCAGTAGTGTTAAAATGACTTTTTCTCTATGCTTTTCTGGCCTATTGACTGAAACATGTGAATAGCCTTTGAAATCCTTAACCCTTTCAGTCTGAGTGACATCCATTTTCACTTTTGCTCCTTCCAGGCAGTTACATTCAGCTTGGGAAATACCTCTAACTAACCCCTCATGGGTTAAGGGATGCTAACTGTAGGACCATATACCAGAGTTGTCCAGTCTTTTGATGCCACAGTGTTTTTAACAGAATGTGGTTTTTGTAATGACATGCAGATTGAATGATGTCAGGAACTAGTCTAATGCCATTTAGTTTTTATTTTACTGCTCTGATTACCTCTGTTCTGATACGTGATTCTCATTTTCAGTTTGTTTCAGGGATGTGGAGTTGATGTGTGCTTTACTGATTCTGTGTGACAAAACATTATATATGTTTCTGTGCATATTTTTGTTAGTGTTTTATTCTCATTCTAAGTGGCATTGGAGATTTTATAATACCTCTTCCTTAGCCATTTATTCTGCACATTATACCTCAGAACACATATCCTTTTGTTTGTTATTGCTGCCACTAAGTCAGTATTACAATGATATACAATGAATAACATTCAAGAAAATGTTCATCTTGATCATCCAACCCAGTATTGTCCTATCAGGAGCATAAGGGCCCAGGGCTAGGCTGCTCTGTTCAGACATTGAAGCCGAACAACAAGTGGTTTTTCCACAAGCAGCATTACATGAGCAACAAACCCCAGCCACCCCTTGGAAATAGACCCTTGTGGTGTGTCTGGATGGAGTAGCTTAATTCACTAGGCCACAAGGTGTCTAAAAATTGTATGAGGGCACCAGGGCTAATGCAGTGCATCAGTACACAGCATGAAGGCTCATGGAATGAAAGCCACCCTTGATCTCCTTGTGTGCAGCTAGGAATTGTCCTATAAGAGGGAAAGTGCTCACTTGTTGCATGGAGAGGAAAACATGCAGGTGTAGCATACAAAATAAATTGATGAGAAATAGTTGTTATGAAATTTCCTCTGCCACCTGGAATACTACCCTTGGTGTCAATATGCATTACAATACTGTTTTCTCATAGTTGTAGAATGAGAAAAATTGGATCCATATTTCCAATCCCCATCATTTGTTCAAAGTAAGTCCTAGTTATATTGCTTTTTGAAGTTAACTTCTTGCTAATAATTCCACAGTAATAATAATTTAAAAAAATAATAACTTAATTAAAGTTCTGTGCTGGTGGTGGTGTGCCCCTGAATCGTGTTGAGGTGGACTTGGTGGACTACAGGCTGAAGCTGCCTGTCTTCTGCAGTCCAGTTTTCTGCAGAAGAGAATAAGAAAGTATCATTGCATTGAAGGAATTAATAGCAAAAAAAAAGGACAAAAAAAGGCAGCATATAACAAAGAACTTACTACACTTGTAATTTCAGTCCTGCTGCTAGTTTCCTGTATACCACAGCAGGTTCTGGGTGTGTTCCCCAGACTATCGGTCCTGTTCTAAGTGGCCCTGGAGATTTCCTAGCATCTCTTTCTTATTGATGTGCTCCAGAAATTGCACCTCAGTATCCTCTTGCATGTTACTGTTGCAAATAATGTCGGTAAGAAAAGGATATAAATAACTTGCAAGAAAATGTTAAGGTGTAATATGCCTTTTAAATTGTTGAGGAAGAGGCACTGTGAACCCTCCTATGCTACCCAGAATACAACTGTACTGTATATATATCAACCTAGTGTAGAGGGTTTCTGTCTGTCTCTTGGCCACCTTTTGTCAGTTACGGTGTCGCTGTATACAAACTCACAGATTTTCAGCATTCAGTTCTCTTAAACTTCTCGTATCCATATCTCGTGTAATAAAGAACAGTACAAGAAAGCTGCCGCAAGATAAACCCTCCATGATTTATACTAAAGCAGCGTTAATGCCTTCAGTCTGGTAACATATTTTTTGTTTTATTCTCGTTATCCCCGGACAAAATTATTCAGCTCGGGATGGGCTTTTAGAACTGGAGAGGTTAGATACAACCTTCATTAACCCCTTCACTACTATAGTTTAGATATAACCTTCATTAACCCCTTCACTACTATAGTTTTGTCTTAAGCTGAATCAAACCTTCTGGTGGTGGCAATAAAACAAAACAAAAATACATCATAAGATATAAGGGGTTATGAACCATCCTTGCTCTACTATGGAAGTTTTTGAATTACTAATTAGTCAGTAATTACACTGAACTGCTGTATGCAAGTACTGTACATACATGAGTGCAGGAATGCAGTGAATTAACATAATTTGGCAAAGCAACTTTGATGGCATTACTAAGATACTGTATGATGTATCTGAGTTGCTGAATGCACCTTGTACAGAAACAGCCAAACAACCCATTACCCTTTCAAAGTGTAGGCATCTGAAGTTAGGCTACTGTAGTCCAGTGCATTTAAGGGATGATGACCAGCCTGTTATCCTTGATGGCTGTACATGATTGAAATAACCTTCAGTCACTTTGTGGGGATAAAAGTAATGGAAGACACTATCTTTGAATGGGGTACCACCACAAAGCCACTTTGCTCATGTGTCCAGTGTATTCTAACCACCACAAAGCCACTTTGCTCATGTGTCCAGTGTTTGTTACCAATGTCTCTACTTCTATAAAAATTTATCACTAGCTCTCTGTGCTACAGTTTATAAACACTTAAAAACTGCGTTTAAAACTAAATATTCTAAAAGATTATCAGTCAGTTTTTTGTCAGCTAAAAATTATTTTAAACATTTAAGAGAAATGTAACACAAACATTATAAATGGTTACTAGATATGAGAATCTGAGTAAATTTTTTTTTTTTTTTTTCCCAGCACCAGGGAAAAGCTGTTTTAGAGCACCTCACACAAGGAAGTACAGCTTATCATTCAGAGGTAGTCAGATAGACTAAAAATCAGTTTAATATTTACAGGAACCTGAGCTGTCTGTACAGAAACTGAAGATGAATTATATCCCAGGAGATTCTACAGCATTATTTTTCTCAGTACTGTTAAATCATTTCATTAGTTGGCAGCTTGATTGCAACTATGGATATACTTTACTTCAGTCCAAATTAGAATTATGTTTGTCCACAACTCACACCCTTGTACACTGTCCACAACCTCTCACTCTGCCTCCTGTATCTATAATTGTAGTTTGGTCCTGTTTGGAATGAGCTAGTTACAGGTGAAGGAGTTAGAAGTGAGGGATTATGGGCAGATGTTGAGGGATGTGAGTCATGGCAGTGTAAAACTGTTTTGAAATGAACTAAAACTTACATTGAACATTGAGCCATTGTTTACCTGAGATGACTTTGGCATGCATGCTATATTAATTACTGTACAAAGTCATGCATACAGTATTGGTTCTTGAACTTTTAAATGATTGCTATAACACATTACTAACATTCTCAAACAGAACTTTAGCATCAGTTACTGAACATTCTGGAAATTTTCTTCTCAGTACACTTCACATTTAGTATAAATTGTTAGTTTGAATATGAATTGTTTGTATATTTTTTCTGTCTTAGGCCAGACCTACTTATTCTTATAAATGTACTGAAATCTAGTCATTCCGGGGAAGAAGTAATGGATGAAATTATGACGAAACGCTAGTGTGTGGAGCATTTATGTTAGTATCACATATACATAAGTTTTTATACTGAATAGGAGGGGAGGAGTAGTGGAACAAAAATGCAGGAAAGTACAAATATGCCATACAGGCATCATAATTCCTGGGTTAATCAGTGACTTTCTGTGGACAATAAGAAGTTTTGTTTACAGATTTTCATTGTAAGTTATTTTAGTGTTAAGTAGTTTTATCTGAATTGGCTATAAGTTAGTGTTGTCTTTGAGTTTTTAGTTGTCTTTGCTGTTAGTTCCTCATGTTTTAAGCCACATGGCGGTATAGTTTAGCCAATTACAGTACTGTACGTGAGCTGAGCATTGTGATGTGTATCTTATTACTAAGTTGAAATAAAGAGAATTTATTCTTGGGTGATTTTATTTCCTCTTTATTGTATTTCATGATCTGACCATGTGGGCAGAACTGAAAGTCAGACATTGACTAGGAGAGTGTATGTGAGTGAGGTAGGGGGGAGGGGAAGGGGAACCAAGCATGAGTTGGATGGATGGCATGGGAAGGTTTATGAGAGAGGGTTGTGTGAGCTGGAGAATGCAGTCTGATTGCAGAGGGCAGGGTGACATATAGGAGATTTGTTTCTGACCTCCCCTTCAAGAAATAAAGTGTCTGGCAATAAATGGATAGATAATTAATTTGGTGGATATGACAATTTTACACCTAGTTAAAGTGAACAGGGTAAAGTGTACATAGGACACCTTGTAGTGCCTCTATATTAGATTTATACATCTCACTTTCCCCTACATATAATGGATTATCTGTTAAAACTGGCACAGTTTAAATCTGTCTACAGTACTTATCTATCTATAGCATGATGCCTTCATCCCAAAGGGGTTAACCACATATGAATCTCCCCTCCATGTCTCCCTGTCCTCCACCATTAAGCTACTCTTTCTTTAACTCACCCCCCCTCTCTTGTATACCTCCATCCCATTCTCAGTCTCCCCCTTCCCCTCTCCACTCACATACACTCTCCTTGTCAGTCTCATTCTCTCCTCCCTCCACATGGATAACCATCTCAAGGTATTTCTCATAATGCTTTCTAACATTTCCACACAGTTTGCATCAGTAACATACAATATGATCATTAAGGTATGAAGGACAAATTAAATTGTTAAGGATGCAGCATTATGGAGTTCAAAAGCCAATTTGAAATACATCCAACAGATATACATTTCATACCATGTAACTTCGTCAGAATAAATCCATTAAAAGTGTGTGTCATCATACTGTCTACATCTGACAGTATTGCTTAAGAACAACCTTGAAGACTTAGGTGTCATGGTAGATTAATTTTTTATCTCCTTCAGAAATGTGCCTTTCACTGTTATTTCCTGTGTATAATCCTCCTCCTCGTCCTCCTCCTCCTCCTCCTCATCATCATCATCATCTACTTGTCACTTCAGGGGAAGAGGAAATGGGGGGATGGAATGAAGAGAGGGTAAAGGGAGGGAGGGAGGGAGGGAAGAGATAAAGAGAGGGGAGATGGATGGGAGGAAAGGGATGGAGAGGACGATATGGAAACTGATAAGGAATAGGGCAGGTCAGGGACTCATAACTCCCCTATCTCCTCCCCTCCATCTCCCCTTCTCCCTCCCTCCCCTCCTTCCTTGTACCCTCCACGTGATTCTTAGCCCTTTCACCCTGAGGATGTGTTTTCTTCAGTTCTTGCCATCAAATGATGTTATTCAGTTTATGAGGAGACTTTTAGAGGCTTAGGGATTAGATAAAGACTTCACTGACTCTTTCACTACTATACCATTCTCATCTTAACATGGCCCTGATTTTAATTCGTAACTTTGTAGCTTATATCATGTAGCTGAGTGGCAGAAGGAGACAATACTATGGCTACCACTTCTTTGTGATAAACATTATAATTAGTGTTAATCTATTGCAACAGGTCAGCATTCAAGATACAGCTGACAATTTTAGGCCAAGTTAGAGTAAAAAGAATATAGAGGTCTCCTTGTTGTTGTTGTTCTTTTTGTTGTGGCTCAATGTTCATCTGAACGTGAACCCAGTATACTGTTGACTGAAGGTGCCCTTCGCCTACACTCCACCATCACTCTTGCGGGGGATAGGAAGGGAGTTGAGCGACATTAATATAACCAGGCAACAGAGCCACTGGGTCATATCGGTTTCACCGCGAGAGGGTGCCTCTCTCCAATGCTAGAGGTCTCACTAAAGCTGCAAATGATCTGGTAACGGCAAAAACAAGTTATAAAATACGTCATCGGACTGAAGATGTTAAACGTGTCCATCATCATCATCAAGAAGAAGCACAAAGAGCCTCACACTGGCTTAGATAACTACCATATCTATCTTTATCCCCAAATATTTATTCAGTTCTGTTTTATTACCTCCGCCATGGAGGTTATGTTTTATCCGGCGTTGGTTTGGTTGTCTGTTTGTTTGTCTGTCAGCAGGAGTACTCAAAAAGTGATGAACAGATTTTGATGAAATTTTGTGGAAGGGTGGGCCATGGGCCAAAGAAGAAATGATTAAATTTGGGGGAGGATCCGGATATGGAATATCTCGCAAAATATCTCCAAGAGTTCTCAATGAATTTCAATGAAATTTTGTGGAAAGGTGGGCCATGGACCAAGAAAGAGCTGATTAAATTTGGGGGCGGATCCGGATCCTATATGCACGGATAATATGCATCAATCTACACCTATCATCCCATTTTTTACTTTAAATATTTTCATCTATACGTCAATCATCTATCTACCAATCAACGCATCAACCTACCCCTATCATCCTACCTTCTTCATGTATCTACCAAAGTTTCTATCCACCTACGTATCCAGCTATGTATCACTTATGTACCTTTCTGTATGTAGCTTACTGTATCTATCAATCAATGCATCAACCTTCACCTACCATCCCATCTTCTTTATGTACCTACCAAAGCTTCTGTCCACCTGCGTACCCACCTATGTATCTCTTATGTACCTTTATGAATCACTTATATATCTTTCTGTACGTACTGTACCAAACGCCCCGCCTCTGAGTCCATTCATAACAAAAACGTCTCCTAGCTTCTCTATCACCTCTCTGTCTCGTTTTGTGGGAATTTAAGGTAGGTATTCCATGCGGCACAGGAGGCTTCGTGACACCTGTTCCTTGGCGAGTAATTCTGTATATTATGCCTCATCTTTTTTTAGTATATTACTGATGCAGACCATGTTAATAATAATAACATGATAAACACAACAAAGGAGAATATTATGACGTGTTTTGAAAAATAACGAGAGAGAGAGAGAGAGAGAGAGAGAGAGAGAGAGAGAGAGAGAGAGAGAGAGAGAGAGAGAGAGAGAGAGAGAGAGAGAGAGAGATGGCATTATCACTGAAGGGGTTGGTTACGTGTCCAAAGATATCTCAACGTGTGATGTAAGGCGAGATAAGCAACAACAGAAGTAGCGGTGGGGGGGTGATTGTACGGGGGTGGGAGGAAAGGGTGGTGGTGGGATGGGGGCCTGGGGCTGGAAGGGACTGGCCATCGTGGTGGGGGTTGGGATGGGGATGGGAAGTAGAGGTTTTGGGAAGGGTGGGGTAGTACTGGTGGGGGGGGAGACGGGGGAGTTGGGATGGGGGTTATGTGCGGATATGTGTCTCTAAGCGCCCCACCATCACTACATTTATAAATTCTCGTACACTTACATTGAGCGTAGTAAATTAATACAAATGAGACTATAATTTTTTCATCTTTTAACCTGTCCGAGTTTTTTGTCCTTTTGTAGCTTATTTCTAGCAGTTCAATGCCAAAACAACACAGTACTACGGCCCTGCATCCTTTCCATCGCATTTCTTCGTGACCAGCATCATATTCTAGTGTTAATTTCTTGCTGCAGTTTTTCACACAAGATGGTAAGACGGCAATTTTACGCCTATTGCACGTCTTCTTAAACCTGAAAAAGATCCTTAACACGTTTTGACAGCCGAATACCAAGTGTGGTCAAACGAGGGTTGATTTGACTAGTAACCATGGAGACTCATTCCTATATCATAACCAAGGTCCATCGAATTTCATGTAGCCACGACTTCCTAGTCAAGCTATTAGTGACCCAATTCTGTCAGGTGAAAGCAGAGACTACAGTACCGTCTACTTATCTATCTACATATAGCCAGACGCCTTAATCCCGTAAGGAGTGACCACAAACAAACCGCCTCCATGTTGCCCTGTCCCCTGCCATTTCGCTGCCCTCTCCCCAACTTAAACCCCACTCTCTCATATAGCCTAACGTGAACATAGCATACATAGCTTCAGAAATTAACTCTAGATTCTCTATAAATATCGTCACAGCATCTAGGACCGAACCCTTTATCAGGAGGGTTCTCATCTGCGTATCTGTTACAGGGGTCAAACCTCTTCCAGGGACAGTTTCAGTACACACACACACACACACACACACCGCTCGCTGGTGCAGTGGTAACGTTCTCGCTTGCCAACTGGTGGACGGGAGTTCGCGCCTCGCTCAGGTTGCGAAAAGTTTCACTGACGAAGTGGGTGGTTACTGTCCCCCTTGAGCAAGGGGACGGGTGTGTGCGTGTGTGAAGGTCACAGCCTTGCCCTTAGATCGGACTATATGAGCTCTCAGCTCCCTTCCGGGAGGGTAAAAGCTGACGATCACGACCATCAAGTGATCCTTTCCGACCCGGTGAATTACACACACAAAGTTTTCGTTTGGGTACTCCTAGGTCCTCATCAGTAGTTTCATCTATCTGTGTCTGCATCGATATTGTATCTTTCGTTATCACTTTTCTTTATATTCTTCATCATCATCATCATCACCAATATCATCATCATCTTCATCATCAGCAGCAGCAGCAGCAGCATAACCATCATCATCATCATCATCCGGGTATCTGTCAAACCTCCTCTGGGGTCAACTTCAGTACGGTGGCAAAAAAAAAAAAAAAAAAAAGCGTTTGTTTTTATAGAAGTCGTTGTTGATCTTTGTATCGGAAGTGACGTCATATATATTTTTTTTTTTATTTACGGACCACAGCGACGCAGGAGTGGGACGCCTTCACCCGGTGGCACCAATTTAAGCAGGTTCCGTCTTCCGGTTATTGCTCTCATCAATAGTTCTGTTATCGTGCTTTCTCCCCCTCATCATCATAGTTACTGTTCTTTTCTCCTCCTCCCTCTCATGCTCTCCCTCTTTCCAGCATCATAGTTATTGTTCTGTTCACCCACCCTTTCCCTCCCTCTCCTCCACACATGTCCCTCCACCTTATCTCCCAAACGAAGCCACTCTACTGGCCTCGTGACGACCTCTTGCTCCCGCTATCACGCGTTCGATGGCCTTTTTCAGCTATCATGCTTGGAGACTAAAAAATATTCCTTGGTTGCTACTGTCCTATCTCGCCATCTGCGTTCTAGTGTTTATTCAGGTGCTTGAGAGGGTTATCTACACGTGGGCGCACAAATATAGCCAGGTGACTCCATTACCCAGTTAGCCTACACAAATATACTTCAACTCACTCCCTGTCCCTCGATGGCAAGATGGCTGAGTGGAGAAATGTAACTCGTAGTCAGAACAACAGCAATATGTACAAAGAGAAAGGCACAGTGTCCATCCACGAGGTGGGGGAGAGGGGTGGCTGGTAATCCAGTGGTGGGACTGCTGTTTGAAAGGGCGCAAGATCGATCCCAAGCTGAGACAAAGAACAGTTTTAGGATCTGGATTTCGTTAAACATCTTACCAGGTCTTCCACACACCCTTACCACGGGAAAAGGCTTTACCAGAAAAGGTGACAGTGATCATCGAAACTCGATTTTTACATACATTTTAATTATCTATTTTTACTTTTCTATTTACATATACATTATAGTCATTTACTCTAACTCAGTGATGTAACAGAACGAAAGTTAAAAGAATCTAAAACAGTTTTCAGAGTTCTTGTTGTTTTTATAAGTCGTCTCGCAAAGAACAATCATACCAGCTGGGGTACACTGCTCAAAAAGAAAAAAATTATCGTGTCATTGAAGGACTTAGCACTCTGAAACGTGGACGAGTGATAATGGTGCAAAAATGACTCTTGATATCTCTTACTAACCTGAAAACACATAAAGCGGAACAGTTAAGGATGCTATGTAGAATGAACCACCAACGTAAAAGGTTCCCAGGTGTCTCGAGAATTAGATCATTTACCTAGCCATCCAGCCCCAGTAACATTTTTTTTTTGGGGGGGGAGGGGAGGGGGGTTACACATGGGGAGTGACCTTACAAAATAAGTTCGATGGTCAGTCACCTAAAAAAAAAAAAAAGAGGTAGACGAGGGTCAATATTGCCTACAAAACGCTGGAGGGTCTACGAAAGGTAGTCTGGGAAAAACGTAGGGAGGCTGAATCTGATTCTACCTGTAAAAACGTTTGGAAGTTGAATTTACCTCAACAAAAAGAAAACAAAGTTCGGATGGTTGAAGAACGTTAGGTGGTAAGACTCCGAAAAAATAGCTAAATAAATAAATAGATAAATAATGCTGGGGGGACGACTCTGCTTAGAAAAAAAAAATATTGGGAGGACGACTGCCTAAAAAAAAATAATAATAATAAAAATAAAGGTTGACTGTACAAGAAAACATTTACGGCTGACACACGGAAGGAGAACCGAAACTGCAGGCATATGAACAGCAGGGAAAAGCATGTCAATCTGTAAGAGCAGTTTTCATGTCATCTTTCTGGTAACGTTGCACATCACAATTGTCATCACCATCATCATCATCATTATCGCCACCACACCACAACCATCATTACCAACACCATCACTACCACTACCACCAGCATCATCACCACTACCACCAGCATCATCACCACTACCACCACCACCAGCATCATCACCATTACCATCACCACCACCACCATCACCACTACCACACCAACACTATCATTACCACCACCACCACCATCATCACCACCACTACCATCATGATCATTACCACCAATACCACCACCACTATCATCATCATCATCATCATCATCATCATCATCCCATCTTATCCTTAATACAGTTCCCATATGCGACCGTGGCAACGAAAGGGATAACGCAGTGTAAATGAACTTCTGACCGTGACTTCATGTTGTGATGGCTGTGAGTCATGCAGGTACTTGAACGGTGCATGGTCCATGAGAGAGAGCGGGGGGGAGGGGTTAGTGTGTGTGTGTGTGTGTGTGTGTGTGTGTGTGTGTGTGTGTGTGTGTGTGTGAGTGAGTATATGTGTGTAACGTGTGTAATGTGGTGATTCATTTAGTGTAGTGTAATGTAGTGCAGTGTAATGTGGTGATTCATTTAGTGTAGTGTAATGTAGTGCAGTGTAATGTGTATTGTAGTTTAGCAGTGTAGTGTTGTATAGTATAGTATAGTATAGCACAGTACAGTACAGTACAGTACAGTATAGTGTAGTGTAGTAGCGAGCAGTGTAGTACAGTTTAGTATGGTATAGTGCAGTGTACTGTAGTGTGGTGTGGTGTAATATGGTATAATATGGTATACTATAGTACAGTATAGTTTAATATTGTATAGCATGGCAGAGTATGGTGTGGTGCAGTGTTGTATAGTGTGGTATGATATTGTGGTATGTGGTGATGTGTTACGGTGTATTGTTGTGAGCTGTTGATACGTTGTAAAGTACTGTGGTGCACTGTATGGCACTGTATGAGGAAGGACAGTGTAGTGTGGTGCGGTATGCGTGAGGTTTTCTGTGCCACCGTACCGCAGTGGTAGAGTGTGATGGTTAGGTATGCGTGTGGTGTGGTAGTGTTGTGCGATATGCGCGGGGTGAATGTGGTGCGGGTGGTGTGTGGTACAGTGATATGAGTGGAGTGGTGCGGTGTTGTAGTATAGTGATGGTGAAGTGTGGCGGTGTGGTATAGTGGTGGTGATATTTGGTGATGTGGTGTAGTGGTGATGAAGTGTGGTGAAGTGTGGTGTAGTGGTGGTGTGGTATGGTGAAGGTGAAGTGTGGAGGTGGGGTGCAGCTGTGGTGTGGTGTAGTGGTGGTGTGAAGTGTGGTGGTGTGGTGTAGTGGTGATGAAGAGTGGTGGTGTGGTGAAGTGCGGTGGTGTGGTGTAGTGATGATGAAGTGTGGTGATGTGGTGAAGTATGGTGGCGTGGTGGTGTTGTCATGGCGTCACCACAGGCTTTGACCTCCGTGCTAGAGCAAGATATAACCCACTACAATAACCAGGCATCACCACCTTATCACACAACCAAGAATATATCAGTGTCCCCTATCACTCTCTCACGCGATGACCCATGTGCATCTCTTTACATTTATAGAAGATGTGTTTATGCTTGGTAGATATCAGAGCTTTAATTATGAGAAGCTGTGGCTGAGAGATAGAGACTGAGTGATAGAAGGATGGCCAGACAGACACAGATAGACAGGCAGACAGGTAGACAGATAGATAAACTGAGAGAGAGAGAGAGAGAGAGAGAGAGAGAGAGAGAGAGAGAGAGAGAGACTGTGAGTGTTCCCTATCGCATACTCATGAAACGATAAATGTGCATCTCTTTACCTTTGTATCTGAATGGTCGATGGACACTATTATTATTATTATTATTATTATTCCTTTGCAAGACGTCTGGTTGTAAATATTATTCTTACTACCGCTGGCGATATTACTCAGCTCAAGATGGATCCATAGCACTGAAGGAGTTAATAAAGAGAACACACAAAGATAATCATACGTTAACAATGACAGCACAATGAGAATAATACCTGAGTGTTCCCTAACGCACCGCCACCTAAACAGCAAGGTGCACCCCAACAGCCGTAGTCAAAGGAGCTTAAGCTGCCACAACGCTCCCTCAGAGGTCATCAGTATGGTCTCTCTCTCTCTCTCAGTTCCAGAAGGGCAGAGGGTACATGACTAACCCTTCCTTAGACCAAGATTAGCTAAGTGTGTGCGAGTGATAAGCACAGATCACGTGGTGGACATGTGTATCTGTGGCTGGAGTGTTATGGACGTGTATGTAAAGGTGTGTGTGGGTGTATGAGGGAGAGTATACTGTGCAAGGGAGTATGTAGGCGTGACTGAGTGTGTGTGTGTGTGTGTGTGTGTGTGTGTGTGTGTGTGTGTGTGTGTGTGTGTGTGTGTGTGTGTGTGTATGTGTGTGTGTGTAGTTATAACAGGGGTGTGGCGTTGGTGTTTCTGGCAAGCTTCTTGTGTTTGTGGATGTATTTGTGCTTGTGTACTGTCTGTATGTATGTATTATGTGTGGTCATATGGTTGTAAGTTCCGGTGTGTATGTATGTTATGGTATGGTATGGTATGGTATGCTGTATATATGTGTGACTGTATAGTTATATGTTGACAAAATACTTCACCAGTGCCTGATCCGATCTGAATAACACTTCGCATAAACTTTGTGTGGGGGTGGATGGCGATAAGTGATCTGATACTGGTGCACATCAATCAAAGGTCAGGATCACGGGACAAAGTCAATGCTGGGGCGCGACGTCTTTGTGCCATCTGATTATTCTTGATCTAAATTCATTTAATTATCTGTTTATTTAATCTTTAGACGACAGGAAGCCACTCCTAAGCTGAACACGACCGTACGACACTAGCCAAACTAAATCTCACGTCTTGGAAAGATTAAGATCCATGAACACACTGCATTACAGAGACTGGAGGTCGATGGCAGAGGGAAAAAAAAAAAAAAAAAGGCTGGTGAAGCGACAATATCCCGCCAAAATACGACACAACTGGATTCCATGGCGTCAGGGGTAAACAGCGACGTCATAATCCGTTGATGACATCACGGGTGCTAATCAGCTGAGTGTCAGTCAGGTAGGCACTGCATTAGGTCAGCTCAGTCACCCTCCAGTCAGCGGGGAGGATAGATCGTGTTGCTGCGAACCAGTAATTTGAACATGGGCCCATATTTCTGAAGATTTTGCAGTGACTCATTTTTCAGCAATTTAGTCTCCTTTCTCAGCAGTCTAGTCTCACTTCTCAGCAATGTACACTGCATATTGTATCTGACCGCACTGAGCCAGGCCTGGGACTTTTTTTTATTTTTTTATTTTAAGGTATTCTTGCCATCTCCTGACGATTTTAGCTCAGAGGAGACTTTAGAAGAGACTGTAAGAGCGACCCTATCGGTACATCATTCACTAATGCATTTCAGAAACATGCTTCATCCCCACAGACTTCAGCGACTTCAGCCAACCCCCACACTAGAACCCTGAATGTCCTGCATCTAGTAATTTTGTGCATGTCCTAACTGAAAGGGTTACATAGTCATTTAATCCCTTTTATTGCGATAGGTCATTCATTTTAACTAGGTGGAGATTCTTTTTTCTTTTGCAGCATATTCCCCGTAGCTCAGTGGCAGAAAAAACAATACTATGGCTCAACATCTTTTCCATGGCACATCTTCTCTACTAGCACCATGTTCTGGTGTTAATCTATTGTTACAGCTAAGCATTCAAGATGGATACATGGCAGTTCTACGCCTCGTGAAAGTGAATAGAGTATATGTGCCTTTCCAATGTTGAATCCAATCGTCTGGCAGAAACAAGAATAAAACATAAATTACGTTATGGAACTGAGTGGTTAAGGATGTTCCACGGTACACCTCTCTCTTACCGATTTAGGTCGTATTCTAAATGTCTTTGGGTATTTCGCAACACCTCTTCCTTAGCGATTTATTCTGTATAAAACACCTCTATATCCTTTCGCATGATACCATCAGGCGTCATTTGGTTATATGGTTACCACCAACGTTTCCAAGTTAACAAGATGCCATTTAGCTTGTCACTCAGCGTACAGTCACTCGAAGAGAGCAAAGATCGGGAGAGTGGATAGAGGGCTCTCCCACCGACTACCAACAAAAGGTGCCATACCAAAAACAAATCGCAAACAAAGTGATGCTAATAGTGGCTACCAAGGAGTGGCTTGGAACACTGGTGTCAACACCCTGCTGACTCTGGACATTCCGGACAGCGTCTTTCTCAGCAGTTTATTCTGCACATTCTGCCTTAACCCTCTCATGGTCGGGACAACTCCAACATTTTCTCAAGTAACGCCAGATGACTACTCAGCTGAGTCATGGCATCCTGGGAGTGTTAATACTGCCACCATTAACCCTCTCATGGCTCGGACAACTCTTGCATCATATCCCAACTGACGTTAAACGATTTCATTCAACTAAGGCATCGCATCGTAAGAGTATATAATGCCTCGTGTGTCTCCCCAATACAAACTGTGTTGGTAAAGAAAAAAAATATCATCAAGACAATAACAAGGTGTATGCAAAATTAATCGCTAGGGAAGAGACGCCACGAAACCCCTAATATGAATACGTATACTGATAAAAATGTCATTAGCGTCTTCAAACCGGGGACGCCTAATTCATTCATTCTTGCTGTTGCCAGACTATTTCCTCTGACTCTTTACTCTTGCCTGACAAAGATCCCTAACGTCTTTCAGCTCAGTGGATGGCTAGGCGTGGTCAGATCTAGAAGCTTAATCTGACCAGAAACCAAGAAGACACATTGCTACCTCAGACTAAGACTCATCGAATTTCATGCAACCACGAGTTAGCATTCAAGTTTTAGGAGTGGCCCAGTACACTAGGAAAAAGTGATTTCTTGGAAGCTTACCCAAAACAGCTAAAAAAAAAAAAAAATCAAGGGGTAAACGAAGATACTGTGGTATTTACCAGTGGTGTGTACTAGTGACAGTAATATCCAGAAAATATCATCATTACCCCAAAACAACTTCACGGACAAACTATATAATGTTGTCACCGATTTTCAGAGATTAATGAACATCCCCAGTGAAATTTAAGTACATGTGGCACTTTATGTATGGTGTGACAGTGAGAAACAGTTGAAAATAAAAGGCTCTTGGTGTATCTATGTTAATGTCCAGTGCACGAACGATAATAACTTCCTGAGTATAACTATCACCAAAAATAAATAAATAAATATATAAAATACACCTGTCTTTTGACAATTATATCTGGGGTAATATCGGGAGTGATAATACGATCCTTTAAGAACTATTATTATCCAAAACATTTTCAAGAATATTAATTTATGAGGACTTAACGGTGCCTTGGTGATATAAGTTCCTGATATAATTCCTACACAAGACAGCTTCAGTAAATCCTGCTTTTCAAAATGGCCGAGGTTTACAGCACTGAAGAAGAGGAATGTTTACCTCCTGCAGTAGAGTCTCACCCCGTCTTCCCTACCTCCCTGCTAATCACCTCCCTCCTGCTACTGTCCTGCTGCCTACTGGTGTACCGGTACTTGCGAGAGAGACACCGGTACTGGGCAGAAAGAGGGGTACCATGCCCTCCCGGTACCACCTTACTGGGTCATACCTTCAGTCGTATGGGCCTGACGCGACCCTTCATGGAGGTGAGAGAGAGAGAGAGAGAGAGAGAGAGAGATATGCATGCATAATATTATACGTGAAACAATGGCAGACCAACGACAACTAGCCCCAGGACGTGTGTTGTTCCGCTGGCAGTGGTGAGAGTAATGCGCTAATTCCTTGTGACATTTGCCGTCATGTTAACACTAAATATATACTTGTTCAATGACGTATAGCTTTAAACAAAAACCCATATCCTGATTTAGTGTTGCAAGACCACAGTATTCCTTCTTGGGTATCATGAACTAAAAGTATAATTTGGGAAATCATCGGACCTACAATGTCGGCCTCAGGGATAAGAGACTGAATAGGAAAGCTGCCAGAGATCGAGCAGCATGGACAGCCGCCATTAGATGACCAAGGCCGACGCATGCAAGCATGATGGAGCCTTCAAAAACGAAACGAAACTAACATCTCCATTAGATCTACCACACTCCTCCTTGGCGGAGGTTTACAATCTCGGATTGCTCTTGTTCCTCCTGGGTCTCTGTACCGATTCAGTTCAGTTCAACTGGTCGTCGGGGTTTAGCCTTTTACCCTACCTTACCCCATCCAAGGCTGAGAAAAGAGGCATGGAAGGTGTGGATGATATACAGACACAAGAACAGAAGGTTAGGTAGATAGATTGACAGACAGAGTTTTTTTTTTTTTTTACCACGTTCTCCTCCCTGTACCCCCATACTGTGTCACACTTTCAGTGGTATAGGGGTGGGGTGAGGCGGTACAGAGTGGCACTATTTTTCACCTTCCTGTTAGTCTTAGCACAGTGAATTTCTAACCTAGTGAGATTACCACTGCCTGGACTCCCGATAAACTGCCGATTTTGTGGGTCAGACATGTGAACACAACAGCAATGCTCTTACTGTTGTTGATGGTGGTGGTGGTGATGGTGGTGGTGATGTTGTTGATGTTGCTTTTCCTGTTGTTGTTGGTCACTAAGCCCAATACACTCAGAGGGCCAAGTATTGTGCTGTATACAATCGCCTGGAGTGAATATCAGTACAAATGCAAATTACGTCCTACGACTGAAGATATCAATTGAGAATGCTTGTGAAAATTCCCCGAGATTATTAGAACTGGCTGGGGTTACAGGCAGAGGTAGGGGTGAAATGAATGATGCAATAAGACTCTTCGCTTCCGTGCTCATCTCCGTAACTCAGGGGGCTATATGGTTTACTTTGTTTTGCGGTGCTTATTCTTGCCACCGATGGATGAATGTAACTGGCACAGGATCAGCATCACGCCCATGCCCTTACTCTTTAACTCTCACTATACCTACTTTACTCAAACTTGGAGCGGTAGGTGATGGCGACCATCATCTACTCACCTGATGTGCTGTCTACTTCTTCATTTACCTTTATCACTCTATTCCTGTCTCTGCCCTCCTCTCTTCCTGACATTCCCTTTCCTTCCTGTCACATTTTCTTATTCTTCATTCCACTTAAGGTGCTGTACACTGAGTGACAAGTCTAATCATTTCCTGTTACCCAAGAAATCATTTACAGCGCTGGTTGGTACCCAAATAACCAGATCATGGGGTGAAGTGGAGCCTACTATGGTGCTCCCATTAAATGGATGAAGAGACAAATGCGGCATCCACTCACGACCAAACCTCCACACTTTTCTCAGAGCCTTGCCACAGCCACAAGGGACGACCACTGCAAGGGACGGCCCTGCAGGGGCTGTTGCTTCCCAGTGGTTGACTGTCAGACAGACTGCGGTTGACCAACAACAACACTAATTTGGCCTAAAACTGCCATCTCTCCATCTCGAAGGCTCAGTTATAACAACAGGTTATCACTAGAATATGATGCTAGTCGCGAAGAAGTTTTATGAAAATGATACCAGTACTAAGCCGTATGAAATAAGTTGAAGCAGGACAAAAATCTGGGTCAGAGTGTAAATCCTCCGTATATAGGTTAACAATTCCATCCTTACCACCGCTGAACGAGCTTAATCATCACAGCAGCGGGGCCTTGTCGTCATAGGGTTAAATTCGCCGTTGGGTTCAATAGGTCAGGGCCTCTACATGCTTACCATACGGGTTACAGAGTCCACTGCGGCATAAATTAGTCTCACTGGCCCGTATTCTCCTCTACCTATATTGTGTAGCGGTGTGGTACAGTGGTATGATGTAGGATAGGATGAGGGTAGAACGCTGAAACAGTGATTGCAGACAGATGGTGTGGTGTAGGATAAGAGGTGGGCTGGACGGTAAAACGGCAACTAGACGGTGTGGTGTGGTGTGGTGTGGGATAGGAGGCAGGACATTGAAACAGAGTGGGTGCAGACAATGGTATGGTGTAGGATAGAAGGAAGGTAGGACGCTAAAATAGTGGCTGAAGACGGTCGTGATGCAGGTTAGGAGAGCAGGACACTAAAGTACAGTGACTGTAGACAGTGGTGTAGTGTAGGACACCAGGACGGTAGGACGCTGTATTTGCACTGGGACACTTTGAATGACTCACCTGTCACATCTATTCAAATTATCAAACACACTAGGTGTACGGAGAAGGGTAATTAATATGTCATGTGGTAACTTCCCAGCACGCATGCGCGCAAACACACACACACACACACACACACACACACACACACACACACATACACACACACACAAAGATTAATAGCTCGACGGTGTGACTAACCATGAATCAATATCTATCCACTTCCCGGGCAAGCATAAATCCTGGATAGCTACCTACCTAACAAATTCCCACCATACAACATTTAACATAACATCACATCACGTACCTCAAGCAGGTCCAAATCGAGCTGAAACTGATGTATTCTCACATTAACGCAGTTCAGGATGTGGACAGCCTTTTCTCCCGGCACAAACCACTTCCCGGCCCATTCCGTTGCCTGCAAATACAGAAAACAGTCACATGCTCGTATATACAAAACGAAAGTCCCCTCTCAAGATGCATCATTGCCGAGAGCGCGTGCCACTAGTACACTGCATAGCTCACATCCTTGGAAAACTATATGTCTGTCTGCCTGTGTGTGTGTGTGTGTGTGTGTGTGTGTGTGTGTGTGTGTGTGTGTGTGTGTGTGTGTGTGTGTGTGTGTGTGTGTGTGCGTGACTGTAGTTGAGAGTAAAAGCGACGCATATCACCACCCCAAGGTCAATAGGCATGATCTCAAGTCTTCATATCATCATCGTCATCTTCACAAACCAATAACAAAACAAAAACAAAAAAAAAGCGAGGCGGGACAACTAATCTTCAGTATAATCGTCACTATCATCATCTTATCTCTCTTGGCATCACCATCGCCTTCAGTTTAGGAATGGGGGGTGGGAAGGAGGGAGAGGGAAGGGGTGTAGACAGACACAATAACTTAGGGCATTTGCATTGCTCTAAGATGGATTCGTGCCCAGCTAACAGCCATTGAGTTTGTGGGGGGGCAACACTACGGTCCTATATCTTTTTCACTGCACGTCGTCGTGGCCAGCACCAAACTCTGGTATTTATCTCCTGTTACAGCTCAGCATTCAAGATGGAGAGATGGCAATTTCAGACAAAGTTCAGGTAAAATGCATGTAACATTATAATCTAGTGTTATATCTTCTAACAACTCAGCATTCAAGGCGGCGAGATATTTTTGGGCTCAGTTAAATTTTTAAAATGGGTAGAATCATATCTCTAGTGTTAATCTGTTGTTGCAACTCAGCATTCAAGAGGAAGGGATGGCAATTTTGCACCTAGTCAAAGCAGAGTGTAGTTATTCTACTGTTAAAGCTCGGCATTCGAAATGAAGAGATAACAATTTTAGGCCTTGTCAAAATGAAACGAATATAGAAAGGATGTCACCGGGAATCAAGGGGCTCAAAATCGCTTAAAAATACTGTCCAAGATATCTTGTTTAAGCCCCTTCTGTTTATCAAGGTGCCTGAAGTACTCTCGTGAGATTGCAGGTCCCGGTTGCTGTGGGAGTTCCATGTGGTTCATCAGTGTTCATTACTGATAGAAATGAGATTGTGGGGAGATATTTAACAAGTGGAGATATGCAGTCTTGGAGTTTGAAAATGAATGTGACGAAGGCGAAGGTTACAGGCGTTCTTGTTGCTGGATATCAAGTGGACTGCAGTAACACCGGCCACTTTAAACAGGTGCTCCCAGAGATTTTTTTATTGAGGTTATGTTGAAGGACTGTGTCGTTAAAGCGAAGTTCACGAGCTTGTAAGTTTCATGGTGAGATGTGTAAGGTTGTATGGTTGTGAAATGTGGAAAATATGTCCGCAGATCTATACACAATGAAACTTGAAAGTAGCCGGAGAAAACGTCAACGATAGTATCAGCCATTATTGATAAACCAACCTCCGTCCAGTTTCTTTGGTGGAAGTTATTGATAATACGGACTTAGCTTGCTGTTACACAATCTCACAGATGGCATACCTCCGCCGACTCCAGTAAATTATTTATTTCTGCAACCGGATCCGGATCCACCTCAAAATTTAATCAGCTCTTCCTTGACTCAATGTCCACCTATCGACCACATTTCATTGCAGTCTGATGACTTTTTAAGATATCTTGTTCACAAACTGACAGTCAAGCAAACACGGGTGAACTGTACCCTCCTCCAACTCTGCTGGCGGAGATAAAGCATGGCAAGTCGGATGTGTACTACACGCAGGGTCTGAACAACGTGCCATGGTGGTGATGACGAGGACGACAGTAACAACTAGAAAGCACTCACAGTGCGCATACCTCCGTCAATGCACTTGCAGGATCCGGATCCGCCCAATCTAATCAATTCATTCTTGGCCCATGGTCCATCCTTCCACAAACTTTCACTGAAAGTCACTGAGAACTTTTGGAGATATCGTGTGGCCAGACAAACATGGGTGAATACATAACCTCCTCCAACTTCGTTGGCGGAGGTAATAATGTTGATGATTATGATGACAACATGACAATGAAAATGACGAAAGTGATGCTCTGACATTGCACCGAGTATAATCACACTTTCATTGCCATCTCTTTTCTTCACAGTTCTTCGACGAGCTGTACTACAAGTACAATGGGCGAGACTTCTGTGGGTTCTACGACATGCTTAAGCCGGGTCTCTTCATCGGTAACCCGGAGCTGATCAGGAGCATCCTCGTCAGGGATTTTGACCACTTTGCGGATAGGAGGACGTTCGATTTGGCCAAGGTAAATTACTGTAGGAGTTAATAGCTTGAATGAGTCCACTGTTATTTTACTCCAGTTTATCATATGTAAGACCAGTGCCAGAGTCAGAGTGGATGTGACTGTTTTACTACAATGAATGAGACTTTTAGATTAGCTGCCAGACAAACTGAATTAGGTTGGCTAGGTCGAATGAGCAGAAGTTAAACAATTATGGCATTAACCGCGTCGATTTGGTCAGAAGCATGTCTAGGATTTACAAACACTGGATGGCCAAGTCTAATTATGGGGTAGTCTAAGAACTCTCAGGTGACATGACAAACTTCATGGATGCCAGTACCAGCTCTGTCACCCCTCTGTTTACCTCAATTGGTGTAGTCGGTTGAGTGCAAGCAATGAAACAAGACTCGTGCGTTTACCTCAGCGTCAAGGCAGAAGCCACAATGTAACCACTCTGCTACAGGTTAAAACAAAAACCATACCTACCCGCTGTACTACAGGTGAACCCCATCGCCAACGACATGCTGACCAACGCCCGTGGGTCACACTGGCGTCACATCAGGAGTGTGGTGTCGCCAGCCTTCACCGCCACTAAGACGAGGAGGCTCTACCCGCTGCTCATCACACACGCACACGCATTTGCCACACTCGCTAAGGACAAAGCAAAGCTGGGACATGTCGAGGTGGGTGATTCATAACCTTCATTAGTTATTTATGCACAATGACGGAGATGAGCACCGCTGCTAACTCCTCATTGCGTCTGACCCCACCTTTGCCATGATTAATTTTCAATATACTGTACTATTTTTTTTTTCCCCAGATTAAACACTATCACTCAACTCTCCCGCGATATCTCAAATCAATAAGGTAATCCCCCTCCAAGCACAGTATATATTATTGTCAAATGTATTTAGATTTAGTTTCACGCAAAATTATCATAAGCTATTAAATCAAACCAAACCCGACCTTAACACACTGTCTAATATCAGTTTCCTTGCTATATGCACACGTCATTCACCTTAAAATAGGTTTGTTGAGCTGGAGGGGTTAGATAATAACCTTCGTAGTTTTTTAGTCTCTAACCTTCATTAGTTCCTTTACAAGAGGTCTCCAGCTATATAAAATTATCATGTAAGTTTGTGGAGAGGTTAATGCATGCTAACTGGAGTAACTAACAGGCTATTAAACTACCTCCCCTACAAGAGGGAATGTTGCCTCCCTTGCATTATTTTACAGATACTTTTACGGCAAATGCTCAGACGAAGTTGCGTCCATTGTGCCACCTCTCCATGCCTTCCCTCAGGCTACACGGGCATCTGGCAGCGCTCATGACTGGAATGCCACATACCCAAATTGCAGAACTTTTGCCTATCAGAATTCTTTCATTCCCCGAACTGCATCTCTCTGGAACTCGCTTCCCCTGAGTTGTTCCCCCCCAAACTTCAACCTACAGCTGTTCAAGTCCAACTGTTACAGATTTCTTATGAATGGAGGACGCCAGTAATCTGGTGTATGGAATATTTCTTTTTTTTTATTCATCTGCTTTTCCTTCCTCTGTTATTTAGAAAAAATATACATTACCGCACTTCCCGAGAGACACCATCAACAAGACTATAAAAAATCGTTATATTTGATCATGTTACGCTAATGAAATAGGACATACAGTACATTTAACACTCCTATTGATAATCGGTAGCCTGTACGTGTAATGGCGGTTAAGATACTGTTTATGATTTATGGCAAAAAATTCTAACAATCAAACCATTACTGAAAGAGGACATCAATCACAACCAGTAGGCTATTTCAGAATCATTATATCTTATTTTTGTAATTTACGTGTGTGGTATAGCGGTAAAAAAAAATGGCTATTGCGGTAACGATATTAAAAAATCTTGATGTTCAAACCTGTCACTGAAATAGGACATACAGAAAAACAACAGTATTTCGAACAGCATCTAACAGCATTCAGTAGCTCAAACTATCTAACACATGCAGCATTCAGCAATTCAGAATAATATCTAACGTAACATTCAGCATTTCAGAATAATATCTAACGTAACATTCAGTGATTCAGAATAATATCTAACACAGCATCAGTAATTCACAATGCTATATCTAACCTGTGCATTTGTTAACAGGCACGTGAGTTGTGTGGTCGCTATACCATGGACACCATCGCCTCCTGCGCCTTCGGCATCGAATGTGACGCCCTGACTAGTGACGCATCATCCTTCCCCACCATGGCCGCTAGAATATTCCAACTATCACCAGTCAGAGCCATCAAGGTACGTTTTAACACATCTATAGTTTGTTCAGTTTAACATGACGGTTATTTTCGTCCTTTCACAGCTTAAAAATCCCATAGCTCGTCCTCCCCCGCCGTGGCACCAAGGATATTCCGTTTAATATTGGCACTGGGTTTATCTTGATCATTTTAAAGACACTGTTGGTATCTACAGCAGACCTTTCATCGAAGTCCGTTTTTAAGCACTATTGTCGGTATCCGCAATTTAAGGTACTTGTGTCATCTAATCACTTCCACAATAGGTCCGCTTTACAGCACTCTTGAAATCTAAGCTTAACCATTTATCAAGGTTCGTTTTAAGACTCTTGGTATCCACGTTTTCAGACAATGTTGGCATCTACGGTTTCAGAAAGTTGGCAGTCTACCCAGTCACGTTTTCACACATTTGGTTTCTAGACTGTCTATCACCTCCGTTTTAAGGCAATGGGTTAGACTGTATCAAGGCCACTTATCACTTTCTTTCGCTAAGTAATTAAAGAAAATTTGTATCTATCGACTGCATGAAGCTCAGTATGACACATGACTACTATCTGAGGAGGGAAAAGTTTGATGTATCCACCCCTTTTGATTGCCTCTCATCAACTGACTTCAGTAACTTCATTGAGTTTCCCGCCTAAAATTTGACTGCCTGATCCTCAGTACGGTTTTCCAAATTTATGTTTTTACGTTGATTTTGTGGTCATTAAATTACTCCCATGCTATTTTATGTGTGTTTTAAATATATCGAGTTGTTACTTATATATTTATTCACCTTCATGGAGGGAAGAGATATGTATGGTTATCCAGACTTTTTCTTCAGCTCATGAGATTACTTCTATATTGAACTGAATTGAAATATATATTGTTGTAAAAGGTACAGAGTGCTTGCTTTGATGTGTTTAACATATATTCAAGATTTTTTAAAACTCTAATTCGTATAATCAGCATTCTTGGCGGAAAATCAGAGACATTGTGACTGCCCTAAGTTTTAAGATTGATTGATTGCAACATTTTTCTTTCCATCTAGCCAGGGGGCACGATGGCTCAGTGGTAGAGCATCGGAGTCGTGATCGGGGGATTGTGAGTTCGAGCCTTGCCCGGGACTGCCGTGCCGGGAGTGGTAGCGCGCTCCTGTAACCTAGCGGGGCTATATGGCCATAGTTGCCTAGCTAGGGGATTAAATCACTTTTCCATCCAGCCATCATTCTTAGGATAATTGATTTACTGTCCCATTAAGCGTAGGGGCCCAGAGCTAGACTAGTCATTCCCGACATGTAAAGCAAGAACGACCTAGCCACTGAGCAGCAAACCCCATCCTTTTAGAGATCCGCAACCCACTGGACCACCAGGCGTCATTTGACCATATTACTAAATATCCGCCTTAGCAAATGGTCTCCTGGGTTACAGTAAATCATTTGACTTGTCACTCAGTGCAGAGTCACCTGAAAGCAACTTTACATCGAATGACTGGATGGTTGAGGCTTTCACCTGTCACAATTTTAGTTTTAGCCTAAGCCACCTACAGTATGGCCCTGCAGTTTTAGTGCATGACAGGTTCTAAAAGTAACCTATCTCGTATCCATTCACGACAATTTTGCGTACACTATCTCAGTTTGACGAAAACTGAACAGGCTACTACGGTAGATAAGGCTCAGAAAGTTATGTAACTGTCTATCAGCACTGCAATTATTTCTTATCAACTCAAAAGATAAGGCTGCACTTTATGGCTCTTCTCAGTGCATAATCACAAACTATAGATTGTAAAATCTTAAATATTTATTTTATAAATCAAATATACTTGTGGGATTAGGTTCCTAGCACTTTTTCCTCATTTGTTCATTTTTATATGCTCGTATGGCACTTTACTCTTTTAATGCGAGCACAAAGAACCTCTGGATCTGTTTGGTCTGTGTAATCCCCTTGCACACCTACAGTTGCTATACAGTGTCATGCATTTGTTATAACCTGACAAAATTCCCTTACCCCTTTCAGCTCAACAGATAACTAAATGTAGTCAAACTGTAGTTTTGATTTGACTAGTAACCAAGGAAACTCATTCTTACCTCATAACTCAGGCATATCAAATTGTAGGATGGAACTACAGTGCTGATAATGACCCATAAACTAGCAAAGGCAACCCATTCCCTATGCCTGCAGTTTACAAGTGATGAATTCCAGCTCTGCTGAAGAGTTTGGGGTCAGTGTACCTATGTAACTCCTAGTGTGTGTGCCTATGTAGCTCCTTCACTTTACAGATGTTAGCACTGGCAGTGGCTCCAATACTGGCAGAGACTGCCCACTCCCTCTGCCTGCAGTTTATCAGTGAGGAGTTCATTATAAAATGAGCTAGTGACAAATTCACTCTCATCTTAAATGTCAGGACCAACTGCCTAGCCCCAGGCTCCTATGCACCTCATGGTGCAATGAAGGATTGGATGATGGATGGATGGATGAATGGAGAAATCCTAGTTTTCAAAAGGACCTCTGAGTCTGTATGGTCTGTGTAACTCCCTTCTTCACCCACAGATGTTGGTATTGGCAGTGGCTCCTAAAATAGCTGAGGTGGCCCATTCTCTTGGGCTGCAGTTCACCAGCGAGGAGTTCCATTTCTTCCGCCAGGTGGTGTCACATACATTGAAGATGCGACGAAGTTCAGGTCTACATAGAGGCGACTTTATTGATATGCTGATGGAGACATGGAGGGATGGCAGGCAAGGTTAGAGAGAGAGAGACTCATTGTGTGGAGGGTAGTGGAAGAGATAAGCAGTGACAGAAGGAAGTAGAAATGGTGTCCCTTGGTCCTAAGGATCAGTTTTGAACGCAAAAATGAAAGAGCCAATGGCAGGGAGCTTACAAAAAAGTTGCTCTTCTCAGGAAGAACTGAACAAAAGAAAGCCAAAGTCATGTAAACAACTGGAGGCCATACCTAGATGGAAATACTCTGAAGACAGTCTCTTGTGGACCCATAAAACACAGCTTTAGTATATATAGTAGTGCTGCCCACCCATGTAAGGAATAGGGAATCCAGCCCTTACAATACATACTGATAGCAGAGTACTGTATTAGTATAACAACCACTATTACTACTGCAGGTCTCTCTGATGACACGATGGCAGCACAGTCCATCCTGTTCCTACTGGCTGGATATGACAACACAGCCAATACCCTGTCCATGGCCCTACATCTCCTGGCCCACCACAACCCAGTTAGGGCCAAGTTGAGGAGGGAAATAGCACACACCATTCTCAGGTATGAAGAGAAGGGAAGGCAGAAAGGGAGGGAGGAAGGGAGACAAGGAAAATGTGGAGAGGGAGAAACAGAGGGAGCTAAGGGTGAAGGGAGGCAAGGAAAAGAAACAGAGAGAGCTGGGCAGACAGGTTGAAAGGAATGTTTATAAAGAAGCAATGAGAAGGTCAGAAGAAGGCAGGAAGGGAAAGAAGGTGGAGGAGTAGAAGCAGGGTAGAAGGCAGAGGTAGAAGGAAAGGGGAGGGATAGAAACAAGGAAGAAGGCTGAAACAGAGAAGGAAGCTCTTATAATGAAGGTGTTGATCTGTTGCATGGTATCTGCACACAGAAATGGTGGTGTAGTGCCGCATGATGTTCTCACCTCACTACCATACCTGGATGCTGTGGTTAATGAGGTGCTGAGGCTGTACCCTGCTGCACCTGTCATTGAAAGGGTCTGCACCAAAAGTTACAGGTCAGTATCAGCATAATTATGAGCACCAAAAATATATTGCTGACTCATTCACACATAATGATGAAGTCAGGTAGAATCTAAAAATAGTGACGGAGAAAGTATGAAAGTGGCCGAGACCGGGATGGTTTTGCTCAAGGCCATCCCCTTCAGAATGAATGTCTGGCTGAATGTAGATATATATACAGTATGTAAAGTATGCATTATCATTCATCCATCCTTCTTCCAATCCTGTAATGCCCTACCACCAGGACAGGAAGGGCTAACACTTACAGCGAGGAAGACCAGTATCATGCCCCTGAGTACTGGATAATACAGTACAGTATTGTTAGCAATAAAGATCAATCTCTCATTGGGCTATAAACCTCATTGGAAACATCCAGGTGAGGTGACTTAACCAGTTGACCACCACATGTCCATTTCTTGGTTACAGTTACCACCCAATATTGTAAATGGTTTCTTGAGTTTCTTGGAGCATACTCATAGGAGAACCTTTGGCCTGTCACTTGCAGAATCACCTGTGGGTAGCATTAATCTCTCTAACATATTTTCTCCTTGCACTCCATACAGCCTGGGAGAATGTGGAGTGAAGGTGGATGTGGGTACAGCTGTGTTGGTACCCGTGTGGAGTATACACCGCGACCCTCACCACTGGCCGGACCCGCTATGCTTCAAACCAGAGCGTTTCCTCTCCACAGCCAGATGGGGCAAGCTATGTCCCTACACCTATCTACCCTTTGGCACTGGACCTCGCAGCTGTATTGGTAAGTAAAGAGAATGAGGAGTGGAGAGACTGAGTGAAATGAGAGGAGAGGAGGAAGGTGGTAGGAAATGAGAGGTGGAAAGGGGATGTATAGTAGAGGATTTAATATACAATACACACACCAGTTATGAAATACAGCAATCTAAAGTTTAATGCACAAAGTTATAAATATACCTTGTGATTATATACGTCTGAAGCTTAAAGTGCTGACTGTGAAGACTAACCAGAATACTGTATTCACCAGTTATATTACCTTAAATAATGAAATTCTACCTGTGCCTTGTGACGATTTTGATTATATACACTGATCAGTTATGTTGTCTGACACATCTAAACTTGCTTAATAAAATTCTAACTAAGCCTTTTGATGATTTAGGTTACATAAATTTTTTAGTTATGTTGCCTGTCATCCTAAAATTTGAATAATGACATTCTAATTAAGCCTTCTGGTGATTCAGGACTGAAGTTTGCAATGCTGAGTGTGAAAGCTGGGCTAGCCTGTTTACTGTCTGGGCTAGATGTGGTCCCCAGCCCCTCATCTCCCTACCCTGTGGAGCTGGACCCCAGGGTACTCACACTGCAGCCCAAGGAAGGTGTTTATGTTCACCTCAACACCATAGACCTCAAGAATGTTCTCCTTCAAGAAATGGTTTCCTTTCCACCAACCACACAAGAGGATCAATCTATCACACAGGAACTTGAAAAGTTGTTATTGTCCCAGAATAATCTAAATTTCAGAACCATACTCTAGTTTTAAACCTGTGAATGACATAAAACATTAAAAGTACCCTTGCTCCCCTACTTGCATGAGCTTTTAAGTTACCAACTTTTGGGGATATGAAGTTTTTTGAGGAGCATTTACTGTTATTTTTCGGCAAAATATTTTATACAGCATTGATACCCATATTTTGCCTTCACTGTAAAACTATGTAACAAAAGTTGCAATATTTACCAGCAGTGCTTTCTTAATACAAATAACCACATCAGCAACTAGGAAGGCACTGGGGTACAATATTCTACAATATTTTGCCTCAAGCATAAGTGAATTTTGACTTTAAAATTTTCTCAGTGACAACTGGTTCTCGGAACCAATTAGGTCTGTAAGTAGGAAAGCAACTGGTATCAATTTTTGTTCATATATATATATATTTTTTTTCCATATCTTCATGTTTGTAACTGTTCACTCAATCTGAAGATTGAAATGTATCATTTTTCATATCTAGTCATGTCCTCAGTATATACAGTTTAATATATATATAATGCTTATGTACTATCTGAAACAGTACAGTTCATTTTGTGCATTGTACAGTACAGTACTTCATTCTCATTCTTCCCATTTTATGTAAACTCCACACTTCATATCCTTCATCTCAACTACAGTTCTTTAGTATCTCATTTTTCCATACACTTAGTGCTGGAGAATTCCTTCATATGGTGGTACCAGTATAATGGAGTGGCTCCACTGACCAGGTATACAAAATTACAAATGTGCCACAGCCTTCTCCCTGTTACCAGAAAGAAGGATTGTGGACTGCAGGAGGGCACCTTTAGCCTGCAGTTCTTTGGGTTCATGTCCAGATAAACCTGGGGCCACAACAACAACAGCAGCAATCTTTACGCCCATCAACAGCAGGTGTGTATAATTCAGGTATCCCATTGTTTCTTTAGATTACAGCGTACAGGCGAAACTCGGGTATTCATTCCATTATATCTTTACACCCCTGACAGTATGCAGGTAAAATTCTTCATACAGTACTGAAGACTAGAGGCAACACCATAGAAGAATTATGGCTATGGCTTATCATGTATGGCTCAATGAGTGATGGCTATGTCATGATAAAAGAGGATGCAGAAACAGCACACACACACACACACAAAACACTACATTCAAGAAATTCATGAGAACTACTTCTGACCCTTTCTACACCTGAGGTAGCATAGAAATACCTACTTAGTCTACTATAAAAAGTTGTCGCCATACTGACAGAGTTTATGTCATGACACTAGGTATAAGTACCGTGCTATACACAGTTTAACAGCACAGTACTTTACAGTGAGGTGAGCATTGTGTGCAACTCTGAATCCTAGCAGCACATTTCCTATTTTTCACATACACTGATGCATCTTCCTCTGCTACTCTGGGTCACAGATTTGGAACTAAACTTATGTTACTTTATAAGCCTCTATGACAGGTTTATCTATTTTTACCTAGATGCCTTAATCCTGGAAGGGGTGGCCACAAACAAATCACCTGCATTTCACATTGTCCTCTGCCATCAGGGTCTCTAGGGGAGCAGGGGAGCTCAGTGGTAAAGCACTGGACTTGAGATCGTGAGGTCAAGAGTTCACGCCCCGCCCGGGTAGCTGCCTTTGCTGGGAGGGGTAGCGCTCTCCTGTACCCCTTGCAGGGCAATATGATCTATCTAGGTCTAGCTCAGGGGAAAAATAACTTTAAAAAAATAAATAAATAAAAAATCAGTCTCATGATCAATTATTCTGAACCTACCAAGTCAAATAATAATCCTTTTTCATCCTAAAGGCGACATCATCATCAGAAATTATTGCTGTCACCATGCAGGTCAATAAAAAGTTCCACTATGTTGAGAACATAAAATATTATTAAATTTAATTAAATAGTCAACTTGTTCAAGGTGGATACAATTTTGTAACAACAACGAGCCCTGCCAGTGGTGTTCAGACTGGTTGGGCAATACATCAATAACTGATGAAAACTCGCCTACATTATGATGTGACAGTAAGGGTGAATACAGAGGAATTTTTAGCTTGTATTTGTATGGGAGGATATACAGTATGCAAGAAGTTGCCTATTTACACCAATAATCAATAACCTAAGTGCTGTTTGACGAGCTCACATATGTCGGGAAAAATTATATTCTTGATTAATATATTTTCTATGTTTCTCTAAGTCTCTGATGCAACACTCGTGTCTGCTTTGGAGAAAAAAAAATTACCATATTCAGGTATCATGTTCAGGTGTGCCAAGGGGTGAACGTGGCCTAAACTATCACCTCAGTACAAATCCTGTCTAGAATATCTTAATATATGTATATATGAACACTGAACAGTACATAGTATAAAAAAAAAAATATATATATAGTATTACACTGCTTCTGGGAAAAGAAATTATCATATTCAGGTCTTCCAGGAGGTTAACATGGCCTCAACTATCAGATTAGTACAAATACTGCCTAGGATATGCTAATATATTTAAATATGATTACTGAACAGTACACATGGTTAAAAAAAAAAAAAAAAAAAAAAAGAAGAAGAAGAAGAAGGAGAAGAAGACAAAGAAACTCACACAGGGTTGGTCTGATACCTTTCAGAATATTTCAAACAATCTCCACCATAAAATATACCCAACAAACATTCTTTGTCATGGAACAAAAGTTCACTAATATTTCATCTTTTCTGCTTTTCACTTTCCTTTACTGGCCAAAATTCCTAAGCTGAGAGAGGCTTGGTATGTTTTCCTGTCCATAAATGATTCCCTCTGGTATAACTCTTCAAGGTGGAATGTGATAAACATTCCCCAAGTAAGAAGATGCACTGAATTAGATGAACTTTTATCTCTAAGTGTGTATAATCCACACAATAATTTTTTCTACCACATCTTTTGCCTCCAAAGTTCCATTCCTGCTCCTGCCATTCAGTAAAATGTAATGTTATATTAGATTGGATACAGCTGCGTATAAACACTGCAATGTTTTGTCAGTTAAATTGGTTTGGCTGACTAAGTTTTAATTATTCTAACTCATATAATGATATGACTTACAGACGGCCAGAAGGAGGAATGGAAATTTTAGAAACTATAATACAAAACAATGGAGACCCTGTAAATCACAAGTCACGGTATCTCTACTACCTTTACTTTTTAATCTACCAAACTTCTTAAGGCATTTTGCAAGCTTGAATGCCTAAAATATTTTAATACTCCTGGGTAAAAGAATGCTGCTTGTTTTAGAGGCTCAAGTTTAGTGAATTAATTAAATAAATAATTCAGGCAGAAATTCACTCAGACTATGGTAACAAATATAAATACGAGGAGGGTCATTCTTTAACGTTATAATTCATATGTAACAAAAATGTCAAGTTTGTTAATTTACAGCAACTGTATATAGATTTCTAATAGTCTAATCCATAATAATTCACTTACATGAATATTACATGAATATAATAATAATAGTCACTTTAATACCATACATGTGATGTACTGTATTTACAAACTAGATGGCCAGCTGGTGTGAATGGATAACTTACTTGTGGTAAAATAAATATGTCATGTTACTAAGCACAAACACTTTGTCTAAAACAACAGACTTGATGAGACACCTTGTAAATGCTTTACAAAAGTATACAAATTTATGCTCAATGCATTTAGGTCACAAACTCCTGCAACAAACAATTATTGTATATGTTATGCTATATAAATTATTTATCTAAAATGTGTTTACTAATCCTCGGCATAAGATAAACAGCATTAGTAAGATGTAACGTACTGAAAACATCAATAACAAACAAGATATTTCATTAGCCATTCCACAATGTACACTAGCTACATCACTACATAATGCAATACACCAGCTAAGTTTTCACAGCCTATACAGTACAATCACAATCTTTAATTGATGGCACCTCACGGTTACTCATATCTTACAGACAGTACTTTGTTTTCTAACTGTGACTACAGGCACACGTTATGCATCATCAGCCAGAAAAAACCCAAGGTAGAAATTCGCACAAGTATCATTCAATACAGTAAGACCTCACTATAACGGACTAATTGAGGTCCAAGCCATTCCAAAAAAAAGCGAAATTCCAATAAATGCGACATCCAGACTTCCCCTTGCTAACCCGGCCTATTTCTGATATATCAGGCATTAGTCTGGATCGCACTTATGGTTTTTAAACAGTTTTCACTACCATTACAGTATTACAATAATCCGATGGTATAATATATACAGTATAACAATACTGTACTGTGCACTGACAAATATGTCTTTTATTTTCCTTATTGCGGTGAACATAGGTGAAGTGGTCAGGCAGTCTGGACTGCTTCTGGCTTTATCAGACTTTTTCCGATATACAGTATACAAATTTAGTCCAGTAGCTCCTCAATTCCAATAAAAGCAAATTCCGGTCTCTGAAGTCCATTATATTGAGGTTTTACTGTACTGACAAAATCCTTGCAGTAATTTTGGAGATGATAAAATAAAAAGCTAGAGGGAACAGAGGAAAAAAAAAAAAGTGGAAATCCACTTCCTGCAAAATCGAACGCCAATACACACACGGTAAGTTCAGTAATAGGAATACATCATTAATTTCTTCACTATACCTGATATGTCTTTTATTTTACTTCTACAACTACCTAAAGCAACACTTTCTCTGTGACTGGAGCACCACCCTTTCCATCATCACTGTCACTCTTGGTTTTAAGTCGGTTTTCCATGTAGCACTGGTCAGACAGGTCCACCTGGCAGCACTCCACCTTCCTGTGCAATCTATTACACTGACTGTGAAGTTGTCAGCACGTTGGCTCCAGGGTTTGAATCCCAGTGCAAGCAGCTGGCATCACTCAATTAAGGTGTTCATCAACCCTTCATGGCTTGGTATGTAAACTAGGTAGGCTACTTAGGATAACATCCTGGGGAGGTTACTGTGGTAACTTGAATGATGCAGCAACCTTGTAGTCCAAGAAAAGACGTGAAAACCAGCCAAAGGCTCAAAAGGTTTAAGTTAAGGAGATAAGCACCAAGGCCAAGCATCCCACGGTGTCTGCCCCCACTTTTACCTTACCTTAACATTATACAATTCTGATGAGAGATATCCTAGTGGTCATAGGGTTACTGAGGAGGGGGTGGAGGGGGTGCCTGGCTTGGGTCAAATACCACTGGTTGTGGAGGGACAGCATTTGGAGGAGGTACATTTGGAGGAAGAATATTTGAAGGAGGCATATTTTGATGAGGAGCACAAGGAGGAAGAAAATGCTCTGGGGGGAAACTTGGAGGTGGACCCTGCTGAAGGGGAGGCGGAGGAGGGATGGTCATATTTTGCATATCTGTACCTGGATTGACAGGCAAAGGTGGTGGAGGATTTTGTGAACCAGAGAAAAACTGTGAACTATCCATTGAATCTGTCCTTGGACGTCCATCATGAGGATTAAATGGACCATGTGTATGATGAGGACCAGATGGAGGTGCAAAAAATCGTGGACCATCCATTGAATCCACCCCAGGAGGTCCTTCAGGGGGATTACATAGATCTGATGGGGGATTCTGCATGGGTGGTGGTGGGGGAGGGCAGGTCGGATCAGGGAAACCGTGTCTGAAATTCGGGAACCGGGGAGGACCACCAAATTGTAATGCTGACTGACGCTGAGACCAAACTGTGTGAGGAGGATGTTGGGGGTTGTGGCTGGGAGGAGGAGTGGAGAACAGAGAAGGAGAGGGAGAAGGAGGAGCAGAGAATGATGAGGAAGCCGAAGCACAAGGAGGATGACCTGGAGGAGGAGGAGGAGGAGGAGGAGGAAAAGAACGTGGAGGGGGAAATGTGGAGCAATTAGGTGGTGGGGGAGGAAGAGAACCAGGTGGTGGAGGAAGGAAGGAGCAAGGATGTGGAGGAGGGTGAGAGACTGGAGGTGGAGGAGGGAGAGGAGAAATGGGAGAGAAGTGGGAGTGTGGAGGTGGCATACAAGGATTCATTTTTGGGTGTGAGGAATGACCATGGGCAGCAAACCTGTGTCTCGGGCCCTGCCAAACCCCGTTACCACCGTTTCTTGGGCCTCGGAAGGGATTGTGGTGCCCCTCACGGTGATCTGGCCCTCGGAAGGGGTTGTGGTGCCCCTCACGGTGATCTGGCCCTCGGAAGGGGTTGTGGTGCCCCTCACGGTGATCTGGCCCTCGGGTACGTTTTCTCGAGGGCTGGAATTCGTCGGTGGATGAAGAATACTGGAAGGAAAAAAACAATCATCATCACCATTATTGTTATCATTACCATCACTACCAACATCATCATCATTACCATCTCTATCATCATCATCATCCAGACCTCATTTCCCATCCATGGACTGGGTGAGGTAGGCTGCAGACAGCAAAATAAATCCTATTCAGAATCACCATAACTATACATCACTAAAGCATATGTGCCACAAAACCTGCCATGGAACTCAGAATATGGCTCTCAATCACTCACCTCTGAGGGCTTGGACTCTCCACGTGCCCTGGCCTCCTCCTCATCATCAGAAAAGTCTACCATCTCGTGCTGTGGCACCTCATGGCCCCACTTGTTGCATGCATCACTTCCACGTTGCCTGTAAGAGAAATAACAAGACACTATCACGTGGAGAGAATGGAGACAGAAGGTGAAGGTATGTGACTGAGGTGGATGGTGAAGAGAAAGCTGAGGACGAGGTGGAGAGACGGGGTGGAGAGGTACATGAAGGGGTTGTGGAAGTCCAAGAGAGAGCTGCCTGATGGTGGAGGGCAGGGTGATCTGGAGGCGATTCATTTGTGGCCATCCCTAACAGGATTAAGGTGTCTGACAGCAGATAGATACACAGAAAGGTAGATCATCATCATCATCATTTAGATCTTTTCCCATGTAAAAAAGAGGTGAGGTACAGTTCAAAGAGCAAGAAACTTTAAATGCTGCAATTAAATACAGTAAATAAATGTAAGTAAAAAAGGGTAAGTCAATCCAATATCACAGCACATTTACAGACAATTTAAAACGAAAGCAACAAAAAATTACTTCATGAGCTCCTTGAAAAGAATGAAGGACTATAATAATAAGTGCAGGAGCATTATAAACATGATCATCACCTACATATACCAGTAACTGAAGGAGTTAAAGCTATAAAAATTTAGGCCAAGTTAAGGTGAAAGGGCTATACTGGATAAAAAAAAAAAAATCAGGGGAAAATGACTTCATGAGCTCTGTGAGAATAACAAAGTTCGTGTGGTCAGTGGATGGGACATACTAAACAGGCCCACCACACTTGACCCCTGCCTCCTGCATGTAGTTTGATGAGTTGAATTGCAGCTGCACTGGCCGGCCTTTTTCTTTTTTCAATTCACCTAGGACCTCACTCTCATCTTAAATGTCAGGACCAACTTGCCTAGCCCCGTGCTCCTACGCTCCTCATGGGGCAATGTGGGATTGGATGATGTATGTACCTCACAACAACAAATGACGAAGATAAAATTATTTGCAACGAGGGCTGCCTGTACCAGACGAGAATGGTACAGGGAAACAACTATTAAGGATGAAAATCTAAGCCAAGGAGAGGAAACACTAAACAAGGAAAAGAAAATGAAATATTATGTACTTCATAAGCTCCTTGAGGATGACGAAGTTGGTATGGTCAGTGGTAGGGGCATAATAAACTGCATCACCGCACTTGATCCCCGCCACCTGCACATGGTCTAACGAGTTGAAGCGCACCACATAGTACGGCTGCTGCACAGGGCCAAAAACATCGAAGACTCGGCCCAACGCTCGACCACCACACTCCAGAAACAGCACTGAGTCAAGGTCAACTGGCGGGACATCAGGATGGCCCTCTACCACCACTGTCAAAAAAAGATATTTAAGTAAGTCTCCATTAAGCTGCAGTTGCTTTTAAACTTTTTAGTTTCTTTCTGCTGGTAAAATATCTCACGGGCCGATGACACAGTTTCAGCAGAAGAAAACTGTTTGTTATTAGCTGAAACAGAACAATAAAAATGCAGCCACGGGAGGCTTAATGGTGTCAGTATTAACACTCTCTGGTTGCTGCACCAGGCCAAAAACATCAAAGACTCAGCCCAACCCTCAACCACTGCACTCCAGGAACATCACTGAGTCAAGGTCAATTAGCAGGAGGTTAGGATGACCTATTACCACCACTGGTTTGGAAAGAAACATAAGCCCTAATTATATGCATTTTTTAGTACTCCCTTTTTCTAGTGACAAAACTGGGCCATTCCCACAACCTGAATACAAAGTTGTGGCTGCATGAAATTAAATAGGTCATACTAATGAGGCGGGAATAAGTCTACTCGGGAACTAATCAAATTAATCTTCCAATCTGGCTACATCTGATCAATGAATCAGCGTTCACGGACCAGGGATGTATGCCAGGTGAAAACAAAGCAATTATGGCAAATCAGCTTTACAGGTTGAAATGCCTAAAGAAGAATGGGATAATTAAGAGCTAAGAGAACCATACATCAATGCCTCCCTCCACACTCACCCTGCTGCTCCACAATGCTGTAAATAGTGCCAATAATGTCTGCCTTCTCCTTGGGTACAGAGATGTGCAAATCCTCTATTGGTGGGAGATCGTCTACAGTCTTCTCCCCCTTCACCAGCAAGAATCTGTACTCTTCCTTCAGCTCCTTCATTCTGTGATTGGTGTCACTGTCAATGGAATGAAAGTGAGGGCGGAAATGGGACCGGGTAAGGATGAGAGAAGATGGGAGGGCATGGGAAAGGATGGGGGAAGAGGGATTGGGAAAGGAGGGAAGGGAGTGAAGAGGGGAGGTGAAGATGGGATGGGAGGAGATGAGAGAAGGCAAAAACAGGAGGGCAGTGACTCTTATTGGTTTATTACTGCTATCTTTATATGATTTTATTCAACTTAGAATAGACCTCTACATGCAAAATATCATCTAGTGTCTACTCTCCTTTCAGTTACAAACCCCTGTATCCTTCCTTCACCTCTTTCATTCATTGCCTGCAGTTGCTTTTCATGAGATATGAGTGGGTCATAGGGGTGAGTGGAAGGGCATGGCATCATCTGATTTTATACCAAACCATGGGAGGCATTACTGGTATTGTCCAATCAGAAGTGCATGAGCCCGGAGCAAGATTACTCATTCCAGACATTTGAAAGGAAAGTGACTACTTGCTTGCCAATGAAGTGGCATTCAGTAAACCCCAACCATTCCTTACATCTAAACCATTATGGGCCACATCCCACTGATGCACCTTACCCCATTAGACCATCAAGTGTCCAATGGTTGGCACTATAACACTAGTCATAACACTAACATAGTACTATATGTGGTTTCCTGGTTTACGTACTTTTTTTCAGATCCTGTATAATTTCTAGGCAGTGTTTCATCTGCAGAATTTTCTCCATCTGCACTCTCCTCAGATGAACTCTCCGACAACTCTGATGATGAACATTCTGAAGACAATTCCGAATCACTCTCCGAATCGCTTGTTCCACTCTCATACGTCGCCATGTACCTGTATCCACCTATGACATCCACTTCAAATCCCTGGTCCTCACACAGTTTGTCTGTTCCTCCCTGGGTGCACATTTTGGATGTACCGGTAACCACATTAGTCTGGTCTGGTAAAAGGCTATTCGTCACGCCTCCTGGACTACACCTGTCTGTGGATAGGGGACCAGCAGGGGATTTAACTAAGGTTCTGTCCTCATTAGCCTGAACTGCTGGTGAATTGCTGGACGTGGTTTCCACAGCCTCAGTACTGTCTAATTTTGTATTCTGTTTTGATATGGAACTCTCTTGATTTGATTTTGTATCTTGTTTTAATATGAAACTGTTTGAATTTGTGCCCTGTTTTGGTGTGGAGCAATCTGAATTTGCATCTTGCCTAGGTATGGAGGAGTGTGAATTTGTGTCTTGTCTTGGTACGGTGCATTCTGAATTTGTATCCTTTTTTGACATAGAGAAGTTTGAATTTACACCCTGTTTTGGTATGGATGAGCTTGAATTCATGGTGTTTCTTGGTATGGCACTTCCCAGGCTTCCCTCATTGTCATCATGGATGTCGCTGCTCTTTGCCATGAAGGTAGTGGTCATCTGTGCCACATCACAAGCTTGGCTTTGGCTGGTTGTCTCTTTGCCTTCCTGCTCTTCATTTTCCATACTGGCACTGCTGTCCTCACTATCAGATTCACCATATCCTGCCAGTAACGACATGCTGGTATTTGCCAAAGATTTCTGTGGTGAAATAAAGAATTGTGTTATAACAGGGAGGCAACACTTGTGAGCAAATGCATAACATGTTTGCTTCTTATAAGTAAAGCACCTGCATCTGTCTGTATTTGTAACTCGAATGAAATGACTCACAGAGTAAGCAGGCTACAAGACCCATTCAAATTAAACTAGCCCTGTACTGTAACCAAGTATATATTAAGCCAAACAACACATGCCTTGTCTGAGATGGGTGTTTTAGCACTGGTTTTCCTTGCCAGTGGTGGTTCCTACACGTCTTGTTACACTTTGAAGCTATAAAATCATTTTAAAGGATTAGACAAAAAATCTGAGAAAAGTACCGGTATGTCAAGTTTTCAGGACTATATGTATTATACATGCATAGTAAGGCCAATCAGTCCAAAAATACATACAAGAAGAATGTTATGTATACACTAAAAATAAACTGACAGAACACAGAACATGCTCCCACTGTATAATGTTATAAACATCAAAATCCAACACAAGAGCTATTAACACTGTATATTAAGTTTAGTTCCAAGGTAATGTTTACCTATAACAAACAAACTGTCACCTAATTAAAACTTAAATATATTTCATCTGTGCATAAAGCCCAATAAGGAAAATGCATCACCTAAACAGTACACTTGGAAGGAGTCACACCTACCTGGGAATATATGTTAGCTGTTTGGTCAGGCCAGGATGATGCAGATGGAGCAGCCATGTTTGGAGAGGACTGAAGACCACTGTGTGGGCCATTTTTGACACTTAGTTTGGAATCTTCAGTGTCCATTTTCATTGGTGTAGTGGTAGTGGTACCATTTGCATAAGAACTGACTTCAATACTGACTTGGGTTGTAGATTTGATCAAGGCAGCTGACAGAGCTTGATAAGTCTCCATACTGTAAGATACAGAAACTGAATTACAGTAATCCCCATGCTTTCTGGACGCCCACTTTCCGGACATCCCCACTTACCAGATATTTTGGTCCTGGGATCCAATATTCCCAAAATGGGCCAAAAATCACAAAAAATTCGAAAAAATTCCAATTTTTTTCCCACCCATAATTTGAACAGCTGTTACACCAAGGCCCCTTCACCCCTTCCTCCCTTCCCCCTCCCCTGTCAGGGTTGCCATTTGGTATTTTTCATTACCAAATGTGGGCCAATTTGGTCATGAAAAATTCGTTGGTATTGAATCAGAATAATGCATTACCAAACGGATTTTTCACATGTATGAGGATACACAGGATGGGGATGGTGGGTTATTTGCTCTCTCTGATTAATCTGCTGCCCTACATAGCATGAAAATAATCAACATGCTGTTAATTATAAGGAGACTGATTACATGTATTTCCACTTGTACAGTATATATAATTAGTGAAGAATAAACGCTAGCTTTATGAATTTGGTAATGAAAAGTTAAATTTGGTAATGAAAGTTAAGGAGAATGGTAATGTGGCTGTTGCGATCTGGCAACTCTGTTTCCCCGACATCAACACTCAACAGTTACTCCCTAACTTCGATTGTGAGTAGATGCTTATCACACTGGAAGTCACACGTGCTTGTTTTTTGTGAATAAACAGTGAATAAACTGCAATACCTCGCCACTAGACCACTTGGGAATTTACAGTGTTGTGCAGTGTTAAGAAATTTGAACTTAGAGTGCAAAGGATCAACTGTGGAGTGCAAATTGGCAGTTTAAACAGCCGTGGTGAAGTGATTAACAATGTGCAGTGTTAAACAATTATAACTCACAGTGCAAAGAATTAAGTGCAGCACAACATTGGATTACTGTACGTGCTTCAAGAGCATTTTCACCACTGCCAAAACCTTAGAAAGGCAGCCACAAACGTGCTGTAACTACTCTGGCTGAGGTAAAGTCACTTCTAATTCCTCATTCTTTGGTTCCTTTTCATTTATTTCATGCTTTATGTCCATTATTGGTGTGAATAGGGTCTTAAATAGGTTTAAATAGGTGCTATGCATGTCCAGTAGGGAGTTATTTAGGTGGCTTTCAAAGTTAGGCTGGGTTAGGGTCCAAAGTACCAGTCCAGGGGCCAGGGGCCCACTTTCCGGACATGCCTTTGGCTCTATCACATCGGATAGTGGAGGGATTACTGTATCTATCTATCTATAGCCCGACGCCCTAATCCTGCAAAGGGTGGCCGCAGACAAAACGCCTCCAAGTCGCTCTGTCACCCACCACTTGACTACCTCCCCCCAACTCACTCCCCCCTCCCTCATATACCTCTCAACTCCATCCCTCCACCTCATCCTTGGTCTTCCCCTCCCTCCACCTCACCTACATACACCCTCTTAGTCAGTATTTCATTCTCCATTCTCTCCACATGTCCAAACCACCTCAGTGTATTTCTCCTAATCTTCTCAACCACATCCACATCCATCCCACAATGTTCTTTCACTTCTTCATTCGTCAAACTGTCCCTCCATGTCACTCCACATGCTCCTCTCAAGTAGCTCATTTCCACTGCTAAAGTCAATGATAAGAGGTTTGTTTCAGCTAACAAAGTTTCCTCTATACAGTAATATGTAATGCCTGTTGATGATGATGGAGGCTGAACCTGAAATAAAGTGAAAGTCGATTAATTCTTGACAAAAATGCTAACATTCACCTTGTCTTGAAATGGAAATTGTGTCTCCATGTGATTCGCTTTTTTGTCAGTGGTGGATGTACCAAAATATCAATACCTCTATCGGCAATTTGCTATACGGGGTACTAGCAAGTATATGCTGATAATGATGGACAAGTAATGATTATTTTGAGTGCTAACAAACTTTTTTCCAATTTACTGAAAGTAAATAACAAAACTAATATAATGAGAAGTTTCTGTACTAGCATGGCAGATCTCTTACACAGTAAAGGGTTGTGTGGCCACAGCTTTCCTGTTTTAAGGTTTTCTTTTTACTTATGGTACACTGGGCCTTTTATCCATAATAACCAACTCTGCTGAGAATGAGATGCCCATCACAGGCAATCCTGGCTACGGAGGGTAACATAATGATGAGTCTGGTGAGAGGAACAGCAAGGTATGGGTTAGACTGGTGCTCATTTTGGAAGTTTTTACATCACCTCATTCATTTATTTTATTTTGACTTCTGGCTAATGTGATGGCATTTTTTATTGGAGATGTCCTTTTTTGATATTTCCCCCTTCCTTCCCTCCCAAGGCAAAATAAAGCATTTACGACAAAACTGATACATGGCATTATATCGAAAAGCATTTTTAAATACCCGGTAAGTCTTGCAAGATCCAGAGCACCACGCCATGCTCACAGGAAGTAATTTTCAAGACAATCATAAAACCATCATAAACATGAATTTCTGAAGAAAATCCAGTGGCTACAGATGACCCCCTCTTTGACAAGAAAATATTATAAATACATTAGAAAGGCCATTTCGCCATTATGTGCCACACAAAAAAAAATATACTGTTCAAAAAAATATGGTAACAGGAACTCTTCTGCTAAAACAGATGTACTTATATTTCGAGGGCATTGACAGTTCCATTTTCTTTCAAAGAAATGATAATAACTTAAGATGAAATACTCAGAAAATCTTCAAGAAACAAGTCAGAATGACTATAAGAAAAAACTTTTTCTCTCAAAGGGTAGTAGACCTGTGGAATAAACTGCCAAATTATGTTGTACACTCGACCACGGTAAATCAATTTAAGAAAAATTATGATAAGTTAATGAAAACCCAATCAGATTAGAATATACGTAGACAAGAGACAAGCTTGTGAGGCGAGCATTAAAGCACCAATAGGTGCATACACAGTCTCGCTTATTATACTGGTGAATTATTTAATGTACTAAACTGCTAGTTAAAATGGAAATTATTACAGCATAGTAGGCTCTTACCTTCAGTCTAAATCACATTGAAACAATTTGTAAACTAAATTACTACACGATAAATACGTCCTACTCTCTTAATTCATACTGACTTTATGGATTGTGTTCAAAATTATGGTACCGTAATCCTTGGATACAAAAATCTTGCAGCACTAAAGGTGAATTCTATAATAACCCACCACCTTCTTTTGTTGTATAAGTATTGCGTATACCTTTACAACACTAAACCTTTCCATCAATCAATAAATAATGATAATAATTGAAAACTCACTGTCCGCACCCACCCAGAACCCCCGAGCCCCCGACAACAACACGTGCAGCGTGTGGTGTTTACATTCTCAGCAACCTGACAGAATATACCCAAATATACCCAAAATAAGCACTAAAAAAATAATACAATTTAAATTACCTCTTTTATAAACCAGCTTTGATATTTATCTATTTTCATTTTTCGCACCATAGACATTAATAAACAGAAGTTCACTCAAAGACTAAATGAAATGCCAGACTCCTTGTACTACTCACCGTTTAGCTAACTAAACATAAATTAAAAAGGTGCCACCTATCCATCTTGAATACCGAACTATAGTAAGATATTAACATTAAAATATGGTGTGAAATAATGTTCTTGTATATGAGTAATTGATTGGAATTGTTTATTGCTGTAAAAGGTACAGGGTGCTAATACAACTTGCTAGAAAAAGGCACTTGTGGCAAGTTACCTTTTACTCAATAGAAACTGAATTACCCATGAGAGGTACAGGTTTACCACTTGAATTATTAAATTAAGGGTGCACGGTAGAAGTTCAATCCCATATAGTGTTTAGGTCGTATTTTATCTTACAATCCCATTAAACTGAATATATTGTAAGAAGTACGTGGCACTCCAGAATGAGGCCGCGTCGTCTGCCTACTTTGCTCTTATACATTTTAAGATATTGCAACTTTACCGCTTTATTAGTATAATTCTTTTATCTTTATGTAAATTTTTGCACATTCTAACTATGAAAAATATAATTTACTACTATTACTTGGTCAATTTGTTACGTTAGATATATTTTTCCTGGTGATCTGTTTCCACTAGATGTATAACCTTAGCAGACAGTCACAGTTCTGTCAAAATGACGCCGAGGTGGAGTTGGGCACTCTGCTTATTACTCATTATTGTGGCCGTCGAAGCGGGGTAAGTGGTATTTTTTCTCCATGGAAAGGCTCAGGTATGTTTGAGGCGATGGAGGTAATTCATTTTTATGCAATGAAATAACTTTTAACGTCTTTAATAAGTGATGTTTGAGCTTCCTTACCGATCAGCTGATTGATGATGCTCACTACTATTTCAAGGGTTTTAGTCATTAGAACTGCAATTTTTAGCCTGGAGTTGATGTTAGTTTGCCCTGATGATTGATGAACAGATGGTGTGTAGGGTATTTCGTGTCTATTTTAGTGGTTATTGTGGTGTGGGTGCCAGAGCCAATCAGCGCGGGCCACCACGCCGCCTCGACCCGCCACGTTTAAATGTCAGGCAGGGGCGGATCTTGGAGGAAAGTATTGTTGTATAATGTCTGGGTTATGCCTGTGTGGTTGAGTCGGGATTCCTGAGGTTTGAATGGTGAGTGAATGGGTGTGTGGTCCATTCAGCTGCTTGGTCTCTCGTACCGTCATCTGTGAGATATGAGTTAAAGTGGAATGGGGAGTGATAGAGGATGCTTAAAACCACACACATATGTATACTGTATTGATTTACAGTCATGCATTGCTTTGTACTGTACCCTTTTTAAGTACTGCTTTACCTAACGGGAGCGGCAATTCCACCTATATTGTAACAAACTCACGATATGAAGGTAAGTAATTTTGGTTCATATGCAACACTGATAATCAACTGTTGATTTGTGACTGCAAGGAGTGATTTGAAAAAAACAAAATATACCTAATTTGGGATATTAAAGGAAGCAGACTGGTCACCTGCTGCAGTGTTTACCGACAATCTCTCCAACTGGTCCTGTTGTTTACCAGTCACTATTCAGACTGGATGTATCAGTGTATCTTGTGTCAAAGCTATAGGAAACTTAATGATTTAACCAGACGTAACCTAATGCAACCTAACCTAACTTACGTTTGACAGCCAGCTTTCAAATGTAACAATCCTCATTAGGAACTTCAAATATGGCAAACTACTGGTGGACATTGGTGGAATATTTACCCGTTCTAAATCCCCATTTATATGTTTTAGAGGTAAGTTTTCAAAAATCCCCAGCAGCTGTGGTAATCCTAGAAAAATAATAAGCAACCTGTGAAAGACTTATTTCAATAGAAAATATGGAAAGGTCACACCAGTTTGGCAAAGAATTAATCTATTTTACTCTTCCTTGGCCTACAAATGACATCTCTCCCTCCACCTTGATTGCCGAGGTGTATCAATAAATTAACACTAGAAAATGGTGCTAGTCTCAGACAAGTGCTATGAAATGGAATGTATGTAGTCATAGCATTGTCTTATTCTGCCCCTGAGCTACATGAAATAAGCTGCAAAGGGATAATAATCGGGGCCAGTTTAGTGTAAAAGGAGTTTAATTTCCTTACTGACCTCCCCCTCCCTTTCCTCAGCCGTGACTTCTACAAGATCCTCGGTGTACCTCGTGATGCCAATGTAAACCAAATCAAAAAAGCTTACCGACGACTGGCCAAGGAGTACCACCCGGACAAAAACAAAGACGATCCAAATGCAGAGGATAAATTCAAGGACCTGGGAGCTGCCTATGAGGTGCTGGTGGATGAGGAGAAGAGACAGAAGTATGACAGGTAGGTGATAAGTGTGATAGAGGTGACAGGTGTGACAAGTATAATGGGTGTGTTATATGACAGCTTGAAGATCAACTGACAGGTATATGACAGGTGTGACAAGTATAACCAGTGTGTTGTATGACAGCTTGAAGACCAATTAACAGGTATATGACAGGTGTGACAGGTATAACCAGTGTGTTGTATGACAGCTTGAAGACCAATTGACAAGTGTGACAAATATTACAGGTATGTTGTATGACAGCCTGAAGACAAACATGACAGGTATATTACTGCTGGTCAAGAAGTAGAATTGACAGGTGTGACAGAGGTATGATAGGTACAGTATATAACTCCTTGTAAAATGCATGATGACAAGTGTATAACAATAGGACAGAAAAAGACAGTGACAGGTATGTGATAAGGATGACAGATGTGTTGCAAGTATGACAAGTATGTGTTGGTGGATAATGGGCAATTGCAGTATGACAGTGTTTATGCCGTACTGTTTAGAGATGATGTTATACTACCGTTATTAGAGAATGAATAAAAAAATCAGAGACTGGTTAACCCTTACGCTATGATTGACAGATTAAGAGTTAAGACGTGTAGCAGAGTCTGGGAGTCTAAAGTTAAGTGATAGGTCTCATACTCGTACGCGTGACCGTCAGATGTGGAGAGGAGTGTGTGGCCAAGGATGAAGGGTTTGGAGGTATGGACCCCTTCGCCTCCTTCTTTGGGGACTTTGGCTTCGGGTTCGGAGGCGGAGGAGGGGGGCGTGAACGTGAGGTGCCCAGGGGAGGAGACGTCACCATGGATATGCTGGTCACACTGGAGGAACTCTATGTTGGTAACTTTGTTGAGGTGGGTACAGTATTCAGTCTGTGTTGGTGTGAGTGGTTAAAAACATTTATCATCCACTTTCTCAATGTGGTGCAATTTTCAGATGGCTGTATGCCAAGTGACAAGCCAAATGATTACCTGCCCTCCAGGAAACTGTTTAATATACTCCGTGGTAACCATATAGCCAACAAGTAGACTGTTACAGGTAGTGGTCTTATGAGGGAGTTGAAGGCCAGTTATGTCAGTGCCATCACAGGAAGATCTCTCACAGCACCTGGTTATTTATGTACCGGTCAACCTTCTCAGTGGAGTACATCTTGAATTTTTATCCATACTCTTCTCTAACTCCCCATACCCTTGTTTGTATAGGCTTTTCATCTTCAAAATTCATCCACATCCATCATCATGTCTACAGTAATCAGTAGTGCCAACAAATATTTGTTTTGTTGTGATAGCATGCTGATAGATTTAGTTCTGATGATAGAATATGTGTATTTTTCCCCTGCAGATGGTACGCAACAAGCCAGTAGCACGGCCATCAGCAGGAACACGGCGATGTAACTGCCGGCAGGAGATGGTGACACGGCAGCTGGGGCCAGGACGCTTCCAGATGACACAGCAGCAAGTCTGTGATGAGTGTCCTAATGTCAAGTGCGTACAGTGTGGGGAATATCAAGATTAGGGTAGTCTTTTGTGAAAAGAGTTTCTTTCCTGTGTGAAGCATCTTCTTATTGATTCACCTTTTTTTTTTTTTTTCTCATGCTGAAATTGCATTTTTTTTTTTTTCCTTTGTGAATAACCTTTTGATTGAGTCGAAGCAGCATCTGTGATAAGAGCAATTATATAAAGGACAAGGTATGAAAGAACAGTGTTAGAGTGCTTCATGATCTTCATAGATGTAGCAGTGTCTCCATAAAACTACATAAAGATAGCACAGTATCAATAGAGTGAAGTGATAGACAGTATTACAACTCACCAGGGTAATGCTCAGTGTCATCATCATCATCCTGATCTTTTTTCATCGACCTCCATACCTGGTTTTCTCATTAATCTGCATAGTAACAAAATACCTTTGTGCAAAAACTTTATGAAACCACAAAATTGAAGAACAAGAGGTAACCATCCAATTTGTAACATCACACCAGGTTGGTGAATGAGGAACGCACACTCGAGTTTGAGATCGAGCCCGGGATGGTGGATGGCCAGGAGCACAAGTTTGTTGGTGAAGGAGAGCCACACATTGATGGTGACCCCGGTGACCTCATTATACGTATCCGCACACAGCCACATTCAAGGTGAGGTTGGCTTTAGGTTTAGAGCCTGGTGGTCAGTTAGGTTAAGGTGCTCCAACTGGATGTAGCCCTAAAGTGTTTGCATCCAAGTGTTGGTTAGGATTTTTTTTTTTTCAATTATTTTTTCTTAAGAAATCTTAGAATAAAAATTTTATGCAAATTTTTTGTAGTGTTAGAATTTAGTATGTTTTGGGGTAGAACAGGTTAAGACGAATGAGCTGTAAGGGCATTTTGTGTGTTGCAGGTTTGAGCGTCGTGGTGATGACCTCTACACCAACGTGACCCTCTCATTGCAGGAGGCATTGCTCGGATTTGAACTCGACATCCCGCACCTTGACAGCCACAATGTAATGTTTTTTTTTTTAATTGAAAACTACTGAAAGATTATCATTGATGTATAGTGCTGCTTTTACCTGTTGATTTGAATATTAACACTCATGGTAGATATAGTTCATTTGGGGGGTTGATTTGATACACATACTGCACTGTACATCTCACCTTCACACCATTATTCCCAGGTACATGTTGTGAGGGAGAAGCCAACGTGGCCGGGTGCTCGGATCCGCAAGAAGGGCGAGGGGATGCCGAGCTATGACAATAACAACCTTTTTGGCACACTGTATATCACCTTCGATGTGGACTTCCCAAAGGCAGAGTTCACACAGGAGGAGAAAGAGGGTGAGTGTTCAGTGGGGAGCCTGGAGTTATTTTTGCAGTAACATGATTGTGGTGATAATTACTTAAATACTGTATACCAGTAACATATTTTCATTGTTTATTCCTTTGAAGGAAATACCTGTATGGTATGATTTACATTTGTATCAGAATCTTCTCAGATACTGTTAGCATTATGTACAGTAGTGTGGTAAAATAAGCCAACAATTTGATTGTATTGTAACACAAGCAGAATTATTGCGCATTGTGCATGAGTGTAAAGATGTGCAGTTTGGTCACCGCAGTCATTTCAATATGACAAGCCCCATTCTTCTCATTTCCCATTTTCATTGTGGCCCAGTGCTTGAGAACATGTAGGTGATAATGTACTGTAGGTTGTGCCAAATATAATTTGCTGTCTAACTGTGATAATTTTCTTTTTCAGCACTGAAGAAGATCCTGAAACAGGACTCCATAGGGAAAGTATATAATGGTCTAAGAGGCTACTGATTTATATAGTAGAATTAGGGTTTTTGTACAGATTGTTATATTTATGAGTGAGGTGTGTTTGTCAACTTGTAGAAATTTGTCAAAGACATGTCTAAATGTGAATGAATGTGAGTGAATGAAACAGGGTACACCAAGAAAGGTGCAAGAGACTTCAAAAATTTATTCTTTGGCTAATTTTGAGAGAGAGAAAAAAAATGCTATTTCATTATGGGTACAATTCTCAGCCATTATGAAGCTGCATTTAATGTTGACTTTATGGGGGGAAATTGTCTGATTCACTCATAAGATTAAGTAATTGTTGCTCTTTAGTGGCAGACAACTGAACCCACATTGATGATACATTTCTACTCAAAATTAGCCCAATAATAACCTGTTGAAGTTGCTCACACATCCCATAACACCCTGTATTTCTTGCATTTGTGTGTGTGTCATCCTCCAGGTTTTGTCGTTTGAACTTGTAGGTTGCAGTGGCAGAAAGGACAGTAAAAAAGGCATTAAGAAGAGCAAGGGGAAGATTGATTTGTAAGTTGATGGTTTGAGATTACTTTTGGCACTCGGAAGTAAAGCCAGACAAGTGCCACTCATAAAGTGAGATTTTGTTTTAAAGTACTGTATGAGGAAAGAACCTTTATCATCGGATTATTTTCTTGTTCCTGTCTGCCTTTATTTCTTACTGCCTCATTAATAAACCAGAAGCTGCCTCCATAAAGAGAAAAGTAGCTATTTAAATGGAAATGTCAGGCTTCTCGTGTGGCTTATTTAAAATATTATAAGAGTTATGTAGACACGAGTACACAAAATTTTCCTGTCTGAAATAATACAGAATTTATCTTGGAATTACCTATGATCCCTGTCCCTTTCATTAGCTTAAATTTCCCTGTACACTTTTAACCCCACACTTCAAAAGGCTTCACACCTTTACCCATATGTGAAGAATTGGGTGGGTCACTTCTCCATTGACAGAAAGTGTTATTCCTTGCTCATATGGATCAGTTCTCTTCAGCCCCCATAAAACAAGGCCCTCGGAAGCAAATATAAGTCTAATACAGGAAAGTGCCATGTAGTGTACGTTGCCACTAACTCAGTACTGTATGTGTTTTCCTTTCTGTATCGTAAAATTCTCAGGTTATTACTCTGTACATTATTTTTCATTGTACAACCAGCACCACACTTTTCACATAAATTGACAATCAGAAAACTTTTATTTGTATGTACAGTACACCTGTAATATACTACATACGTTTAGTCTTTGGATTCTCAACTCATTGCTAAACAACGACAGGCTTTGTTAAGAAATTTGTTGAAAAATGAAGTTTACCCCTTGAATCTGATGACTTTATGTATTTACTTACTTTTTTAGATTTTAATTTGTTTACTTATTTATTTATTTATTTATTTATTTACCTTTTTTGTACTGTACCTCCAGGCAGTTTTGTTAACTGTAGAGAAACCATTTAGAGTGGCAGGCTTAGAAACAGTCTCCCTTGATTCTGTCACAAGCTGATTTCTTTCCGAAGGAGCCTGAAATCATGTGAAGATAGAAACAATATCAGTATTAATAGTTGCAACCCCATGCTGATCTGAATGTGAATGCAGTAGACCACAGGAAAGCAGTACTACAGCCCACCATCCTCCTCTTGGTAGGTGGTGAGTGAGGGAGTTGAGGAACAGTTGTGCATCAGGGCAGGTTCTCTGTGTGGTGCATTGGTGCCACCACAGGAAGACGTCCCCCTCAAGCACGTAGCAAGAATAAAATTATAAATACTGTACGTCATCAGAGTCAAGGGGTTAATAATTGTTAAATAGGCGTCTGGTGTGTGATATTTTTCAGTTGAGGATGCGGAGTCATATATTACCTCCACATTTAGTTCCTACTTTAATTTGTGAGATGATGTAGCCGTTCACTATGTAGCCTGTATTTGTCAGTGTGATAATCGGTTGCACATTTTTGTCAAATTATATGGTTGAATTAAGGTCATAAATACTTTGTACTGGCCTAATGTCATTTTATTAATACTTCATCATTTCATTTTTTCCTGTTTATCAGTTGCCTTAAATGTGATAACTGACACCTTAATTTTAGAATAAATTCTTTTGGGGCGGCTGCAACAAAAACTCATATTCAGACAATTTTGTGGCTTGTTTGGACTCCCATCCACCTTTTCATAAGTAAATACAGAGAATGTGTACAAAACATTAGCAGGTGGCAAGTTTTGAATGATAATGGTGTGTAAAAATGAGTCAGAATCTCAATTGTTACAGAGCTAGAGTTACTGATGACCTAATGAGTGTTTTATGAGAGATTTACTCATAAAGGTAAAGGTTAGGTAATTGCCATGAGGCACTTAGCCATTATGTTTGTAACTTGGGCCTTTGAGCCTGAAGCAGGTTATTCACCAATTCTCCTGGGATACAAGGCCACTGATCATCCAGGTTACCAGTAGTTGTAGCTGCTTTACGATTGAGAATAGGACCCATGTTTCTCTCTCTCTCTTTCTCAAAATTAGTCCAATAATAGCCTCTTGAAGTATCTGTAACATCCTACATACATTTTATGTCATACTGGAACCTTATCATTCCACCTCATCTGCAGATACTCATTTATTATATTTCTTTCACCTTAACTTGGCCCATATTTTTATCCTTTTGCAGCCTACTTTACATAGCTCATTGTCAGAACAAGACAATATCACAGATCTACATGCAATCTATAGCACTTCTTTGTGACTAGCACCACATTATAATGCTAAGCTATTTTTACAACTGAGCATTGAAGATGGAGAGAGGACAATTTGAAGCCAAGTTGGAGTAAAAAGGGTATAGTATTCCCAGCCTCTGTGCATTCCATGTACGAAGTAAGCAGATTTCAAGAGTATAGTGCAGCATCCCCCCCCCTTTTTTTTTTTTCCCCCATAATGCATTGAGTTCATTGCATGCTTAACTTCTAACTTGGCTTAAAATCGTCACCTCTCCATCTTGAATGCTGAGTTGTTACAATAAATTAACACTGAAATATAATAGTCTTTAAAAAGTGCTATGGAATGGATGTAGAACTACAGTATTGTTTTATTCTGCCATTGAATCACATGAAATAAGCTGCAAAAAAAAGATGAAAATCTTGGCCAAGGTTGAGGTAAAATGACCATAGTAATTATATTCATGAGTCAATTTGCACCCATCTCCTAACCCTACCCCAGGTTGACAGTTCATAGCCTGGGTTTCACACCAAATAGTCCCTTTTGTCCAGTCTTAAGCTTTGTTGGACAATACAGGGAACAGTTTGTGAAGATGACGTACTGCGATTGTTGATGTGGCCTCAGGCTTATGGGAATGCTCATCTGAACATGAACTGGGTGGACTGCAGGATGAAGTTTCCTCTTCTAGAGTCCACTAGCTTCCTTTTGGGGAATGGGGGATCAGGGGATGTTTGTGTAACGGCAACTACCTTTATTTTGGTACAGCTGCATGAATCAACATTACAGTTTCTCATGCAGTCTTGCAAAGTTTCAAACTACCAGAAACATGTCTATTTGGTGTGCAACCCTGGCCTTGACGTCAAGCCAGGGTCAGGGGTCGAGGTTAAGCAGAAACGTTGACTCACAGCTGCACCTTGTCTTTGTATTGTTTATAAGAGTGGAACCTTACATGCTTTATAAGCAATAAATATTTTGTGATATTCTACAACACATCATTGGTCACACTTAAAGTATATACTTGTAACAGGGCAAAGGTTATTACATATTGAATATTTGTAATTGACGAAGCTAAGGTTATGGCAGTTGTTTTACACAGCACAGTAGCAGCTGACAGGCCATCACTTAATGTATTCTCATCTGTTTGTTTGTTTTTTTGTGAACCATAAAATGCACAAAGGTAAACAATGATTGCTCACAAGCATTTAAGTACAGTATTACTTAACCATTTATGGGGTGTCCTTCAAGGCCTGCTGGTTTTACACAAATTTATTACATGTAAGCAGTTTTATCACACTGCAGTTTTTTCCGTATGCAGTGTTTCATGTGAAATTTCCAATAACTTCCATAATATGTAAGCTTGAGTGGTTAGTGAATGAGAGTGTGCTGCTTTAATTGGGTTGACTTTAGTTGGTTCTCATTCTGTTGAGTACTGTATTATTCATGCTGTCTAGACTCTACCTCACCCTATCCTTTTGTGGGAAAGGAGATCTTGATGTGATGGTGACGACGACGACTGAAATCATCTCGCTATGTTAACCTATTTACATTCAGTAAATTTTTAAAAACCCAGCAGGACTGTGAACACCCTGCATTGTTCATAGTGCATGCATTTTGTATTTCAAAGTTTCTTTGGAATCTAATAGCAATGAAAGAAACTGTTGTCCAGAACTAGTGTCCAGAGCTGCATTGTTTAAGTACTGTACAGTATTGTAAGCTCATGTACAGTGGAGAAGCAGTGTCTGTCTGTTGCTCCTCAGAATTGTAGGAAAGACAGTTATAATGAATGTCCCAGGAAATATGTGGAAACTCCTGGATTTTTTTCGTGGGCAAATTTTGAGTACTAAATGCTATATCAACGTGGTTTCAGTTGTCAAGTTATGGACCTACAGTTACTGATGGTCTTATGGGTGAATTGATCATTTTCATCCATAAGGTTGTAAGTAATTGTAACTCCATAATGACTAAGTACTGAACACAGGTTGTTGGAGAATTTACTGTATTACACAAAATTATCCCAAGATTAACCTCCAGAAGCTTCTCAAACATTTTTCAAGGCAGTGTATATGGTGGACAAGCCGTGTGTTTGTCAGTTGCACCTCAGGACTGTAGGAAAGGCAGTTGTATAATTGAAGTAGGGTGAGACTGGAGTAAATGTGATGACCAGGTGATGATTGTGGTGATGAATAAAATGATGTGCACTTCCCGAGTTTTCCTACACATGATGGTTGATGGTGATTATGATGATGATGATGGTAATGGTGGTGGTGGTGATGGTGATAATGGTAAATGGTAATGGTGGTGCAGTAGTGGTGTAGTCTTGTTTCTCAGAAGCTCCAATTTTTCCAAAAGAACTCATTAGAGCTCAACACATTGGCATCAGTTAAAGGAATTGTGGCATTATAGTACAGTATTTTGTGATTCCCTACGTGTCAACAAGTGGGTTGGTGGAGGGTTAGTGCCCCTCCCCGTAAAACAACTAACTCAAAGTCAAATCGCCACCCCTTGCAGGATTATGGCGTCTGGCAATAGATAGATAGATAGATTTATGTAAAATGCAAACTTAATCTACTGTACCCCAGGAAAACAATATACTATGTTGGCAGGTAAGAATACAACCAAATGGATGCCTGGTGATCTTGTGTGTTAAATGGCTCCAGCTGGATGTGGCCCATTTACATCCAAGGGGTGGTTGCAGTATGCATCTCACTTCTCCTGTAATATTGCCCTCACATCTTTACTTCTTACTTAATAGTCAGTTATAATGCATGGACCAAGCACCCAAGCCTCAGTCCCATATGCTCCTGATAGGCAGTAAATGATTGGCTGAAAGATATTAGAATACAGTTTATTATAAACATATACAAACTTCTGTACCTTGCTAATAAAGTCATGCACCTTTAGACTTGATGTAGTGCTGCCTACTCCTTCCTTAGCCTTTATCATTCTTTTTCTGTGCCTGCCCTCCTCTCTTCCTATTTCTCCCATCTTTCCTGTCACTTCTTATTGCTTCTTTCCTTTACAGGTGGTTTTACATTGAGTGACAAGCCAAATGGTTTCCTGTAAGCCAGGAAACCATTTACAACGCTGGGTGGTAACCATATAACCAAACCATATGTGTTCGCTACGTGTCAACAAGTGGGTTGGTGGAGGGTTAGTGCCCCTCCCAATAAAACAACTTACTCAAAGTCAAATGGCCACCCCTTACGGGATTATGGCGTCTGGCAATAGATTGATAGATAGATAGACCTTTAGACTAGTGAGATGCAATTTATGTTCACACCTTAATACGTAAAGCTTCTGTGTTATAATGATTGTGTAGTTCCAAGTACAGTATAGTAGGATTGAACTAAGGTGCCATAGGTACAACTGTGGCCGTATCTCCCACCATCACACATGTTCCCTGAATGAATCACAAACATGGTTGCTATTTTTTTTTTTAATTGCCCCAGCTTTTCGTCTTTTTTCAGCTTATTTCACGTATCTCAGTGCTAGAAAATGACAACACTACAGCTCTTCGTTGTTTCAGTAGCACTTCTTCGTGATTAGCACCATATTCTAGTGTTAATCTTTTGTTACAAGATGGAGAGATGGCATTTTTAGGCCAAGTTAGAGTAAAATGAGTATACTAGTTGCTAAGCCATCAAATTTAGTTGGTACTGTATTATGCTCAGAGATCATTTGCGATGATGTCATATTTACAAGAAGAGGTATAATGGTGGAAAGTAATAACTGACTGCAACTGTACAAGCAGCAAGAGAAATGGGTGTTGGCTGCTACGATTATTAAGGTGGTCAACACTCTTTACACAGATAGGGATCCATAGGATTGCCTGTGCTGTAAATTGTTGGACAAATTTCTCCAGGAGAACTATTTCTTTCTTGAAGTGGTGGATGAAATACAGTGGCATTGCAGTGGCTTATTGGATTTCATAATAAATCTTAAGGCACTTTAATTTGCACAGTCCAGCTCAGTATCTTTTTGTATGTTATTGATGGAAACAGTGTCAGTATTAATGCAAAATAAATAACATAAAGGACTGATAAGGTGTAATATGCACATCATTCACTAAGGAGAAGGTACCACGAGGTCTCCAGTTCTTCTTAATATACAGTTTATAGTACAGAAGGAGATCTCTCAGCATCTTCAGCACTCACCACATGGACAGGAGGCAGCAACATTGTTGGTAAACTGGATGACAAGTTCCTTCAGGAGGTCTATCTCTGTTGTGAGATGGTGGATAAAATTATAGTGAGCAAGAAGGTCTTTCACAAAGGCTTGGACGTCCCAGCTGTCATTGTAAGCATGTATACTGTTACGGCGTGGCAGAGACTTCATGATGTCAGGCAAGTCTTGCTCTGTCATGGGCTCTAGGTAGACAGGTGTGATGTCAAGTGTTGTGTCCATTTGCATGAGGAAATGTGTGAGCTCGGAGTTCTGGAAAAGCTCACGAGACACCAAAAGCACCACCTTCTTCGACGATGAAGTAAGTCGCTCCCACGCACTAATGGTCAGCTCACCCAAGGACACACTCCAAGGACCTGTGACCTTCACCCTCTGCTGTTCCCCTTCTATTTCCAGCTGCTCTCGGATCTCCTCCCCGAGGGCACGGTTCTCATCAGCATACCCCAGCAGGAAGTGATATCGCTGTGCATGGTTCTGGTACAGTCTTGCCATTCTGTAGCACACAGAGAAACAGTGGCAATTAGTGGAACAGCCATTTTGGCACCATAAATAAAAAATTGAGAAACGTCAAATTACAGCTCCTTCATCCACCCCGTCCTGGATGAAATATAGCCCTAATTCCCGTTGGCTTTCCCATACCAACAGCTTTCTTCAATGAAATTCTCGTAAATGTTTGGAGGAGTACACTCTGCACTTTTTTTTACTCTGTTTTGGAAATTGGATGTGGTGGTTTTTAACTGTTTATTCCACTGAATGCCTCATTTTTAAATCAGATCAAAATCAAATAAAATGGTGTGTGCATCTTGCTAAGGAATTCCCATAGTGAGGTTGCCCATGGTACAGCTAATGTTTTCCATGGACTAGGAGCTCAACCAGATGTCAAAATCAACCAATTAGGCTACTGTGCTTCTGAACAGTTGCTAGAAACCGTAAGGAAAGAAGAAAGCTGAGGATCAGAATTTGTGGCATGTTCGTAAGCTTTTAGCCATTGGTTATATTGTAATATGATTATAAAGTACCGTAATCATTGTGCTTGGAAAATAGATGATGTGTGACTGACTAGGAGAGTGTACGTGAATTAGATGGAGGGGAAGACTGAAAATGAGGTGGAGGGATGGGGTGCGGAGGTATATGAAAGACGGTAGTATAAGTTGGAGGGAAAGGATGCCTGATGGCTGAAAACAGGGTGACATGGAGGTGATTTGTTTGATAATACCCTCTTTGGGATTATTGTGTCCAGAGTTGATTATTGGATTGTCCCTATTTACTAGTCATTATTTGTTGTGCCAAGTGAGATCAAACTTTGAATGGATTTATAGGATTAAAGACTTTTTTTTTCTTTTTATATCTCATTTTTTAACCTCTGTCATTTAACAAACATTCAAATAATTCTAAAAATCACGGTGGATGTTAAATCAATGATGAATTGGAATACTGTATACCCTCACCTCTCGGGCCCAACCAGTGAGGCCAGCTCGTTCAGAAGCAGGTCCTTCAACTCGTGCAGCTTCTTACATGCGATGGTTAAGCTATTTGGCGGTGGCTCATGGTCTTCACACTCCAGCTCGCTTGATGCCACAGGTATTCTGGGACAGTTACTGCAGTTACTACATCATCATCATCATCATACTACTACTACTACTATTACTACTGCTGTGCTGCTATTACGTGGTGGCTGAGTGGATGATGACAATTGGGTGTGGAAGGTGAGAAGTGTGAATTTCAGGGGTAGGGCTGCAAGAGACAGACCAAAAAAGACCTGGGACGAGGTCACAGAGTGTGAGTTCAGGGATAAGGGACTGAATAGGGAGGCTGCCAGAAAGTGAGAAACGTGGAGAGCTGCCATTAGGTGACCAAGGTCAACGCATGGAAGCATTTTGGAGCTTTTATAAGTGAATGAACTAACCATATCATTTATTAGCTAAAATGGATCGGATGGATTGATGAGACAGGCAGGACAGGTGGGGTGGGTGGGCAGGGTTGGGTGGATGAGCGGGTGTGGAGGGACAGGGTGAGTGGGCAGGGTTGAGTGGGTGTGGTGGAACAACATGAGCTAGTGAGTGGATGGGTATGACGGGTGGGTAAGAAGGTGAATGGGGCAGGGTGGGTGGGAAGGTCTGTGAGTGGATGGATAGGGTAGGTGGGTGAGCAGGGTAGAAGGGTAGGTAGTGGGAACATAGGTCTATGAGGAATATATCCCCGGAGAAATGGGACAAGGAGGAATATACGTGAAGACTTATGGCCCACAGCAGCGTATGTCCTGTAGCTCAGTGATAGATTAAAGCAATAATACAACTCTACGTCCTTTCCACAGTAGGGGAGGGCGGTGATGATTCGGCCACTTTTTCGAAAAAAAATCATAATAAATAAAGTTTAAGAAATTCTTAAAATCTGCTTACTCCAAGAGGAAGCCACATCTTTTGGTTCTTTTGTGTGCTATTGTCAGTTCTTAAACTTACGTCATTTCTTGGCAGTAATCCAAACTCTTAAGGTCTCGAAAATGGCCGAACCATCCCTCTTGGTGTGGATGATTCGGCCACTGGCGTTGGATGGTTCGGCCACCATGTGGGATGATTTGGCCACTTGCCTCTGGGGCTCAATTAAAGAATTAAATACAGTTGGAAAATTAAGAACCAAATTTTCATCTGTGCTGACATGATTTATTGGATTTATTTTTACCTAAACAATCTCCTTTTAATGAAACAAGGAACAAACAATCTCCTTATAATGAAATTAAATGGCTCTACTCTTGCCTATCTCAGATAAAATAAAACTATAATTTTGTGAAAGAAAATATCCGAGTCAAATGAAAGCTACTTCTCTTACATGCTGTTTACTCTTAACGCATTTTAAATCCAGTGAAACAAAAATCCAAAGTTGTAATACCTTTGCCTTCGCTTAGTGCTTTGTGAAACTGGTTCAGGTAATACTCCAATTATAGAGTTTCTTGAAACAGAAGCTTCATCAATTTCTGAGGGAAAGTAGAGAGAGAGAGAGAGAGAGAGAGAGAGAGAGAGAGAGAGAGAGAATATGTAATTTTATAGAAAAAAGGTAAGGGGATGAGTCTGTTATGATGTGGCAGGGGTAAACCAGCTCTGCTGTCGGGCCCTGCTGCAGGTCACTGATTGCATTGCGCAGTTGACCCTTGTGCGGTGCGGTGCGGTGAGGATCAGTCCGTTCTCCCCTTTGGGGCTAAGATGCGAATGAATGTGTTTGAATGGATGAGTAAATGGGGAGTGTGTCGTCCTGTCTCGGCTACCTCCCTTTCCTTGGGGGAAGCAGCCTAGGTATATAGATAGATAGATAGATAGAAAAAAATTGTTAAATAAAGAAAATAAATCATTAGATAATTATGAGAGATGGTTCGGCCACCTGGCAACCCTGCCGAACCATCCCTCACTTCAAGTGGCCGAATCATCCCCCATGTATAAAGATGTACACATGGCGCCCCAAAACCCAGAGTTCATAAGCTGTTCGAGTGTTATCTACTCTCACGTCACCTATAGACAATAAATGATATTTGCACTATATATGGATAACAACCCTGAAGTATTAATGGAGCTACTGCTTACGTTGGATCACCGAAAAAGTACATAGGGGTCATGAAAAATCATAAAATCTAACCTGATGTTGCTGTTTCCCGGCCAACCAAAACAAAAACACATGTGCCATTTGTCGGCAAGATCACGCAACTTCATGTGAAATCTCAATGATCTAGGTCCCCTACATTATTCAGGAAGGCCAGTGGCCGAACCATCCTCCTGGCCGAACGATCACTGCGCTCCCCTACTTCTTCGTTATTAGCATCATATTCGTGTCAATCTCTTGTTACAGCTCAACATTCAAGGTCAAAAGATGGAAATTTTAGGCTAAGTTAAAGTGAACAGAGTATAGGCTTGTATTATACTCACCCAAATGGAGCAAAGGCAATGCTGGCAGTATGTTGAAGTAACTTAGTCAGGGGTTTATCTTTTTTTGTTCCCTTCTCCGTCCTTCGCCTTTGTTGCATCGTGTTTTGTGGTGATGCTGATGTGTCTTGCATAGGATTTGATGATGATGATGTTGTTGATGATGATGCAGTGAGATTTGGTGTGGATGGTGAGGAATCTGGTGATGAGTGAAATGGTGATGTCAACGAGGCGAGAAATGAGGCTGGAACGGAAGAGGAAAGTCTTGAATACGGTGAAGAAAAATATGGTGACGATGATGAGGATGGAACTGAGACGGAAATTTTTGAATCTGGTGGTGAGCTCAGACGTCTTGAATTTGATGATGAAGCAAGAAGTGGTGAGGTTGATGATGAGGAAAGTGGTGAAGTTGGTGATGAATTGGAATATAGTGAAGATGATGACTTATGAAGGGATGAAGCAGGTGTTGTAGGTGGTGATGAGGAAGTTAGTGGTGGGTGTGAAGTTACTCCAGATAAAGTTAGTGGTGATGAGGAAGTTAGTAGTGATGACGTTACTGAAGCTCGTGAAGTAAGTGGGAAGGGTGAAGGTACTGGTGATGAAGTTAGTGGCGAAGGTGGGGAGGAGGAATTTACTGAAGCTAGTGGTGGAGAAACTATGGGTGAAGTTAATGGTGGTGAAGTTGGTGGCAAAGTTAGTGGTGGTGAGGGTGGTGACAAAGTTAGTGGTGGTGAAGTTATTGGTGAAGCTGTTGGTGATGAGTTATTAGGCGGGGAAATGAATGTGAGAGAGGACAAAGGTGAAATTTTAGTGAGGATAACTGTACTGTTGTCTTGGGGTAGATAGTGCATGCCTCTGCCAGGAAGCATCTTTAAAAAATCTTGCAGAATTTAGAAGAATCTTGTAATATCATGGAGAATTTTGTAGAATCTTGTATTCTTCTGGATTCCTATAGGTCATAAAGTGCCTGCCATATGTACAGTACTTGACCATGCACTGCCTTCACTTTCCTCCCTTATTTTGCTTTTCCATACACTGCGTCTGTCAGCTTTTGTTTGGGGTGGGGGGGTTGAATGCACAGCCGAATGTAAACAATGGATAAAATCTGAAAAGAAAGAGGAGCACCATTATTATTTGTTTTCCTTAAATGTTAATAGAAAATAGCATTTAAGAGACCATTAAAAGAAGCATAAAAGAGCATTAGTATATCAGTTAGCTCCCTCTCTCCCTCCTTCTTATTTCCTTCCTATTTTCTTCCTCCCCCCTCCCCTTTCTCCTTCCATCCTGTTTTCTTCCCTCCCTCCTTCATCCTAGTCCCTCTTTCTCCCTCCTTCCCTCCCCCCCTCCCTCCTATTCTCTTCCTTGCTTATTCTCTCCCAGTCCCTTTTCCTTCCTTCTTCCCTCTCCCTCCCTCTTATTCCCTCTCTCAAATCCGTCTCGTAGCAAATTTAAAGATCATAATTACATATCTTTCAGTCAGTCTCCCCCTCCGCCTTTCCCTCCATCCTTCCTTCCTTCCTTCCTTCCCCTCCCTTCCATACGTCCCTCTCCCTTCCTTCCCCTCCTTCCCTTTCCCATCATTCTTCCCTCACTCGCTTCTCATTCCTCTCACTTCCCTCCCCCTCCTCTTTCCGGTTTTCTCCCTCCGTCCCTTCTTCCCTTCCCCCCCCCCTTCCTTCCCCTCCTCCATCCTCTCCCCTCCTTTTCGTCCTCTACTCCCTCCCCCCTCTCCTTCTCCCCCATTTAGCATGAAGGTCACATCTCTCTCTCTCTCTCTCTCTCTCTTAATATTTTCCTACTTTTATTGCTATTTTATCTCAACAAACCTGTTCTTGTCTGTTCTCTCTCTCTCTCTCTCTCTCTCTCTCTCTCTCTCTCTCTCTCTCTCTCAATATTTTCCTACTCTTATTGCTATTTTATCTCAACAAACCTGTTCTTGTCTGTTTCTCTCTCTCTCTCTCTCTCTCTCTCTCTCTCTCGCCACGATTCGTTTCAGCAGGTGGGGAAGCATAAGGACATCCGGGAATTGTTGCACTACCCTTACCTCCATAGCAATTTACGATTCTCTCTCTCTCTCTCTCTCTCTCGTAGTGCCAGTCAAGGTAGGGTGATTGTTTTAACGACGTAGGCCATTGCTCTACATTCCGGAAAATTCGTAGCGCCTCTCCCTTAGCGATTAATTTCCATATTCTCCAACGTAGCACCTCTCCCTTAGCGATTAATTTCCATATTCTCCAACGTAGCACCTCTCCCTTAGCGATTTATTTTGCAATTTACACAATGAATATAGGGACGCAGGCCTTGGCGCAGGTGTGACGCAGGTACGCGATCAACGAACCATGAATGACACGTAACGCGTTCATTTTTTTTTCCTTAACCACAGCACGCGATCATCCGGCCGATTTTGTTTTATTCTTAGCACGTTCTCTATAGCAGTTTATTCTGCTGAACGATGTCCTGCCCTTTTTAAAACTTCTTGGTGACATAGGAGCTTCGTAGCACGTTTACTTGAGCGATTTCTTCTCCTTGCTGTACCTTTAACGTTGACTTTCATGCAGCTTATGTCGTTTCCTTAAGCGATTTATTTTCCTTGTATCTTAACATTCTCTCATGCAGCTTATGTCGTTTTCTTTAGCGATTTATTTTCCTTGCCGTACCTTAACGCAGTATTTCATGCTGTTTTTATGCCGTTTCAGTTTTAAGGGCTATAGGAGGCTTCGTAACACCTCTTTCGTAGCGATTTTAGTGACATAGGGGCCTCGTGGCAACTCTCCCTCAGTGCTTTATTCTGCATACTGCTCATACTCCTTGACTGACCCACCGTTCATACTGAATACTCCCAAAAGCCCTGCCTTGCTTACTCCCACTCCCCTCTCTCTCTGTCTCTCTCTCGGACTTCCCAACCCGAATCGAAATACTCTTAGTCTGAAATTCCGGACTTTTTACTGTTGAGTTAGTTCAAATCATCATCATCATCATCGTTATCGCTATCACCATCATAATCATCATCATCATCACTATCATCATAATCATCGTCATCACCATCATCATCATTATCATCAGCAGCAACAACAACAACAGTATCATCGTCATCATTAGCACAACAACAGTGGCATTACGTGACCGATTGAGAGAGAGAGAGAGAGAGAGAGAGAGAGAGAGAGAGAGAGAGAGAGAGAGAGAGAGAGAGAGAGAGAGTAATCAGCATATTAAGTAATTACAGTAATGAGGAGTGATTAGGACAATTGTTTAAACGATTAGGAATTTATCATACATTCTTTTCACTTTAAGTTGGCCTAAAATTATCCTTTAATATGCAGTGCTGAGATGTAGCAGTAGATTAGCACTAGAATAGGATGCTAGTCACGAAGAAGTGGTATGGAACGGACTCAGTGCCGCTGATTATCATTTTCTGCCACTGAACTACGTGAAGTAAACTGCGGAAGAAGGAGGAGGAGGAGGAAGAGGAAGAGGAGGTGCAGTAGAAGAAAAAGAAGAAAGAGAAGGACGATGATGACGATGATGAGGAGGATGAGGATAAGGAGGAGGAGGAGGAGGACGAGAAGAGGAGAAGCAGTAGAAGATGAAGGATAATGATGATGGTGTTGAGGAGGAAGAGGAGGAGAAGGAGAAGGAGGAGGAGGAGGAGGAGAAAAAGAAGAAGAGAAGGGAGGGTGATGAGATGTACTAACTATATGTTGTTTGTACATCTACGTCCGCGTCACGCCATCCTTGAAAGATGAGGTTCACGGAGAGAGACGGAAGTGTGTGTGTGTGTGTGTGTGTGTGTGTGTGTGTGTGTTTATAGGAGGCTTCGTGGCACCTCTTCCATGGCAACTAATTTGCTTATTACAACCATCTCCAGTGTGCCATTTATATCGTCTTAACATCGACACAATTTCCATCAATAACGTGCAAGTCAACACTGAGGGTTAACGTGCAGAATAAATCACCAGGAAAGATGTGTAACGGGATATCATCATCATCATCATCATCATCATCCAAGACACCTTCATCCCCCTCCTTGTAGCCTTCTAGCCCAGGAAACAATTTACAACGTTGGGTGGTAACCATACAACCCAATTACTCCTGGTGGTCTGGTGGGTCAAGGCTCCCCAACCGGATGGAATATGAAGTAGTTTAAATTCGATGGAAGGTTGGGGATCATTGCTGAAATCATGCCACTCAAGGGCGTGTGAGGCTGGTCAACCTCGTCCTAAATTTCGGGATTAAATAGCCAAGCCCCGGGACCCTATAGTCATGATGGATAGAGAAAAGAAAAAGTATGGTGGATAGATTTCCTTTTAGTATTTCATATTTCATTTTCCTCTCACGTTTCAAATTTCTCTGTAAAAAATCCTCTTTCCTACTGTTCCAATCTTGCTTTTCTAGTTCTCAAGCGGATGTCCTATCTAAAAATAGATCACTATCTTCATCTTATTCATTTCTTTTAATTACATGCTATAAAATTCACTACAGATTATTCATGCAGCTATATACGGGTGACACTTTCACGGCTTCTCTTCATATACTTAATCACACTTGAATATTTAAAGTTTTTCCTTATTTTGTGAACGTAAATAAATGTTGCATCACATTATCTGTTTTCCGGTACAGCACCAGGTGGTATAATTACTGGTGGCCCGGGAACCCCAGTGGTAAAGACTGGGGTTAGGAGGAGGGTAGGACAGACTCATGACAGACGGTGACGCAGAAGACAGATGATGTGGAGAACAGGACAGACACAACACAGACAAAAACACACGGAAGACAGGTGGAGTGTAGGACAGACACAAGGCACTGACGGTGACAAAGAAGACAGGTGAAGTGTGATGTAAGTTTGGTTATTTGGTTGTTGAGGACAGGCCAATAGTTTGTGATCGTCCACTCCACAGACTCAGTGGCAGTTGATGGGACTCCAACATGGCCCCCTCACAGGCCTCTGCTCCCTGTCCTCCCCCCCCCAATGAAATTTCTGATTATATCATGTGTGGATAATGTGTAGCATCGGACCCTTTCAAAACAGACTTGACCACACCTTGCACACCCCACCCGTCGTGACCTGTCTACGCCACTGAACATCACAACAACGTCAGCCACATGTTCGTGACTCACCGCAAACAAAAAGTCAAATGGCAGCAGTGGAGAAGGCGCGGTTTCACCTACCCACCCAGCCTGGCGCCGTGTTGTGTACTGTTGCAATGTTGCTGTGAGTTGCTGACGTAGAGCTGTCAGATCCACGGCCATGAAGACTGCTAAACTTGCTCTTAAATGACGACAGAATCTGGCTAAACATAAAACCCTCCAGAAAATTGCTGGAAGAGGACATGTAACCATGGGAAAGGCTTTGCAGGAATCTTAAACGTTATTAATTGTTGCTTAATTAAAGTAACTGAATCTAGCAAAACGATAGGTAGACTAGCAACACTGTGCCCCTGTGGCTATGTCAAGTCTTGCCCGTAATCTTGGGAGTTTTCTAGCAACCCTTCCTTAGTGATTTAGTTTCCATGCTACACCTTACTCCTCTTGTATGCCGTTCTAGTATCCACAAGTTTATTGCTTAAACGTCACATATGGCAATGTTAATGTGCCATATCAAAATGAACAAATAAATAAATAAATAAAACAGGTAAGAAGAAAACGCTAGGGATCGAGCTTCTTCGTCCAGTAGGAATACGAATATGTGTCATGTCAGAAAGACTGAGGAAGCCGCAATTTTAAGCCAGTTTAAAGTGAAAAGAGTAAGTCCTGATTCTTGGTGTGGGATCACTCTTTTCCGCCAGACCAGGATAGAAAGAGAAAAATCCCAGGACTTCCCCTGTACATCTCTCTCTCTCTCTCTCTCTCTCTCTCTCTCTCTCTCTCTCTCTCTCTCTATTTATTTAAACATACCCAAACATTTTACTCTCTAGGAAGTTGAAAGTGACATATAGACTCAGTATGAGAGAGAGAGAGAGAGAGAGAGAGAGAGAGAGAGAGAGAGAGAGGGGGGGAGGGAGAGAAAGATGGTAGTGGAGACTGACTCCAAACACAGGCAGGCTCTTTGTTCTTTCTTTTCCTGCCATAGACTTTATGTTTTAATACCCATCAGATTCCAGGTAATACCATGATGAGGCTCAGCATTACCTTCGTCTGAGACATATGACAAAAGAATACAGTGAGATTTAAGATGTAATTAAGGTTCATTCTTCCTTTAATAAGATTCTAGATTGTCTTTAGACGAGGCTACAGGTATAAGAGCCTTCAGTGAGATTCTAGCAACCTAAGAAACATTGTTTAGACTTTGGGCGTTACATATTTCTTAAGTTTCTAAGTTCCCCCATTCAATGTTTTCTATGTTTTCTCCATCATTATAAATGCAAAAGTTTAAGCCAATTAAAATCAACCTTAATAGTATAGAATAAATTTAATTTTATTTTGCATATATGTTTAGTAAAAGAAATAGTATATCAATAACAAGAAGAAATTTACGAAAAGAACCATGCAGCCTCCACGGTTTGTTTTGCTCTTTCCGTGGGTGTCTGGGAGCCAAGCGGGTGGGTGTCGAAAGAATTTTGTTTTTGTTAGTATATTGGCGTTAATTACTCGTCAACGTGACTATACAATCTGTAAGTTAATACCCAGGTGTATGGTAGTGATAAATTTACGGTGAATCATTGTTAGTGATAGTAGATGAGTAAAATAATGTAAGATAAATGTGATGGTGTGTGGCGGTGGCAGGTGAAGGTACATTTGGCTTTTTAAGTGTTATAACGGTGGCAGCGAAGGAAAATTCTCAGAGACTTGCTAGTTTAAGATCCATTCTGCAATCAAATTGTAATTACAATGCAAGGTGAATTATGTAGTTTTTTAAGGTTAATGCTTAATAAAGCTCCTATTTCTGTGCATGTACTGGTTACCTGTTGGCAAACATAAACCTAAGTGCTAATTTGTTATATGTTGGTAATATGGTACGTGGTGTACTGTTAAGCATTCAGTTATTCATTCTCTCGGACTTTTGGTTCATTTCACATTTATTTGCATCATTGACCGTAACCACAACCTGTGGCCCCAGACTTACCAGAAATGTGAATCTGGTGGACAGCGGGCTTGAAGTTGCCATCGTCCTGTAGTCGTTTAAGGGGGTAGGTCAGTGGCCATGGCAATATTGATGAGTTAAATATAACTGTGTAGCATGTTTGGGGCTGGTAATCAAATAATAACAGTGTACAGCAGTGTCTACGGTAGTACGAATTATTGAATAGCATGTATCTTGGTGAACTGTAAAGGGCTGTTCACACGAGCAAAATCGCGGCCATTTTTTGCTGGAACTTGCTCCTTGGTAGAAATTCCAGCCACGTTTTTTTGCCCTTATGGAGAGATCGACATGTCCGTCTTTTTATTGCCAGAATTGGGAGAAAGAGGCCGGGCCAATTTCAATTGAAGCACCGAACAAGGCAAACCTCTGGGAACGATGACGAACACGACATTGCGTGTGTTTACACTACTACTACTATGACTGACGTTCATTCCAGTTTGGGTGTATCTGGTATGAGCAAGAGTATTGAAGTACGGTTATTTAAATATGAGTTAAATGTATACACAAGGAATCTTATACATGGTTTTGCGCTTAAGAAAATTAATGCATACGGCCCCTGAAGCCCCTGGAAAGCCAAGTGACAGTAGGCCTGTTCACACAAGCTAAATCTTGGCTGTGAGGTCTCATCTTGAAGTGGGTGAAGTGGAAGAACATGAGCTTCACACCTAGTATGGGTACGATGGTCCATCTTCATTTATAAACACTTGCTGTTTCCCTGCCTCTGCAGTCCCAGTACGTGTGAACGCCTTGCTGGGAGAAATGCCTAAATCGGCGTTTTCTCTGCAAATCGGCGGGAAAAAAAACGGCTGCAATTTAGCTCATGTGAACTGATAACTCAGAGTCAAATGGCCACCCCTTACGGGATTATGGCATCTGGCAATAGATAGATAGATCGAACCGGCCTTTAGTATTTTTTTTTTTGGAGGGATGCAAGGTTAAATCGGTTGAGGAAGTACAGAATGTTTAAGTTGTATTATTATAGAACTTCAGTAATTACACATGATCAAGTGTAACTGGACCTGATCTTGTAGTGAATTTGTTGGTCCTGAATGAAATATGATGTAATCATTTTACTTCAGCTTGGCCCAGAACTGCCACATCTCCATCCATAGTGCTGAGTTGTAAAAATAGATTAACACTATAATATGTTCTAGTCATGAAAAGTGCAATAGAAAATATTTAGAGCAATTTTATAGTCTTTTTTAGCCACTGAACTGTGAAGGTACTGAAGAATGAAATTTTGGGCCAAGTGAAGGTATCAAGAGTATATGTATTTCTGTAGAATTTGGGTGAAACCTGTTACAGATTTTCAGCATTTGTGAATGGGTGCTCTCGTGATTTTATTCAGATGTTAAGTTGTCCTTCCTAATGCCCATGTAGTGTTGATATTACTTGGGTTTCGCTGAGGACTAAAACAACCTACTCTCAACTTTCAATCCTGGGTTACTTTCTGCCTAGGACAGTGTGTTGGGGTAGAACACAAGTAATAAAAAGCCTTTAGTTTGTAAATGTATGCTTATGAGAAAATGAAAAGCCTGTACTTTGTAAATACAGTATATAGTTCATGAGGAAATGGTAAGGTATAATTTAGACACCAAAAAGTGCTTGAAAGCTGTTAGCATGCATTTTAAATTACTGAATAATATATAAGAATATGAAATGTATTGACTTAAAAGTGCAGTAATCCCACAATCGGGCCAGGCATACCTCCATTTTTAGATGACAGGCTACATTCTGCTCATTTGCACATGCATTGAACCCAGATGTTTGATGAAATAAATACAATATAAGCACTTGAGAAAAGAGATAACCATAGTCAGCTGGCTCGGCCATGCTAGGCAGCTCCTGAACCTTAATGGATGCATATATATCCTGGCCTTGAGGTCATTCTTTATGTGTGGATAAATCAGTTGTCCCATTAATTGGGTGGTCTTTACCTTCGTTGGCTGTGAAAAGGATTGGAAGTAGGCAAACATCAAGTTTTGGTTCATAATCAGATAACGTGTGTGTGTGTGTGTTTGTATTTGTGTTTTATATTACCAGAGTGGGGGGAGGGTCCTGTCTGCATTTTCCATCACATGTGTGTAAGTAAAGGGAGGAGAGGTACCCCTACGCAAGTTAAGTCTTTGAAGGCATAACAGTGTAATTTTGACAGATGCAGTATTGGATGGAGCTCTGAGCTTGGGACCCTCTCCTTTCCATATTTACTAAGTACTAAGTGAAGCATTTGTGATGGAAAAGTAATTTAGAAGGCATCCTAGTTGGCGATGTCAAAAAATACAGCAAAAAAAAGGTGGTTACTGTATGGACTGAGGTGTGACATCTTAGACCAGTCATTGCTTTGAAAAGAAACTGCAGTGTACCTGTAAATGATCTTAGACCAGTCATTGCTTTGAAAAGAAGCTGCATTGTACCTGTAAATGATCTTAAACCAGTTATTGCTTTGAAAAGAAACTGCATTGTACCTGTAAATATGTTTAATCAGTGTAGTGCATCACCATATTTTTGTCCACAGATAAATCATGGCTCCAAAAAGAAACAACATTGTTCCCAACTGCCACTTCCACAAGGACTGGCAGCGATATGTGCGCACTTGGTTCAACCAGCCTGCCCGCAAGCACCGCCGCCGCCTTAAGCGGCAGCAGAAGGCCCGCCAGGTTGCACCGCGACCCCTAGGCAGGCTTAGGCCTGTCATTCGTTGCCCCACCTTCAAGTGAGTTATTTTTCGGTAATAGTACTATTGCCTTCCTATGTCAGATTTGTCTATGATGTCTGCTACAGCACATATAGGCAGTATATACAGGTATATGTTTATTATGATATCACTGTTAATATAACATGTGTTGAATGTTAGCCAGAGTTTGTTGTTTTGGATTTCCATACCCTTCCTTTCCATTTTTTTCAATGTGTTTGTGCTTACCATTACCTCCAGAATACGTGTGGCAGTTCTAGAGTTGATCCCTGCACTTATTTCTATTTTATTTTTGTTCATTTACTGTATTTAGTAGTATGGTAATGGTTTTGACAACTTCCTTCATTATCAGGTATAACACAAAGCAGCGTCTGGGCAAGGGCTTCACCTTGGAAGAGTTGAGGGTATGTAGCAAGTGTCTTAGGATTAATATGCTTGCTTGTTTTTAAATTTACATGCTTTTGATGAAAATGTAAGTTATAGCTTAGTTGAATGGTCTTTCCAGTGCATTCCAAGCTTATTTGACACGTCATAATTAGCTTTGTTAGTTTTAGTTCTCTGTGCCTAAGACCCAACTAGAATGTATTTTGCTTGTTTGTGAAGTATTTGAATTGCATTTCACTTCATACATGTAAGTCTTTATTTGTTTATTTCAAGGGGGGATGGCGGGCACAAATAAGTTTTTACTGGGTTTTTGCCTATTTTTAGGGGGAGTGGTGGGTACATGTAAGTTTTATTTATTTATTTTAAGGGGGGATGGCATGAATTATGAATCATTGTGTGGGGGGGTTAGTGTAGAGAAGTGGTGTACCTTTTCATAAACTGTGATATTACATTGTATATTCTGTAGGTTGCAAGAATATGATATATTGCTATTCTGAATCATCCTTGCAGATGTGTGGCAGCATTTATAATTTTGTGAAGATATATTATTTGGATGATAATATACTGTACTGGTAGTTACCATAAATGCATTTTTTCAACCTTTATACCTTTATAAGTACATTTATTTAGTTTCTGTATTATTTTTAGGCTACCGGTATGTGTCCCCCTCTTTGTTTAGAGGCTAAAGAAAGGTATGCATAGACCATCAATTTAATCATTCTTGACATAATTACCTACTGTATAATGCATTTACATTTAGAACTATTTCCTGTCTAACTGTTCCCGTTTTCTTAGAGGGCTGGTCTAAACAAGGGGTATGCTCAGACCATTGGTATTGCTGTAGATCACCGCCGCACCAACAAGTCCATGGAGTCCCTGCAGCAGAATGTGCAGCGTCTCAGGACATATAAATCCAAACTCCTACTCTTCCCACGCAAGGCTGCCAAGCCCAAGAAGTCCGACTCAACTGTAAGTGTCAGAAAGTTTGGCTGCATCTTCATGATTTTGGGCCCAGTGAAATCTTATTATTTAAATTAGAACATTTATAAGCCCATAAATGTACCTTGCTTATTGCTAGTTACTTGCTGTTGTCAACTGGTGAGTATTATCATTTACTGAGGATGGTATATCTGATGGAGCCGGGATTTCGAGAGATTGAATGATGAGTGAATGGAAGCGTGGCCCATTGAAATGGGCAAACATTGGCTGTCTTGACGTTGCTGCTCACCCTGCCCTAGGGTGGGAAAGGAGGTCCAGATGATGATGACGATGCTCTGTGAGGGAGTCAGGGTTGTTGAGACGAATGATGAATGAACGAGTATCTGACCTTTTCTCTGGGCATGCTGTCAGTTAGTTCTCCTTCATATTTGTGTTATGCTTTCTTTCTAGGCCCCACCTCACCCCAACCTTAGGTAGGAAAAATAGGTCAGGAGGATAATTATGATTTTTCTCTTCCACAGCCAGAGGAGCTTGCCCTGGCTACACAGCTGAAGGGTGAAGTGATGCCACTGAAGCCTCGTGTGGTTCATGAGAAGGCCCGCCGCGTCACTAAGCGTGAACGCAGGTATTGCGTCTTTGATGCTCTGCGCAGGGTGAGTGTACTTGATGTTGTTGAGTATGATTGTCATATTCTTACTCATTGATATTAGAGCAATATAAAGAGTATACAATGGAAACTTTGAGATGTAGAAATAATAGTTGTAGCACCAGGTTAATCAGCATGAACAATGGGTTGCAGGCTAAACCTGTATTTCTTTAGTCCCATCATTCGGCATTTTCGGGACCAAGCAGGTGCCGAAAGAACAGAAACTGCGACCAAACAGGTGCTGAAATAACAGAAACTGCCGAATGACCGGGAAAACCTCCCAAAAAGTTTCTAGCACTCATGGTTGGTCACCGCAATGCAATTATAATGTCTAGCAAGTATTATTGGTCATCCCAAAGCACTAAATATTTAATAAGCAACTTTTAATGTAGTTAATGATACAGTACACATGATCTTACCTTAACTTAGGTGTATTTACATACATACTGTACTGTACACCGTAAAATAGCACGACAGTTTACAAACTTTCGAAAAGTCCTGCTCATAAAGCCAGACAATCATGAGTCGTGGTGGTTGACTGTGCATGCGGTGTTGGCAAGCAGAAATCTTCTGAAGTGCTAAGTTTAACTTTAAAATGGGCAAAGCTATGGGTGAACTGTTCAGATTTTTGTGCTGAATTGGACTTTCAAACGTGCTAGATACAGAAAAAATGTATTATTTGTTGGCACCAAATTATTATGAAAACTGCTAGATCTAGCGTCAGATTGGCAACTATGGGCACATGGGTACCAACGACAAGCTGGCGACCCCGTCGCGGGTACCGATCAGCTCAACATATATGCCGGAAGCGCAGAGAAATTTCGTAATGTGGCTATTTATGAAAACCGCCGAAAGACGGGGAATACCGTAAGACTAGATGCCGAGTGAGAGGTCTTTTGCTGTGGGTGGGCAACAGAGCCACCCAGTTATGTCAGTGCCACTGCATGAAGGGGTTCTATGAAGCTTCCAGTGGTCATATTCTGTTTAGCTTTGAAGATTTGGAACGTTTTAGCAGTTTAGTCTGCATCTTACACCTCAAAATCATAATGTATGTAGCTGATGCGTATTATAACATATTGGTATAAGAGTATTATATCTGGTTTGTTTTTAGCTGACAACTGGGCAGCTCCGCAGTTTCAATAGCTACTGTACCAGTAGTAAGTGCATGAAATTAAATTAAGCTTGGTTGTGAGGTAGGAATGAATTATCTTAGCTGTAAGTCAGATCAACAGACCCTTCAGTTTAAGTGCACTGAGTCATCAACTGAAGTGAAAGGAGTTGGGGATAATTGATCAGGTTGGGAAAAAATGCGTTATGGTTGCTTGGATGCTCAATGGTGGAATTCTGTTCCCCTGCAGGAGCGGTCATATGCGCGTAACTGGGGCATCCGGGCCAAGAAGGCAAGGGAAGCAGCTGAGGATGCTGCTGTTACTGGCAAGAAGTGATTCAGTGTACATTAAGAGTAAACAAGTGAAGAAAAATGAACACGTTTGTCATTCACCTTGTTATCTCTCATTCTTAATGTTAGAAAGTTCCTTAATAGTACATGAAGCATCTCTTTTTAGTAATTTCTGGTACATTTCTCCTTGTTACCCGACATTTGAATTTAGGTTTTTTTTAACAAGTTCATTGATTTTATGAGTTTAATGATTGGCCATTATAATGTGTAAATTGTGGTGTGTTGATGTAGTATTCAGATATTGGCCATCCTTGATGGGATTATGGCATCTGGATAAATAGGTAGCATTTAGATATTAGACCTGGAATCTTAAAGATTAGCTAAAACTACTGTATGGTTGTGGATTAGCATAACTTTCCGTTTTTAGTCAGCTATGCAGTTTAGGGATTCAGAGATCAGTTTACTGGATTTCGAAAGCATTCACTGTCTCATTTATTACAGTAAGATGTGTTACTGTTCTTGTCCATAATTATTGTGTCTGGGTGGTAGTCAAGGAATATTTGCTTTAGCTGGGTTGTAAATTGTTTACAAATTGATATAATGATTATGCTGTTTTTTATTTTTTATTTTTTCTCCAGGACATTGTCTTTCTTTAACAGAGGGTGAGTAAAACTCAGTTACTTGTTTAAGTGTGCATAACCAGAATATATTATCAATAAAGTTTTCAGTGCTAATGTAGGGTTGAGACCAAAAGATTGTGCTGATTAATACCTAGCGACATATCTTGGAAAAGTTATATGTAGTTACTGTTTAGCTAGTCGAGTTCAGATTTACATTCGAGGTTTATAAACTAATCTACAGTAACAGTAGTTAGTAAACTATTTTCCTTTAAGATTTTATGCATTTAAAGTGGCTTTAGATTGTCATTTCAAGTGTTCAGTAACCATGTACAGAGAGGATTCATTGTTTCTTAAAAATTGTTACTGGTATTGGCAATGAGAATAGATGTACTTAAAGAATACCTTGTTATTCCTGTCATCTTATAGAATTAGTAGTCTGCTGCTGTTTTGCTTGCCTTTGTATATTGTACCTATATATACTTATAACTAATTTGAATTTGCAACTCTGTAACTCCATGCATTTTATTAACAGATATGCACTGGAGTGAAGAGAGTGCGAGTTGTAGAGGCTTTTGTTAGACCATGGTAAGTAGTATGAAGCACTTGGTAGATTTGCTTTTGTGTGTGTGTGTGTCCTAAGTCATATTACACCTTTATTTCATAGCTGAAAAATTCTCTCGTGGGGATGGCTCAGTCAGTGTAACCAGCGTCTACCCTGCCTTGAGAGGGACGTGTGGTACCAGTGTCATTGAGTGGCCCTGTTTTCTGGTCTTATGAACTTTCCTCAATTCTCTTCCTGTCCCCCAAAAGGAGAATTGTAGATTGCTTTATGTCCATTGATTGCATGGTTGACAACAGTTTCATGAAGCAGCAATTGTGTCTGTACTCACCACACCAACAGACTCAGCCGTCCCTACAACATGGGATATTCCAGATATAAGGCACTATACATGGACCATGCTGTATGTGTTATTGAGGCAGTGATGGTTAGTTTCTTTTCATCTGAATGAATTTGGTCACTCGCACATCTTAAGTGTAAATTGTGGTTGTGCAAAATTCAGTAAGCTTTGGGCATGATGTAATAATGAGTCTCCTTGGTTACTATTCTGTTTTTACTCTAACGGCCCTGATTTTCATCCTTTTGTAGTTTATTTCATGTAGCTCCGTGGCAGAAGGAGAATGCTACCACTCCTCATACATAGCACTTCTTTGTGACTAGCCACAGAAACAAGTCAGTCATATCGTACAATTTGGCTTTCAGGATGGAGAGATGGGACTTTTTAGGTTGTTAGGATTAAATAAAATAAATAAATAAAATCAGATTTATCCTCCATTCTGACAGCATGTGACCATCAACTAAACTGGAAGGGGTAACAGATTTTTGTCAGGTGATATTGAACTGATTGTACCAGACATGATGACCTGTAATGTCCCCGTCTGATATTTACATGATTGACTGTTATTTCTGAGTATGATGGGTGAACTAAGTTGATGCTGATTTTTGGATACCTTCACTAAGTTCCTATAAACCCCTGTTGGCAGATATTCGTTGGAGTTCAGGATCGGGGACGGTGGAGGCACAGGAATGACTATGAAATGCTTGGTAAGTTCATCTGCTGGAGTTCTGGTTCTGCCAATGTAGATGTTATATTTTGGTCCATTTCATAATCACTTGTTATAGTTCAGAAATGTTAGTTCTGTGTAGTTGACAGGATGATCTTTAATACCGTCCCAGTCTGAGGTAGATGATTGAGTGGTATATCTGAATGTCATGTAAACTTAATGAATATGAAGCTATGAATAATATAATTTAATCATGATAAATAAATACCAACAGGTCGGGGATGGAGTGCTGAGTGAGAATGTATTGGACCGATGAACAGCCGAGGTACATGCCAAACTTTGGTAAGTGCATTTTTGAGTTGTTTTTCTGCATTTAGTCACCAGAAGATAATTTGTCAGTTTCATAATCACTGGAGTTAAAGTTCAGCATTTTACAAGTTCTGTATATTGTACTTGGCAGGCTGATTTTATACCTTCACAGTCTGAGGTATGTGACTGAGTGGTGCTTGTATCTCTGAGTATGATAGTTATATTTACTGATTAGGAATCTGTGGAGACATTAATTAAATCACCATTAATCATTGCCAACAGATTGGTGATTGTGTGCTGGATGATGAGTGTTTGAACTGAAGTAATATTGCCACTTCCATTAGTTGTTTTGATAGCAGTACAGTACCGTTATTGAAGGTACGTTTAGTTGACAGGATGATTTTGTATACCGCCCCAGCCTGAGGTATGTGACTGAGTGGTATTATTTCTGAGTATGGTATGTATTTAGTTGATAGAGGTTAGTTTTGGGAAACCTTAATTAAATTGCCAACCATCATTGGCAACATTTATTTGGTGGAGTGCTGGATGAAGTGTTGAGGACCGAGGGACAGCTGGGGTACTCAATGATCCTTGGTAAATGCATCATGTAGAGTCCTGGTTTTGTCCATAGCCACTGGTAGATTTGTTTTTGTAATTTTGAAGTTATTTTTGAGTAGACAGGATGATTGAATTCATTACCACCGCAGACTGAGGTGTGTGAGTGACTGGTACATTTCAGAGAATGTTGTGTTTACTTAAACTGTATAGAATCCCTTGACTTCCCTAAGTAGACTTTCATACGTATTAATCAACGGATGTGTGGTGCAGTGCCGGATGAATAATGCTTGTGAGGCAGAGGAACAACTGTGAGGCATTTGGTGAGTGCATTGACTACAGTGATGAAAACATTATATTTTCTTGGGCCAGCCCTTAGCCTCTGGTATATTTGTTTTTGTTAATTTTATTGTTATATTGGTCATTGAAGACAGGATGATTCAAATTCAGTATCGTCCCAGACTGAGGTGGATGAGTGACTAGTACATTTCTGAGTATATTGCAGAACTTGACCTGATACAGGTCTTTAGACTGCCTTAGTAAAGTCCCATAAACATAACCAACAGATGTGTGGTGGACTGCAGAATGAGGAGTATCCATGAGGCCAAGGAACAGCTGTGAGGCATTTTATTGACTTAGTAAATGTATACATTTAATTTACCTAAACTTGTCCCAGATTTTTGTTATTATCCAGTTTGTTTCCTGTAGCTTGGTGGTAGGAAGACAATGCTATGGCCGTCCATCATTTCTATAACATCTTAGGCAAGGTTTAAGTGAAAAGAGTTTAGTTTCCTGTGTCAGATCATAGCCACAGACAGATTAGTGAGTTAATGCACTGTATATGTCTGTGTCGTTCTCCACTAAATCTCTGCATCTCTCAGGTGTGTGGTGGAGTGCAGGATAAGGAGGATCAGAGCAACTGTTACTTGGTAAGTGCAGCTACAGTATCACCCCCCACCCCCTTATTTTTTATTTTTCATTTTTCTCAATATACCTTTATTAGTTTTGCAATGATATAGTTGTAATGTATATATGCTGTTACTGGTTCTGTTTAGTGTGATAGGATGAATTAATACCGCTCCAGTCTGAATACTTGTGACTGACTGGTATTTCTGAGTACATTATGTTAACACACCACTTGTTTCTGTGTGTATCTCATCTAAGTGACTTCATCTTTGCCAACAGGTGTGTAGTGGAGTGCAGGATAAGGAGGATCAGAGCAGTTTTTGCTTGGTGAGTGATGTTACCCCCTCCCCCACACACACACCATTATTACAGTATTATAATTATTATTATTATTATTTAATTTTTTCCCCTAGATGTTGGAATAATTATATACTTGTTTGCAGGACTTATGATTGTAATATGTATTTATTACTGAAGTTCTGTGTAACGTGACAGGATGAATCAATACCTCCCCAGTCTGACATTTGTGACTGACTGGTATTTCTGAGTACATTATGTTAACACACCACTTGTTTCTGTGTGTATCTCATCTAAGTGACTTCATCTTTGCCAACAGGTGTGTAGTGGAGTGCAGGATAAGGAGGATCAGAGCAGTTTATGCTTGGTGAGTGATGCTACCCCCCCCCCACACACACACACAGACACACACACCATTATTATTACAGTATTATTATTATTATTATTTTTATTTATTTAATTTTTTCCCCAAGATGTTGGAATAAATATATACTTGTTTGCAGGACTTGTGGTTGTAATATGTATTTATTACTGAAGTTCTGTGTAATGTGACAGGATGAATCAATACCGCCCCAGTCTGACATTTGTGACTGATTGGTATTTCTGAGTACAATATAATTATAAACATACCACTTCATTCTGTGGTGACCTTACCTAAATAACTACATTTTTACCAACAGGTGTGGGGGTGTGCAAGATGGGGAGGGTCAAGGAGGCTTTTGCCAAACCTAGGTAAGTTCTGGTACTGATGTGTGTGTTCATCTCATAGACACTGGATCTTATTTTTGGATGGGAAAAGGGTGCACTCACTCGATGTAATGCTGCTTTGGGTGTCTACCCTTTCCTTGCTTCCATCCTTCCTCTTCTGTCTTTCATTCCTTCATTCTTTCCCCTTTCTTCTGCCTACGGGTGACTTTACACTCCGTCTTTTGTCTTTCTTTCCTTCATTCATTCCTCTTTCTTCCGCCTATGGGTGACTCTACACTGAGAGACAAGCCAAATAGTTTCCTGTACACTAGGAAACCACTTACTATGCCGGGTGGTAACCATATAACCAAATTTGGTGCTTGGTGGTTTAGTGGGTAATTAAGGTGCTCCAATGGGATTGAGCCAGTGTAGGTTTATATCTAAGGGGTAGTTCGGGTTTACTGCTCATGTAATGCCTTTCAGGGATGAGTGAGGCTGGTCACTTTCATCTTAAATGTCTGGACCAACTTGCCTAGCCCTGGGTTCGTACACTCCTCATGGGGCAACGTAGGATTGGATGATGGATGTATTTAATATACTTTTGTTAGTTTTGCAATGATATGGCTGTAATGTATGTTTGTTGTTACTGGTTGTGTTTAGTGTGATAGGATGAATTAATACCTCCCCAGTCTGAATACTTGTGACTGACTGGTATTTCTGAGTACATTATGTTAACACACCACTTGTTTCTGTGCTTATCTCATCTAAGTGACTTCATCTTTGCCAACAGGTGTGTAGTGGAGTGCAGGATAAGGAGGATCAGAGCAGTTTTTGCTTGGTGAGTGATGTTCCCCCCTCCCCCACACACACATCATTATTATTACAGTATTATAATTATTATTATTATTATTTAATTTTTTCCCCTAGATGTTGGAATAATTATATACTTGTTTGCAGGGCTTATGATTGTAATATGTATTTATTACTGAAGTTCTGTGTAACGTGACAGGATGAATCAATACCGCCCCAGTCTGACATTTGTGACTGAATGGTATTTCTGAGTACATTATGTTAACACACCACTTGTTTCTGTGTGTATCTCATCTAAGTGACTTCATCTTTGCCAACAGGTGTGTAGTGGAGTGCAGGATAAGGAGGATCAGAGCAGTTTTTGCTTGGTGAGTGATGTTCCCCCCTCCCCCACACACACACCATTATTATTACAGTATTATAATTATTATTATTATTATTTAATTTTTTCCCCAAGATGTTGGAATAAATATATACTTGTTTGCAGGACTTGTGGTTGTAATATGTATTTATTACTGAAGTTCTGTGTAATGTGACAGGATGAATCAATACCGCCCCAGTCTGACATTTGTGACTGATTGGTATTTCTGAGTACAATATAATTATAAACATACCACTTCATTCTGTGGTGACCTTACCTAAATAACTACATTTTTACCAACAGGTGTGGGGGTGTGCAAGATGGGGAGGGTCAAGGAGGCTTTTGCCAAACCTAGGTAAGTTCTGGTACTGATGTGTGTGTTCATCTCATAGACACTGGATCTTATTTTTGGATGGGAAAAGGGTGCACTCACCATCCACTCACTCGATGTAATGCTGCTTTGGGTGTCTACCCTTTCCTTGCTTCCATCCTTCCTCTTCTGTCTTTCATTCCTTCATTCTTTCCCCTTTCTTCTGCCTACGGGTGACTTTACACTCCGTCTTTTGTCTTTCTTTCCTTCATTCATTCCTCTTTCTTCCGCCTATGGGTGACTCTACACTGAGAGACAAGCCAAATAGTTTCCTGTACACTAGGAAACCACTTACTATGCCGGGTGGTAACCATATAACCAAATTTGGTGCTTGGTGGTTTAGTGGGTAATTAAGGTGCTCCAATGGGATTGAGCCAGTGTAGGTTTATATCTAAGGGGTAGTTCGGGTTTACTGCTCATGTAATGCCTTTCAGGGATGAGTGAGGCTGGTCACTTTCATCTTAAATGTCTGGACCAACTTGCCTAGCCCTGGGTTCGTACACTCCTCATGGGGCAACGTAGGATTGGATGATGGATGTATTTAATATACTTTTGTTAGTTTTGCAATGATATGGCTGTAATGTATGTTTGTTGTTACTGGTTGTGTTTAGTGTGATAGGATGAATTAATACCTCCCCAGTCTGAATACTTGTGACTGACTGGTATTTCTGAGTACATTATGTTAACACACCACTTGTTTCTGTGCTTATCTCATCTAAGTGACTTCATCTTTGCCAACAGGTGTGTAGTGGAGTGCAGGATAAGGAGGATCAGAGCAGTTTTTGCTTGGTGAGTGATGCTCCCCCCCCCCCTCCCCCACACACACCATTATTATTACAGTATTATTATTATTATTATTATTATTTATTTAATTTTTTCCCAAAGATGGTGGCATAAATATATTCTTGTTTGCAGGACTTGTGGTTGTAATATGTATTTATTACTGAAGTTCTGTGTAATGTGACAGGATGAATCAATACCGCCCCAGTCTGACATTTGTGACTGATTGGTATTTCTGAGTACAATATAATTATAAACATACCACTTCATTCTGTGGTGACCTTACCTAAATAACTACATTTTTACCAACAGGTGTGGGGGTGTGCAAGATGGGGAGGGTCAAGGAGGCTTTTGCCAAACCTAGGTAAGTTCTGGTACTGATGTGTGTTCATCTCATAGACACTGGATCTTATTTTTGGATGGGAAAGAGGTGCACTCACTCGATGTAGTGCTGCTTTGGGTGTCTACCCTTTCCTTGCTTCCATCCTTCCTCTTCTGTCTTTCTTTCCTTCATTCTTTCCCCTTTCATCTGCCTACGTCTGACTTTACACTCCGTCTTTTGTCTTTCTTTCCTTCATTCATTCCTCTTTCTTCCGCCTATGGGTGACTCTACACTGAGAGACAAGCCAAATGGTTTCCTGTACACTAGGAAACCACTTACTATGCCGGGTGGTAACCATATAACCAAATTTGGTGCTTGGTGGTTTAGTGGGTAATTAAGGTGCTCCAATGGGATTGAGCCAGTGTAGGTTTATATGTAAGGGGTAGTTGGGGTTTACTGCTCATGTAATGCCTTTCAGGGATGAGTGAGGCTGGTCACTTTCATCTTAAATGTCTGGACCAACTTGCCTAGCCCTGGGTTCGTACACTCCTCATGGGGTAACGTAGGATTGGATGATGGATGGATTTAATATACTTTTGTTAGTTTTGCAATGATATGGCTGTAATGTATGTTTGTTGTTACTGGTTGTGTTTAGTGTGATAGGATGAATTAATACCTCCCCAGTCTGAATACTTGTGACTGACTGGTATTTCTGAGTACATTATGTTAACACACCACTTGTTTCTGTGCTTATCTCATCTAAGTGACTTCATCTTTGCCAACAGGTGTGTAGTGGAGTGCAGGATAAGGAGGATCAGAGCAGTTTTTGCTTGGTGAGTGATGCCCCCCTCTCCCACACACACATCATTATTATTACAGTATTATAATTATTATTATTATTATTTAATTTTTTCCCCTAGATGTTGGAATAATTATATACTTGTTTGCAGGGCTTATGATTGTAATATGTATTTATTACTGAAGTTCTGTGTAACGTGACAGGATGAATCAATACCGCCCCAGTCTGACATTTGTGACTGACTGGTATTTCTGAGTACATTATGTTAACACACCACTTGTTTCTGTGTGTATCTCATCTAAGTGACTTCATCTTTGCCAACAGGTGTGTAGTGGAGTGCAGGATAAGGAGGATCAGAGCAGTTTTTGCTTGGTGAGTGTGCTACCCCCTCCCCCCACACCATTATTATTACAGTATTATTATTATTATTATTATTTATTTAATTTTTCCCCCAAGGTGTTGGAATAAATATATACTTGTTTGCAGGACTTGTGGTTGTAATATGTATTTATTACTGAAGTTCTGTGTAATGTGACAGGATGAATCAATACCGCCCCAGTCTGACATTTGTGACTGATTGGTATTTCTGAGTACAATATGAATATAAACATACCACTTCATTCTGTGGTGACCTTACCTAAATAACTACATTTTTACCAACAGGTGTGGGGGTGTGCAAGATGAGGAGGATCAAGGAGGCTTTTGCCAAACCTAGGTAAGTTCTGGTACTGATGTGTGTTCATCTCATAGATACTGGAACTTATTTTTGGATGGGAAAGAGGTGTACTCACCATCCACTCACTCGATGTAGTGCTGCTTTGGGTGTCTACCCTTTCCTTGCTTCCATCCTTCCTCTTCTGTCTTTCTTTCCTTCATTCTTTCCCCTTTCTTCTGCCTAAGGGTGACTTTACACTCCGTCTTTTGTCTTTCATTCCCATTCTTTCCTCTTTCTTCTGCCTATGGGTGACTCTACACTGAGAGACAAGCCAAATGGTTTCCTGTACACCAGGAAACCATTTACTATGCTGGGTGGTAACCATATAACCAAATTTGGCACTTGGTGGTTTAGTGGGTAATTAAGGTGCTCCAATGGGATTGAGCCAATGTAGGTTTATATCCAAGGGGTTGTTGGGGTTTATTGCTCACGTAATGCCACTTAGGGATGAGTGAGGCTGGTCACTCTCATCTTAAATGTTGGACCAACTTGCCTAGCCCCGGGTTCGTACTCTCCTCATGGTGCAACGTAGGATTGGATGATGGATGGATTTAATATACCTTTGTTAGTTTTGCAATGATATGGTTGTAATGTATATTTGTTGTTACTGGTTGTGTTTAGTGTGATAGGATGAATTAATACCTCCCCAGTCTGAATACTTGTGACTGACTGGTATTTCTGAGTACATTATGTTAACACACCACTTGTTTCTGTGCTTATCTCATCTAAGTGACTTCATCTTTGCCAACAGGTGTGTAGTGGAGTGCAGGATAAGGAGGATCAGAGCAGTTTTTGCTTGGTGAGTGATGTTACCCTCCTCCCCCCCCCCACACCATTATTATTACATTATTATTATTATTATTATTTATTTATCCCCCAAGGAGTTGGAATAAATATATACTTGTTTGCAGGACTTGTGGTTGTAATATGTATTTATTACTGAAGTTCTGTGTAATGTGACAGGATGAATCAATACCTCCCCAGTCTGACATTTGTGACTGACTGGTATTTCTGAGTACATTATGTTAACACACCACTTGTTTCTGTGTGTATCTCATCTAAGTGACTTCATCTTTGCCAACAGGTGTGTAGTGGAGTGCAGGATAAGGAGGATCAGAGCAGTTTTTGCTTGGTGAGTGTGCTACCCCTCCCACACACACACAGACACACACCATTATTATAACGGTATTATTATTATTATTATTTATTTAAGTTTTTCCCCAAGATGTTGGAATAAATATATACTTGTTTGCAGGACTTGTGGTTGTAATATGTATTTATTACTGAAGTTCTGTGTAATGTGACAGGATGAATCAATACTGCCCCAGTCTGACATTTGTGACTGATTGGTATTTCTGAGTACAATATATAAACATACCACTTCATTCTGTGGTGACCTTACCTAAATAACTACATTTTTACCAACAGGTGTGGGGGTGTGCAAGATGGGGAGGGTCAAGGAGGCTTTTGCCAAACCTAGGTAAGTTCTGGTACTGATATGTGTTCATATCATAGACACTGGAACTTATTTTTGGATGGGAAAGTGGTGCACTCACCATCCACTCACTCAATGTAGTGCTGCTTTGGGTGTCTACCTTTTCCTTGCTTCCATCCTTCCTCTTCTGTCTTTCTTTCCTTCATTCTTTCCCCTTTCTTCTGCCTACGGATGACTTTACACTCCGTCTTTTGTCTTTCTTTCCCATTCTTTCCTCTTTCTTCTGCCTATGGATGACTCTACACTGAGAGACAAGCCAAATGGTTTCCTGTACACCAGGAAACCACTTACTATGCCGGGTGGTAACCATACAACCAAATTTGGTGCTTGGTGGTTTAGTGGGTAATTAAGGTGCTCCAGTGAGATTGAGCCAGTGTAGGTTTATATCCAAGGGGTAGTTGGGGTTTACTGCTCATGTAATGCTTTTCAGGGATGAGTGAGGCTGGTCACTTTCATCTTAAATGTCTGGACCATCTTGCCTAGCCCTGGGTTCGTACGCTCCTCATGGGGCAACGTAGGATTGGATGATGGGATGGAGGGATGGATTTAATATACTTTTGTTAGTTTTGCAATGATATGGCTGTAATGTATATTTGTTGTTACTGGTTGTGTTTAGTGTGATAGGATGAATTAATACCTCCCCAGTCTGAATACTTGTGACTGACTGGTATTTCTGAGTACATTATGTTAACACACCACTTGTTTCTGTGCTTATCTCATCTAAGTGACTTCATCTTTGCCAACAGGTGTGTAGTGGAGTGCAGGATAAGGAGGATCAGAGCAGTTTATGCTTGGTGAGTGATGCTACCCCCCCCCACACACACACACACAGACACACACACCATTATTATTACAGTATTATTATTATTATTATTTTTATTTATTTGATTTTTTCCCCAAGATGTTGGAATAAATATATACTTGTTTGCAGGACTTGTGGTTGTAATATGTATTTATTACTGAAGTTCTGTGTAATGTGACAGGATGAATCAATACCGCCCCAGTCTGACATTTGTGACTGAATGGTATTTCTGAGTACATTATATAAACATACCACTTCATTCTGTGGTGACCTTACCTAAATAACTGCATTTTTACCAACAGGTGTGGGGGTGTGCAAGATGGGGAGGGTCAAGGAGGCTTTTGCCAAACCTAGGTAAGTTCTGGTACTGATGTGTGTTCATCTCATAGACACTGGATCTTATTTTTGGATGGGAAAAAGGTGCACTCACTGTCCACTCACTCGAAGTAATGCTGCTTTGGGTGTCTACCCTTTCCTTGCTTCCATCCTTCCTCTTCTGTCTTTCTTTCCTTCATTCTTTCCCCTTTCTTCTGCCTACGGGTGACTTTACACTCCGTCTTTTGTCTTTCTTTCCTTCATTCATTCCTCTTTCTTCCGCCTATGGGTGACTCTACACTGAGAGACAAGCCAAATGGTTTCCTGTACACCAGGAAACCACTTACTATGCCGGGTGGTAACCATATAATCAAATTTGGTGCTTGGTGGTTTAGTGGGTAATTAAGGTGCTCCAATGGGATTGAGCCAGTGTAGGTTTATATCCAAGGGGTAGTTGGGGTTTACTGCTCATGTAATGCCTTTCAGGGATGAGTGAGGCTGGTCACTTTCATCTTAAATGTCTGGACCAACTTGCCTAGCCCTGGGTTTGTACGCTACTCATGGGGCAACATAGGATTGGATGATGGGATGGAGGGATGGATTTAATATACTTTTGTTTGTTTTGCGATGATATGGCTGTAATGTATATTTGTTGTTACTGGTTGTGTTTAGTGTGATAGGATGAATTAATACCTCCCCAGTCTGAATACTTGTGACTGACTGGTATTTCTGAGTACATTATGTTAACACACCACTTGTTTCTGTGCTTATCTCATCTAAGTGACTTCATCTTTGCCAACAGGTGTGTAGTGGAGTGCAGGATAAGGAGGATCAGAGCAGTTTTTGCTTGGTGAGTGATGCAACCCCCCCCCCCTCACACACAGACACACACACCATTATTATTACAGTATTATTATTATTATTATTATTTATTTAATTTTTTCCCCAAGATGTTGGAATAAATATATACTTGTTTGCAGGACTTGTGGTTGTAATATGTATTTATTACTGAAGTTCTGTGTAATGTGACAGGATGAATCAATACCGCCCCAGTCTGACATTTGTGACTGAATGGTATTTCTGAGTACAATATAATTATAAACATACCACTTCATTCTGTGGTGACCTTACCTAAATAACTACATTTTTACCAACAGGTGTGGGGGTGTGCAAGATGGGAAGGGTCAAGGAGGCTTTTGCCAAACCTAGGTAAGTTCTGGTACTGATGTGTGTGTTCATCTCATAGACACTGGAACCTATTTTTGGATGGGAAAAAGGTGCACTCACTCGATGTAGTGCTGCTTTGGGTGTCTACCCTTTCCTTGCTTCCATCCTTCCTCTTCTGTCTTTCTTTCCTTCATTCTTTCCCCTTTCTTCTGCCTGGGGGTGACTTTACACTCCGTCTTTTGTCTTTCTTTCCCATTCTTTCCTCTTTCTTCTGCCTATGGGTGACTCTACACTGAGAGACAAGCCAAATGGTTTCCTGTACACCAGGAAACCACTTACTATGCCGGGTGGTAACCATATAACCAAATTTGGTGCTTGGTGGTTTAGTGGGTAATTAAGGTGCTCCAATGGGATTGAGCCAGTGTAGGTTTATATCCAAGGGGTTGTTGGGGTTTACTGCTCATGTAATGCCTTTCAGGGATGAGTGAGGCTGGTCACTTTCATCTTAAATGTCTGGACCAACTTGCCTAGCCCCGGGTTCGTACGCTCCTCATGGGGCAACGCAGGATTGGATGATGGGATGGAGGGATGGATTTAATATACTTTTGTTAGTTTTGCAATGATATGGCTGTAATGTATATTTGTTGTTACTGGTTGTGTTTAGTGTGATAGGATGAATTAATACCTCCCCAGTCTGAATACTTGTGACTGACTGGTATTTCTGAGTACATTATGTTAACACACCACTTGTTTCTGTGCTTATCTCATCTAAGTGACTTCATCTTTGCCAACAGGTGTGTAGTGGAGTGCAGGATAAGGAGGATCAGAGTAGTTTTTGCTTGGTGAGTGATGCAACCCCCCCCCCACACACACACAGACACACACACCATTATTATTACAGTATTATTATTATTATTATTTTTATTTATTTAATTTTTTCCCCAAGATGTTGGAATAAATATATACTTGTTTGCAGGACTTGTGGTTGTAATATGTATTTATTACTGAAGTTCTGTGTAATGTGACAGGATGAATCAATACCGCCCCAGTCTGACATTTGTGACTGAATGGTATTTCTGAGTACTATATAATTATAAACATACCACTTCATTCTGTGGTGACCTTACCTTAATAACTGCATTTTTACCAACAGGTGTGGGGGTGTGCAAGATGGGGAGGGTCAAGGAGGCTTTTGCCAAACCTAGGTAATTTCTGGTACTGATGTGTGTTCAGCTCATAGACACTGGATCTTATTTTTGGATGGGAAAAAGGTGCACTCACTGTCCACTCACTCGAAGTAATGCTGCTTTGGGTGTCTACCCTTTCCTTGCTTCCATCCTTCCTCTTCTGTCTTTCTTTCCTTCATTCTTTCCCCTTTCTTCTGCCTACGGGTGACTTTACACTCCGTCTTTTGTCTTTCTTTCCTTCATTCATTCCTCTTTCTTCCGCCTATGGGTGACTCTACACTGAGAGACAAGCCAAATGGTTTCCTGTACACCAGGAAACCACTTACTATGCCGGGTGGTAACCATATAACCAAATTTGGTGCTTGGTGGTTTAGTGGGTAATTAAGGTGCTCCAATGGGATTGAGCCAGTGTAGGTTTATATCCAAGGGGTAGTTGGGGTTTACTGCTCATGTAATGCCTTTCAGGGATGAGTGAGGCTGGTCACTTTCATCTTAAATGTCTGGACCAACTTGCCTAGCCCTGGGTTCGTACACTCCTCATGGTGCAACGTAGGATTGGATGATGGATGTATTTAATATACTTTTGTTAGTTTTGCAATGATATGGCTGTAATGTATATTTGTTGTTACTGGTTGTGTTTAGTGTGATAGGATGAATTAATACCTCCCCAGTCTGAATACTTGTGACTGACTGGTATTTCTGAGTACATTATGTTAACACACCACTTGTTTCTGTGCTTATCTCATCTAAGTGACTTCATCTTTGCCAACAGGTGTGTAGTGGAGTGCAGGATAAGGAGGATCAGAGCAGTTTTTGCTTGGTGAGTGATGCAACCCCCCCCCCTCACACACAGACACACACACCATTATTATAACAGTATTATTATTATTATTATTTATTTAATTTTTTCCCCAAGATGTTGGAATAAATATATACTTGTTTGCAGGACTTGTGGTTGTAATATGTATTTATTACTGAAGTTCTGTGTAATGTGACAGGATGAATCAATACCGCCCCAGTCTGACATTTGTGACTGAATGGTATTTCTGAGTACAATATAATTATAAACATACCACTTCATTCTGTGGTGACCTTACCTAAATAACTACATTTTTACCAACAGGTGTGGGGGTGTGCAAGATGGGGAGGGTCAAGGAGGCTTTTGCCAAACCTAGGTAAGTTCTGGTACTGATGTGTGTGTTTATCTCATAGACACTGGAACCTATTTTTGGATGGGAAAAAGGTGCACTCACTCGATGTAGTGCTGCTTTGGGTGTCTACCCTTTCCTTGCTTCCATCCTTCCTCTTCTGTCTTTCTTTCCTTCATTCTTTCCCCTTTCTTCTGCCTGGTTGTGACTTTACACTCCGTCTTTTGTCTTTCTTTCCCATTCTTTCCTCTTTCTTCTGCCTATGGGTGACTCTACACTGAGAGACAAGCCAAATGGTTTCCTGTACACCAGGAAACCACTTACTCTGCCGGGTGGTAACCATACGACCAAATTTGGTGCTTGGTGGTTTAGTGGGTAATTAAGGTGCTCCAATGGGATTGAGCCAGTGTAGGTTTATATCCAAGGGGTAGTTGGAGTTTACTGCTCATGTAATGCCTTTCAGGGATGAGTGAGGCTGGTCACTTTCATCTTAAATGTCTGGACCAACTTGCCTAGCACCGGGTTCGTACGCTCCTCATGGGGCAACGTAGGATTGGATGATGGGATGGAGGGATGGATTTAATATACTTTTGTTAGTTTTGCAATGATATGGCTGTAATGTATATTTGTTGTTACTGGTTGTGTTTAGTGTGATAGGATGAATTAATACCTCCCCAGTCTGAATACTTGTGACTGACTGGTATTTCTGAGTACATTATGTTAACACACCACTTGTTTCTGTGTTTATCTCATCTAAGTGACTTCATCTTTGCCAACAGGTGTGTAGTGGAGTGCAGGATAAGGAGGATCAGAGCAGTTTTTGCTTGGTGAGTGATGCTACCCCCCCCCCACACACACAGACACACACCATTATTATAACAGTATTATTATTATTATTTATTTAAGTTTTTCTCCAAGGTGTTGGCATAAATATATACTTGATTGCAGGACTTGTGGTTGTAATATGTATTTATTACTGAAGTTCTGTGTAATGTGACAGGATGAATCAATACCGCCCCAGTCTGACATTTGTGACTGAATGGTATTTCTGAGTACATTATATAAACATACCACTTCATTCTGTGGTGACCTTACCTTAATAACTGCATTTTTACCAACAGGTGTGGGGGTGTGCAAGATGGGGAGGGTCAAGGAGGCTTTTGCCAAACCTAGGTAAGTTCTGGTACTGATGTGTGTTCATCTCATAGATACTGGAACTTATTTTTGGATGGGAAAAAGGTGCACTCACTCGATGTAGTGCTGCTTTGGGTGTCTACCCTTTCCTTGCTTCCATCCTTCCTCTTCTGTCTTTCTTTCCTTCATTCTTTCCCCTTTCTCCTGCCTGGGGGTGACTTTACACTCCGTCTTTTGTCTTTCTTTCCCATTCTTTCCTCTTTCTTCTGCCTATGGGTGACTCTACGCTGAGAGACAAGCCAAATGGTTTCCTGTACACCAGGAAACCACTTACTATGCCGGGTGGTAACCATACAACCAAATTTGGTGCTTGGTGGTTTAGTGGGTAATTAAGGTGCTCCAATGGGATTGAGCCAGTGTAGGTTTATATCCAAGGGGTAGTTGGAGTTTACTGCTCATTTAATGCCTTTCAGGGATGAGTGAGGCTGGTCACTTTCATCTTAAATGTCTGGACCAACTTGCCTAGCACCGGGTTCGTACGCTCCTCATGGGGCAACGTAGGATTGGATGATGGGATGGAGGGATGGATTTATTATACTTGTTAGTTTTGCAATGATATGGCTGTAATGTATATTTGTTGTTACTGGTTGTGTTTAGTGTGATAGGATGAATTAATACCTCCCCAGTCTGAATACTTGTGACTGACTGGTATTTCTGAGTACATTATGTTAACACACCACTTTATTCTGTGCTTATCTCATCTAAGTGACTTCATCTTTGCCAACAGGTGTGTAGTGGAGTGCAGGATAAGGAGGATCAGAGCAGTTTATGTTTGGTGAGTGATGCAACCCCCCCCACACACACACACAGACACACACACCATTATTATTACAGTATTATTATTATTATTATTTTTATTTATTTAATTTTTTCCCCAAGATGTTGGAATAAATATATACTTGTTTGCAGGACTTGTGGTTGTAATATGTATTTATTACTGAAGTTCTGTGTAATGTGACAGGATGAATCAATACCGCCCCAGTCTGACATTTGTGACTGAATGGTATTTCTGAGTACATTATATAAACATACCACTTCATTCTGTGGTGACCTTACCTAAATAACTGCATTTTTACCAACAGGTGTGGGGGTGTGCAAGATGGGGAGGGTCAAGGAGGCTTTTGCCAAACCTAGGTAAGTTCTGGTACTGATGTGTGTTCATCTCATAGACACTGGAACTTATTTTTGGATGGAAAAAGGGTGCATTCACTCGATGTAGTGCTGCTTTGGGTGTCTACCCTTTCCTTGCTTCCATCCTTCCTCTTCTGTCTTTCTTTCCTTCATTCTTTCCCCTTTCTTCTGCCTACGGGTGACTTTACACTCCGTCTTTTGTCTTTCTTTCCTTCATTCATTCCTCTTTCTTCCGCCTATGGGTGACTCTACACTGAGAGACAAGCCAAATGGTTTCCTGTACACCAGGAAACCACTTACTATGCCGGGTGGTAACCATATAACCAAATTTGGTGCTTGGTGGTTTAGTGGGTAATTAAGGTGCTCCAATGGGATTGAGCCAGTGTAGGTTTATATCCAAGGGGTAGTTGGGGTTTACTGCTCATGTAATGCCTTTCAGGGATGAGTGAGGCTGGTCACTTTCATCTTAAATGTCTGGACCAACTTGCCTAGCCCCGGGTTCGTACGCTCCTCATGGGGCAACGTAGGATTGGATGATGGGATGGAGGGATGGATTTAATATACTTTTGTTAGTTTTGCAATGATATGGCTGTAATGTATATTTGTTGTTACTGGTTGTGTTTAGTGTGATAGGATGAATTAATACCTCCCCAGTCTGAATACTTGTGACTGACTGGTATTTCTGAGTACATTATGTTAACACACCACTTGTTTCTGTGCTTATCTCATCTAAGTGACTTCATCTTTGCCAACAGGTGTGTAGTGGAGTGCAGGATCAGGAGGATCAGAGCAGTTTTTGCTTGGTGAGTGATGTTACCCTCCTCCCCCCCCACACCATTATTATTACATTATTATTATTATTATTTATTTAATTTTTTCCCCAAGGAGTTGGAATAAATATATACTTGTTTGCAGGACTTGTGGTTGTAATATGTATTTATTACTGAAGTTCTGTGTAATGTGACAGGATGAATCAATACCGCCCCAGTCTGACATTTGTGACTGATTGGTATTTCTGAGTACAATATAATTATAAACATACCACTTCATTCTGTGGTGACCTTACCTAAATAACTACATTTTTACCAACAGGTGTGGGGGTGTGCAAGATGGGGAGGGTCTAGGAGGCTTTTGCCAAACCTAGGTAAGTTCTGGTACTGATGTGTGTGTTCATCTCCTAGACATTCAGTCATTCATTGCCAGACGCCATGTATCCCAGACAGGGTGGCCAAGGGCTTAGAGTTAATTGTTTTACAGAGAGGGGCACTAATCCTCCACCAACCCCACTTGACGTAGGGATGCCAACAGCATCTGGTGTTCCCAGGCGGTCACCCATCCAAGTACTAACCAGACCCAACGTTGCCAACGGCCATACCACGTTGAGTACACCGCTTCCCGTTCGATCAGCGAAGTTAAGCATCTCATAGACACTGGAGCTTATTTTTGGATGGGAAATAGGCTAGGATGGTCGTAGTCTTGTAGTGAAGTGTTAGTAATTTATAATGTTGTAATGACCATGTATTAGAAATTTATACTGTAGTGTCATAATTACCATGTTGTGGCAGTTTTAGCTGATATTGTACACATTATAGTTCTGTATAGCTGACAGGGTGATTCTTAGACCCCTCCAGTCTGATTTATATGAGTGACTGGTATTTCTGAGTATGTTATGTTCATTTGCTTTATACAAAGATGTGTAAACCTTCATGAAATCACTAAATCACTGTTAAGAGATGTGGGTTGAGGAATATGTATGAGGCTGAGGGACAACTAAGGTGCTTTCCAGACTTTTGTAAGTGGATGTACAAGACAACTGGCATACCGGTAGCACACCATAAAAAGATTGTTTTTGCCTGTATTTATATTGTTACAATATTCTTTTATATAAATTCAAAGGTATGAAATAACATGTGGTTAGCTACATTATTTTACCAGTTTCTAGTAACCATAGGGAAGTAATAACTGATTTTAAATTTGATAAATATGTTCGCACATAGGCATCCATTAGCAAAATTGTAGTGAGTCTAAGTGTAGAGGTTTAGTATGTGGAGGAATGGTAGTTATAGGTGTTATTTAAGCTGTGTCATATCATAATGGTATACGAGCACCTGAGTCTGATCTTCATGACTGACTGGTGTTTTTTAATGCATTTTGTCAAATATATGTGGTAAGAGGCTGCAGATACCAGAATTAAATAACCAGATATACTGTATTGTCAACAGATTTATGGTGGACTGTTGTTCTTCAGGAGCCTGGAGTCTTTGGTGTAAGATTTCAACACTTCCTTTTTATGCTTATGAAGAGTCATAGAGCTTCACCTCTGTGTAAGATGTGTAAATATTTGTAACACGTCTAAATCATGGATCTTTTTTGTGTAAGATGATTTGAATAATCTGATTAATACATGAATTTTCACATATGAAGAGTAGTAGAACTTCTAAGATGGGTTAATATGAGGATATCATTGGACGTGCATAACGGACAACAGGATTTATGTATTAGTTGCCCAGTTTGGTACATTCCATTCTGCTGACAATATACAACTGCTGTTTTCATTTGAGAAAAGTAGTTAGTGGGAATATGATCATTATGGTGACATTCCTTATGTGCTGTTATAACATTTTTATCCTTGTTTTCTAGACCCCACCTCACCCCATCCTTTGGTGGGAATCAAGAGGTTAGGATGATGTACCATATTACCATAGCAATTGGAATGATGTTTTGAAGGTAACAAGTGACATAAAGGAAGGCTGCTTAACCCACTGAGCCTGAGGATGCCATCCATTTCATTTTTACCATATCGTGATGATTTTATTCAGCTTAAGATAGACTTTTTTTTAACTGGAGGGTTTATATAGAGCCATATTACCCTTTAAGTACAGGAAGCCATTTGTAAGATAAAATTGTCATGTAGCAGTTTGATTAAACTAAAAAGGATCACCTGGAGTCATGGGTGAATGTGTAGCAGTGTAGCTTCAAGATTACACTTGGTTAGAAAAATTCACAGGATGCTCTAATACCACTCCACTCTGATGTGTGTCTGACTGATTGGTACCCTAGTTTGATTGTGTGTGTGTATGTGACTGTTACCCCAGTTTGATGTGTGTGTGTGGTTGATTGATATCCCAGTCAGATGTGTGTGTGTGAGTGATTGGTATCCCAGTTAGAGATGTGTCTGAGTGGTATTTCTGAGTTGTTTTTATGAACTTGTGAAGTAGTGGATACCTTTATTTTATCATTGTGATTATTGTCAACAGATTTGTGGTAGAGTATAGGATGGGAAACAGTTACACCTGCAGTTGTGCAACTTAATCCATCAAGTCGTGAATTTATCTCTGCATAGATTTTTGAGCTGGAAATATGTAAAATCTGGTAAGCTTTCATCCAACACATAGTAGATCATGTAGGTCAGTATTGCTTTTATATATATTTGTACAGTATATGTATGTGTGTGTGTACATATAAGGAAGTGCGGGTGTTGTGGCCTCCAACTTATCTGAATATGAACCCAATGGACAGCAAGCAGAAGCTGCCCCTCTGCAGCCCACCATTCTTGTCTCAAGGGATAGGGAGAGTGTGGAGGGATGTTTCTATGACTGCTGGCTGGTTATATTGGTCCCAGCATTTGAAGGCATTCCTCTTCAGTACGGGAGGAAGTGTAGATTGCCAGAATGATCGAGGAGGAGGGGAAGGATTGTGCATTAGAGTAAGTTAGCCTAACAGACCAGAGCATGTAGTAGTTGTAGCAGTAGTAGTTGTTGAATCCCCAGACTCATCTAACTGTGAATTGGTGGAGTACAGTCTGAAATTGCCTTTGTTTCTTAGTTTGTCATCTTCCTGTTAGGGGATAGGGAGTGAACTGAGGGATGTTGGCATAACCAGGCATTTCCACCACCTGGTCATTTTGGTGCCACTACATGAATCCTGTGTATGCACCTTATATACAAGCATCTGTAAAAGCGATCTCCACTGGCACCAATTTAACCCGTGGATTGCGAGCCACAGCTCAGGCTGTGCTGGCCATGCATCACCGCTAACTACTCCACCCCTATGCAAACTAACGCATGGAGCTATGCAAAGACGGAGAGAGAGATTTTTTTTTCTTTCACCAGATGATGCCCTGGATGTTTATCTTCAAGTTCATGATAAACAGAATTTTTTTTGTTATTTTTTCACTTCTCCCCTACGTAAACTTACGTATGGCCCTGCGCAAAGACGTAGAGAGGGGGATTTTTTTTTTTTTTTTTTTTTTTTTTTTTTTCCCACCACGGGGTGGGAAACAAAAAAGGTAATTGTGCAGTCCATGGATTAATAAGTACAGTATGTTGTAAGTCATTCTGATGATACATAAAATCATTTGCAGAAAGTATTATTCATTTTTCACCCCAACAAGTGTTATTTAGAACTTGAATAATATTTGACATTCCTTTTGAAGGGTTAAGTTGCTCTGTTTTAAAAGTTCCATAGTTGGTTTCTGTAAACTATTAAGTTAATTTCTGGAAGCTATGTGTTTTAGGTATTAAATAGTCAGCACAGTACAGTATTTTTTATTTTAGCTGTTACGTACTTCATGCTATCTTTTATACCATTTGCTTGCTCTTGCATTCCACCAGTTTCCTATCCTGTTTATTTTATATATATATATATATATATATATGCCATGAAATTTTTATACTGTTTGCTTTTCCACATTTGTCCTCTCCTAATCTTTATTTATTACTTAAATTGCAGGCTTCCAACCTGTTGGTGACTATTGCTTTCTTCCTTTACTCTAATTGATCTGCTTGATACATATCTTTTTTGTAATCACGGCAGATTTTTTAATTTGTTACCCACAACATCTTAATGGCTAATCATTCATTCATTCATCATCTAATTGTTGATTATTAGTACTGTCCTTGCTGCTGTTGTTTTGTGTATATAGTTTAATAATGTGTATAGCAATGAAATGCTTTATATTAGCCAACCATTTACTATAATTTATGTATTTATTGATTATTTGCTTATTTGACATTGCCATTGTTTTTAAATCAATTTCCCTTTGGATTACCTCACGTGTTAGGTCTGCATCTTAAGACTTGAACGTGGAGACTGGCCTGTTCCTCTTACGGGCTTTAGCCTCTACAATCATCTGTGCTTGGCGTTTAATGAACTTCCTGGTGAGACTCTCCTCTTCCTCACCACTGTCACCACCTTCCTCAACCTGACAAGGATAGAGAAGGCAAATAAAATGTATATTTATTTAATATCAACATCTGTATCTGTAGCTCAACATCAGTCATCTCTAACCGGACACCTTATTCCCAAAAGGGGTAGTTATAAACAAATTGCCTCCGTGTTGCTCTGTCCTCTGCCACTTAGCTGCCCTCTGTCCAGTTCATTCCCCTCCCCCCCCCCTCTTATGTATCTCCATTCCATCCCCTGATCTCATCCTAAGACTCCTTCACCTTGCTCATACTTCTCCCAGTCCACCTTTCATTCTTCAGTCTTTCCACTGCATCACATTTTCTCTAACCCTATCAAGTTTTGTAACCCCTTTCAGCATGGCTAATGGCCAGATATAGTCATATTGAAGGACTGATTTAATTAATAAGCAAGGTGACCCAGTCCCACCCACTAACCAATTCTCACAGAATTCCACGTAACTAATATAACCATCCTCCAAATGATGCCATATTTTAGTTCATTCTTGTTGCCTCCATATGATTTTATTCAGCATAGGAGAGGCATTAGGCTGTGAAGGGATGAACAGAGACTTTCTAACACTATCACAACAAAATCATCTGGAAATGTGTTTCTTTATGTACAGTATTTGGTTTGTAGTTGATTTTGCATGGCAGGCACTAGCCCTCCTCAGACCCACTTAGTCAGCGGCCTAATGTGGGGAATATGTAGGTTTAGTTATATGATGTTTTTGCTGGTTTGCATATGGCTTATCACTCGGTGTAGATAGACGCAAGGGAAACTTGATGGCAGAAGACAGGATGACATGGAGGTGATTTGTCTGTGGCCACCCATGATGGGATTAAGGGGTCTGGCTATAGATAGATAGATCTGGAAATGGTCGATATAAACTACAGTACGTCACCTGGTGGTGGGTGGTGGTAACCATCATCCACTCAGTTGATGTAGTGTTGCTTGTTTTTCTCCACCTTTGTCTTTCATTTACTGTCTTCCCTCCTCTCGTCCTATTTCTCCCATCCTTCCTTTCTGATTCTGGTGCTTGAGTGTCCCAATTTTGTAGGAGATGCTCACTGTCAATACTTCTCCAGTTTGGTCTTACCATTTCTCCTCACCATTAGTTTAATGCATGGTTTTAACTAGTCATTTTATGCTTAGTTTTATGGTGTGTCTTTGATGATTTTATATGGATTTATTTTTTTGTTAGTTGACAAATTGTTTTATGTATTGTATTTTGATATGTATACATATTATCTTTGTTCAGCATTTTACTCTTGTTTAGTGGCAGTTTGCTTTGTTGTTAGGCTGCCTTGGTTTTTAATATAATCAGTCAACCAGATTCAAGGGCTCAAATTGTGAGAAGTGCCGGGTGGGGGGTGGAGACTAAACACAATGTGAAAATTGCCTAAATTTCAACTTACCTGCTGTTGCGAAGCCTTATTGGTTCCTCCCGCACCAGGGAAGGATACTCGGATATTCTCGGGAGACGTCATCATCCCACCATTTTCTTTCTCTTCCTCTGCCATCTCTGCCAGCTGAGATAACACCATGTGCGATGATAATAATTGTTTATAAATGGCAGTTGGTGAAAATCATTTGAAACTGACCCTGTTGATGAAATTTTGCAGTTAATGGTTGTAAACCATTATTTGATCATGTGTATAGATTTTTTTGTAATCACTCATTTCATCATCCAAAACAATGTTACTTTATCATGAGTGTAGAGGCCTGGGGATAAGTTACTCTGTCCAGATATTTAAGGCAAGATTGACCAATTGCTTAACCTTTAGTGGCTTTACTAAAACAAATTTGAATTCATACGAGGTGAAATTAACAAAACTTGGATCTGACCCTGCAGTCCCTGCATAATGTGAAGGCTGATGTACAGTATTCACCTTCTGGTTAGTGTGCATGTAGTATTGGCTGTGAGTGTGTAGTGAAGGCTGCTGGTTGTGCAAAGTGACGTCCCAATAACAGTGTGCCCTGGTGACGTGTGGAGATATATGGTATGTAGGAGGACTGCTGGGCCTTGATAGCAGGCTGTGAAGCCTATGTCCAGAGTCAGACACGTTTAAAAAAAAAAAAAAAAAAAAAATTAACAGACTTGGATCTGACCCTGCATAATGCAAAAGCTGCCATGCTTATCTTTCGGTCAGTGTGTGTTGTGTTGACAGCGTACATAAAGATAGCCACTTCTGTAATGAAAAAGTGACCTGACTCCAGCTACAATGCATGAAGTGAGAAGGTTAATCCAACATAATTTGAAAATTGCTGTGCTCACCTTCTGGTCAATTTGTGTAGCATTAACATCGTGCATGAAGGCAGCTGCTCGTGCAGTACAGAAATCCATCAGCACCACCAGGTAGTGTAGTGGGGACTCAGCACGGGGAGGACGCTCGTGTTCAGAGCTCTGAGGATGTAGATTCACCACTAATTTACTGACCCCTTCAGCCTGAGAAGGTATATCTCTCCATCTGTCCATATATGTATATGTAGCCAGAAGCTTCAGTCCCTTAGGGGATGAATATGAACAACTTGTCAATGTTCCCTTTCTCTTTGCTGTCAGGTTGCTTTCCCTCCATCTCTCACCAGATACATATACCTATCCACTTCTTCCAAGGTCTTCCCCTTCACCTCATACACTTACTATTTTATCAGATTACAGTGTTTTATGTAGCATGTTAAAGCACTCTAACTTTGAGTGTTCATGAAAACTAAACTCAAGTTTGAAGCATCTCTAGAGCTAATAATGAAATGGTTAACTTGCTTGCACACACTGCTGCTATTTTCTCCATACCATCTTTACACTCCATTCCTGCCTTAGATTGCTACCCGGTCCTCATTTGCCTCTCCCTTGAGCATTGACATTGTACCTGGGACTGTGAAACCAAAAACAAACTCCACTCCGTCAAATTTTCCGTTTTACCATTTCACATCTCAACCCACCACACTCGCGGGTGGGAAACTGCTTTAGCACGCCTCCGTCTTTGCCACATTTGCCTTACTTATGGTTATTTGATGAGAGTTGACCCTCCATTCTGTCCACACTGTCCTTGTCCCCTAACTGTTGGCCACCACTTTCTTGACTGTCCTGCGGCACTCTTGCATCGTCTTTTCAACCTTTACATTACTTTCCAGTTTTCCCCCACCCTTGAAGTCTCACTGATTTTCAAGGCGACTTTGCAACATTCTCCATATCCAGCATTAGGTCCTTATCGAGACTCCGTATCCTCCTCATCTAAGCCTATCTTCGACTTTCTTAGTGTCATATAGCCACTTGTTGGCTTGGTGTTAGACCCCTACAGATCCAATTCTAATTCCAGCTGTGTTATGATGCAGAAGTTTTGTATCCCAGGATAATGGGTAAATAATGTACCACAAACTCAGACCTATGTCATAACTGGTGGCTAAGTGCTTCGTGACTTCTGTCCACGCCTGTACCCTAAATAAGTGGGCTGTGGTGACAAATGAACCCTATAATTACCTCCAGTTTCTCTGCAACATGTTCAAGCCCTGCACGGACTCCAGCCAGCACCTTCATTGTTCCATCCAACCGCACTACCAGTTCTTCACGCTGACGGTCCTTCTCGCCCAACCGTGTCCGTAGCTCCTCCATCACCCCCACCAACCTGAGGGTGCCAGGGACAGGCAGAAGGGTGGAGAAGGCTTATATATTGCCTGTTGACCACCAGGGTCATTAATGCAGTTACTTATTCATTTATTTTTTGGCTAAGTACTTCTATCAACAAGAAAGAAGGCCTCTGACCAGAGTATCAGTAAGAGCAGTATTTCTGTGGACTTATCAGTTTATGACAGCATGTGGCTACCTGTTATTTTTCTTCTGTACTCGCATGTTATCGTGTACTAATCTAGCTGGTGAAGATGAGTACCAGAGATCCTCCAAAGTCAAAGTGAAAAATCCTTAATTAGTGCATGAACTTCACCTGGCAGCATCCTCAGTAGTGGCATACTTGACCCTGTGCAGCTCTTGGTGTAGGTGTTCCTTCTCTTGCTTTAGCCTGGTCACCTCCTCCAGGGTCACTGATCTAAGCTGCCTCAGGTGTTCCCGTGTCCCTCCCTGGCTTGTAAGGCGCTCCACAACTTCCTCCACGCTGGTTACTCCAAGCACGTCCTGAGGTCATAAATATGATTTACGGGAAGCTTGTCTGAGGATAACAGTGTTTACAATGACTGATTACTCGTACAAGTACCATAACCAATTACAGTATTAGGGTGTTCAGCATAGTTAGCTGTACCCAAGCTTTAACCTTTACCTGAAGTCTTGACCACGGATCGATCTGCATCAAAAGCAATCGCTCCTTCCCAGACCCACACATGCTGTGCCAGTTTTTATGAAAATCAAATCTGGTATTGATGAAACACTTTAACATTGAAACTACACACGTAGGAACTGACTCATTCACAATACTTATGCCTTTGGCATCACTAATGAGACCCTTACCTTTAGTTTTGTAAAGAGCTGTTGATACTTTTCTAGTTCAGCCTCCACTTGCTCATGTGCATCATGAGAGAGTGTGAGCTGTGCAGAGGGTGAGTCTCTGCGTGTGGGTGTGCGCAGGATGGACAGTCTGCGGTCCGCTGCGGCTCCCAGGTCCTGCAGACGTCGCTCCTCTGCCCTACGCCTGAGGACATCAGCACCCATAAGGGGTCAGCGCTAAAGAGGGGAGCATTCATGCAGTGGCATCGATATATCCAGACAGCTCTGCTATGTTATTTTACACACTTAGTTCCCTGTCCCTCGGAATGAGAAGGGTGAACTGCAGAAGGGCAGCTTCAGGCTGCAGTTTGCTAGATTCATGATAAGATGATTCTAGGGCAACAAGAATAGAAGCAAAAGGATGCATGGTTCTGAAGGAGCTAGTGGGTTTTGTTAGTAAGCCATGACATGGTATAACCAAATCTAGTTTAACTTAAGCGATTCACTCTAACCTCTGTGCTACCAAGGGGGCACGGTGGCTCGGTGGTAGAGCATCAAGCTCGTAATCGGGGGATTGCGAGTTCGAGCCTCGCCCGGGACTGCCGTGCCGGGAGTGGTAGCGCGCTCCTGTAACCTAGCAGGGCTATATGATCCAATACAGGGTCTAGCTCGGGGGAATTCCATTTCTCTATGCTACCTATATACAGTATTTGTGAACGAAAAGCCGTTATTGTTAAAAGCTGTAGTAGTCATGGTAGTACCGATAATAACAGGTAGCAGTCTAACCAAACGTAATGAAATGTAATATACTGTACAGCTTGTTGATAATAGTACCAAAAATCGACAACAGTTGCGAATGTGCGTGGTGACCTGGACTGGTCGGTGTGTGTAGCGTGAGAGAAATTTAATGAATCGCCGCAGGCACGGTCATTTATTCTTGCCTAGGGCTCCATACTTGCTTTCCCACTAATGCTCTTTCCCCCTCACCTAAATTCCGTCAGCCTCTTCTCCCTCTCCCTCTTGGTGTCGTATGCACTTTCCTCTTCCTGGTGCAGCCGCGTCCTCAGTGAGTCACGCGTCCGTTCTGCCTTCCTGCGACTGTCCTGAGGGGAGGATATTTAAGATATTCATGAGTGGATATTCATGGCAGTCGAGGAACTGGGGGGGGGGATTCAGGACAATTACAACACCTAAGGCTACACTTAAAGGCCGACATATGACAATCAGGAAATTTAAGGGAACGTTGAGAAGACGGATGAAGGGCAGATCAGTTAAAGCATGCAGACAGGGAGGAAAGGTAGACAAAATCCTCCCGTCTTCCCCTACCCTGAGATTCTTGAGAGCGTCCTTCTCCTCGGCCAGCCTGTTTTGTAGGTTATCCAGTGTTGTCCTGTACGATGCTGCCTCGCCCCTCAGTGAAGTGATCATGTTGCGGTATCGCCTGCGTACACCGTCTGCCTCACTCACGCTCACACCCACACGCTCCAGCTCGTTCTCAAGCCCTATTAGATCCTGGGAATACAAAAGAATCCAAAGAGTACAAAGGAATGAGCAGCCCTATTAGATCGTATGAGTAAAAAAGGAATTAATATCCATATCAAATCCTTGGAGTACAAAAGAATTCATCGGAGTACAAAGGAATAAGCAGCCCTATCGGATTCTGGGAGTCCAAAGGAATTCAAGGGAGTACACAGGAATGATCAGTCCTATTAGGTCCAGGGAGTTCAAAGTGTACAAAACAATGAGCAGTCGTATCCTAGAAGTACAAAGGAATACGTAGCCCTATTGGATTCACTGGGTACAAAGGAAGTACAGAGGAGGTTAATGAGATCTGGTGGCTCTTCCTTTATGGATAGAGTACTGGGTCCGTTTTATGAGTAGGATGTAAGGATAGGAAGATGAAGTTTTCCCCTGCACAGTCCTACCCAGGTCAGATAGGAAAAAGGACCACCATAGGCTACAGCAGGAAAAACTGTTATGGACATCTCAGAAAATGATGACAGGAAGATAAATATTGTTGAGGTGTCGGTTCATGTCTCGTGGATTAATACAGTATTATTATTATTATCGGTAGAAGTATGGAAGACGTGAGGGAGGTATGTGAGAAAAGAGAGGTAAGGAAGGTAAAGGGGGTGAGGAAGAAATGTGAGGTGGGGGACGTGTGTTAGAGATGCGAGGGAGGTGAGAGATGAAACGAGGTAGTGAGAGGGAACTTCAAATTCAGCAGGACAGAAGGGATTAAGGAAGGGAGGAGGGAGAGGATCAGAGGAGAGAGAGGAAGAGATCAAGAGGTACTCTTATACAGAGACTGGCAAGAGAAGAGGATAGTTCGACGGTAGAAGTGAAAAAAGTAGGTGAGAAACGAAAATACTTCTTACGTATATCGTATTTTAATCTAGGTAAAAACGTAGTCATATAAGTAATACACACACACACACACACACACACACACACACACACACACACACACACACACACACACAGTTTAGTTTAATAAAAAATGAAGTAGATTGTGGTCACTACGTAAGATAAACACATGTATAGATAGAAAGATTAAAAATGCATTAGATTGTGCTCTCTGGCTAAGATAACAGATAGATAGGTAGACAGGTAATGTAGATAGATAAAGAAAAAATAAATAGATATATGGTTAGGTAGATTAAATTTGATTAGTTTGTACAGTAGTCCCTAGCTAAGAGAGATTGATGAGGTGGATAGATAGACATTAAGAAAAAATTAGATTGCAGTCCCTACATGAGATAGGCCTAAATAGATATATGGATTAGATAGATTGTGGTCCCTACGTAAGATAGGTGCATCATGTCTTACCTGTTGCAAGACGTGAATGCTTGTCTGTTCCAGCTGTGCCCTCTCTGATGTTGCCTCTCCCAGCTGCACCTTGAGGGCTTCCAGCCGTTCATCTTTCTGGGAAGATAGAGATGGAATGTGACAGATAAATAGATAGGTAGACAGATAGGTATTGAGAGAGAGAGAGAGAGAGAGTATTGTAAGAATTATAGCGGTAGCCTACTCTTAGAGCCTCGTAGCACCTTTTAGCGATTTAGTCTATTTTACATTTTACTATTCCCTTGTGCGTTATCTTTAATCTCCACATTTTTTATCAGTACTATACAAGAGGATATTGAGGGGTAGTGTGCAGAATAAATCACAAAGGAACAGGTGTTACGAGATCTCCATTATCCATATACTTTTCCTTTTCCCCTACAGTACACAGAAATGGGAGGGGAGATGGAGTGCCGGGAGAGAAAGCTGGAAAGGAGCTGGAGACACGGAAGGGAAGATGCAAAGACGGGAGAGGAGATGGGGGTAAGAGGAGAGGAGACGGAAAGGGAGGGAAGATGGCTATCGGAAATGAAGACTAATTGGGAGAGGAAATGAAAACTGGAATTGACAGGAGGAAAGGTTTGGATGGGACAGGAAGGAGAGGGTGTGGTGGAGAGGTATAGGTTCTCGCTCATTATGACTGTGTATCTCTCCCTGTCTTTGTGTATATCTGTATCTCTTTCTGTGTCTTTATATCTCAGTGGTAGTATGTCTTATCTCTATGGTAGTATGTCTCACTATCTCGATGGAAGTATGTCTCGCTATATCACTCTACTAGTATGTCTCTCTGTATGTCTCATTGTGGTAGTATATCAATCAACCTTATTTTATGGTCCTAACCTTGTTGTGTGGAGATGAGTGACAACCTTTTTGAAACTGTGATGGTAATGATAATAAGAGTAATATTCATTTTCCCGTCGCCATAGATGTGTGCTTGAGGAGGCTAAAACACTACTGTCACTGCTGTTGCTGTTATTACTAATGCTACTACTACTACAACCACCATCGCCTCCTTACCGTTTTAGAAGTATGCCTGAGGAAGTTAAGTCTTTTCACCAAATCATGCAGCTTGTATTCTGTAGCTCTGATAGTTGAGTCTGCCCGTTTTACCCTCCCAGGCGCACTTACGGCTCGACGCTGCTTTTGCTGTAGTACGCGCTCCACACTGCGCTCGCTACCCTGCACAGTGACAGGAAGGACAGGAGACTCTAAACGAAAATTGTGGACCAGTATATATATATTCACCATTAATGTACCTTTCAATGTCACTGCTATTTTTGACTCAAACCCCAATGAAGCTCTCTCCAACACCGATATATTTCAGTTATGAATATATTTGTCTTTTTAAGTAATGGGAGAGGATAGATGTAGAATATGTGGTAAAACCATATTCTAAAGTTCCTCTACAGTCCTGTACCACCGTTGTTTTTTGCCTTTGTCTCATTCATCCCCAATCGACGGAGAGTAGCCTTCCTTCTCATACTTGTGTGTGTGTGTGTGTGTGTGTGTGTGTGTGTGTGTGTGTGTGTGTGTGTGTGTGTGTGTGTGCGCGTGTGCGCGTGTGTGTGCGCGCGCGCGCGCGCGCGCTTCTTACTGCTGGAACATAAAAATATCTCATGTAACACCGTCCATTGTCACAGTCGACGGATATGTGTCGGGGAACTGCTCATAGCTGCACCTGGCGGACAGTGTTACACTATCAATACCCGTCAACACTTTTAAGTATTATTTGGATGGTTGGGTATGCGGCCGAAGCATGTATCCGGCTCAGGGAAGATGGACGCCCCTGCCCTGCATAGTCCCGGGTCACCCTTGGGCAGGGTGTAGCACCCGTTAGCCCACCAAAGATGTAGTAGGTGTATGGTTACTGTCGTCCCGGGAGGTACTGTTCTGGGAGCTACGTGGGATAGGGCCGGGTAGCTGGCCTTGTATAACATTGCCAGGCGGGAAACTCAGCCACTTTTACAAAGTAGTCATAGTCCGAGCTGTGACTACTACTCATACATATCTCCTCTTACGGGCTATGCCTTCTCCCTTTTCCCTGCACCTCTCCATGTGGAGGGACTGTTCCGACCCTGGCGAGGCGCTGTCTGCCACAAGAAGGCGACTGCTCGCTTTGGTTAGTGGGTCTGCTCGATAGAAACACCGGGGTAGACCAACAACAGGATGTGGTGTGTACGAGGTATTATGAAGCAGTGTATATACTTACATGTCACGCCTGCTTGGGTCAGGCCTATGTAAAGGGCTTGTTCCAACACAGTATACGTGAGACGTAAACAAATACACTTGTGTCATATAAGACCAACCCGTCACCCACACTGCACATTATTTTACACCTCTAGTTTTTATTTGTTTATTTATTTATTTATTAGTGTATCTCGTATGATGTCACCTGGTTTGCCTCCTCTATCCTGACGTGGAGTAGCTTGATGTCCGCCCTGAGTGAGGTGATGGCGTCCTTGTTGGCACGCTTCTCTGCCTCACTCTCCTCGTAGAACGCTTTACTCTCACCCTCTGACAAAAGTAAGTAGCTATGTAATTATATAAAAAATAGACACCAGTGTATTGATATATATCTTTATCTATCTATAGCTGCGTCAGTATCTGTGTATTTTAATTATATCAGTATCTACCGTATAGCTGTATCTTTATATCTGCAAATGTATCTATATTTATATTTATATATGTATTTATATTCATCTATATCTGTATCTTTATATGTACCTATATCTGTATCACCAGATCTTCCTCGGAGGGAGAGTGATTGCCCAGAATTACCCCATTCCTTATACTGGCGATGTATGGATCAATCAAGTCCTTATATATTGAAGGTTAGAAAGAACTCCCTTTTTCCCCTTTAGAATAATGGTGTTTTGATTCTCTCTCTCTCTCTCTCTCTCTCTCTCTCTCTCTCTCTCTCTCGTTCAATGATTACATTTTGCCGATAAGGTAATTTTCAGATCATTTATTTTTTCACTAATTCATTTATCAAGTAACTCTCTAGGTAATTTTTTCAGGTAACCAGTTTCTTAGATAGCTAGCTTCTTGGGAACATTTTTAACTTGTATTTCATATCTCGGGTAACTAATTTCCTGGGCAGTTCACGACGCCACTTCTCCCTGGTAACTTTCGTCTCTTTATTAACTTACCAGAGAGTTGAATCTTCTTCCTTAGGTCCTGAATCTGACTGTTAACTTTGGCCTTCTGCTCTGCGATGGAAGGCATTGTTAATATTTCAAATTTTCGTCTTTATCTTCCTCTCGTCTCGCCTCCCAAGTCTGTACTAGGTTAAAAAGATGCTGTGTTTATTTATGTATTTGTTTATGTAAAAAAAAATCGCCGTGTGGAGTTGGTGGTGTTTGTTTGAACGTTTTTTTGATGTGTGTTTTCGGGTTTGTGAGTGTGTTTTGATTCACTCAGCTGACTGCCTTGGTTTGTTTTGTTTACGCTGGTTGTCATGGTTACGCGGGGGGCTTCTTTCCCTACCTATATCTCCCCAGTCCCTCCTGTACGTTCTCCCTCTCTCTCTCTCTCTCTCTCTCTCTCTCTTACGTTATCTCCCCCTCTCCGTCCTTCCCTCCTTACCCCTTCTTCCCTTTCCCTCCTTCGATCCTACACTCCCCTCTTCCCTCCTGGACACTCCCTTCCACCCGCTTTCCCATCCCTCCCTCCCCTCTTTCTTTCCTCCCACCCCTCTGTTTTTTGTCTTCCCCTCCCTGTAGTCCCACATCTCTCCCCCTCTTCCTCCCGCCCACAGAGTCACCCTCCCCCTCCCCCACCCACTCCTTCATTTTCCTTCCCTCTCCCTTCATCCTTTCGACACACTCCTTGTCTTCTTTTCTCACATACTTTCCCTTCCTCCATCCCTCCCATGTCTCCTTCCCCCTTTCCATCCTCCATTTTTCGCCTCTTCTTTCCAAAACCACCTGTTTTTTTTTTGTTTTTTTTTCACCCCATCCCTCCCTCCTTCCCTCCCACGTCTCTCCTTCCTCCTTTCTGTCCTCCATTCTTCGCCTCTTGCCTTCTTTCCCTTCAGACCCACTTTTTTTATTTTTTTATTTAAACACCCACCAACACTCATTTACACTCACCCACCTACACCAGTTTATTCATTCATTTTTTTTTACACTTCCACCCACATACACTTATCATTTTAAATGGATGTACTTGAGGCCTGTTATTTAGCGATTTTTTTATTTTTTATTTCACCTTAACATTCTCTTGCGCTTTTTTTTTTTTTTTTTTTATATATGGTTTAAATATTGACAGACGTTGCATCAGTAACACATAAATGCTGAGTGTACTGTGCAGGATTCATCGCTAAGGGAAAGAGGATATTGAGGAGTTATGCCGAGAATAAATCGCAGGGAAGAAATCCACTGACCCTGCGTTCTGCCACCTACGCCCATCTTTCCGTCCCCTCCCACCTGTATTTTCTCTCCTACGCGACGCCATCCCTCACCCACACGCAAAAATCTTTGGGTCCAAACCTAATCCGCTTTAGAGAATAAAAATACCTTGAAATATAGGGGGCAGTTCAAGTTCAAGGATGGCGAGATTAATTTTAGCCGTAACTTTATTATCCCCCTCCCCCCCACCCTAAAGCTACCGCCATATTTACCTTTACGTGTGTTTGGAGTTAGTATCGGCATTACTATTTTTTATTCTAAAGATTTCGAGCATCATGCGGGTCTATCTTGAAGGGGATACGGTGATAAATTACATTAAAGCTGGAGGTTCATGTGGTTGACTTACCAACAAAAACGCACTTTCCCGTCCTTTTTTGAGAAGCCGGTACGGCATATTGGGGTTTTTATATCAGTCTTTTGTCTGGCTTGGGCTCTGAGTCATAATTATGTGAGATAAATGTGTAAATGCTGTTGTATCGTAATTTATCGTGTTTTGGAATGCATCATGGGGACATCTGGCAACACAGCCCAAAACACTTGAGGGCGGCGAGGCTCAGTATGTGTCAAGACGTCGAAGGGGGAGGCAGTGCGCTCGGTGCTTTGCGGAATTTTCTTCGCTCTCGTATTAATTCGAGTATGATCCCCTTCGACGCGTGCACGAATTAGTGTGAACATAAAACAGCCATGGAAGAAAATCGCCACCCAGTGTGAAAAGGGGGATATTAAGGGGTAGAAATTGAAAAAAATCGAGGTTGGGTAAGGGGTGTGGGTACCTACTGATGCTACAAGACGTGTGATTGGTCAAAGAAAAAAAAAAAAAAGAATAAGAATAATCGCCCCTTGTGGATTAACGTCTCAAGAAAATCTCCCCAACGGATTAACACTCCTATGTTGCTTCTAGGTCGCCCATAAAATCCAGAGGTGAGTTGAGAGATTATAATTTGGAACATTTGGGGGCATCGTTGTAACATTGGGCTTCTCTTCGCAATGACGGAACCTGTTTGGGGAACGCTGGGGTTATGGCACTTGTTCCTCAGCACTGGACCTGGGCACGTTCGTTGATGTCATTGATGCCAGTTGATGTGTTTGCTTAGTTTTTCACCTTTGTTAGGCGTTGATGTCACCGAGGTATTGTCCGTTATTGCTTTCGTTATTTTGAGTTGATGTCCACTAGTTTTGAGCTTGATGTGGTTGGTTGATGTCAGTGATGTCTTGATGTATTTGAGTTTTTCACCTTTGTGGGGCGTTGATGTCACCATGATGTCCCTTATTTTCGTTATTTTGAACTGATGTCCTCTTGTTCAGAGCTTGATGTGGCGTGTCATTGATGTTTTGATTATTGATGTATCCATTTATTTCAGTCGGACGATGATGTCACCAAGATCCCTTAATGCGTTATTTTAAATGTGAATTGATGTCTTCTGGTCGTTATTGATGTCAGTGCTGCCAGTGGATTGTAGTTGATGTATCCTGGGACATCAAAAGGGTGTTGATGTCACCAATTGATAGTGGTATGTCCGTTTAGTTACTTGAATTCCTGTTCCTGTTCTTGACTTCATGACATGGTCGTGTTGATGTCACTGATGTATCTTGATCGCGTTGATGTACTGTCTAATTTCAGGTGGACGTTGATGTCACTGAGGTATTCTGGCATGGTCTTTATTACCTTTATTTAAATTAATGTCATTGAAGTCAACTGTTGATGTACGGTAGTTATTTTTCAGTTCTGCGTTGATGTCACCGGTTTTTACTGGTGTTGTTCTAAAGGTATTATCACTTCCTTTATTCCGTTATAAGCATTTTGAATTTTTGGCGTTTCTTCAATCACCGTATTTTGAATCATTGACGGCACCCTGAGTATTATTTTGATGGCCTCATTTATTTAGTTATTGAAGTTAGGCGTTGGTGTTACATTTCCCCGCGTTTTATTTAGTTATTTTGAATCCGTTCATTCACGCTAAATTTGATCATTGATGTCATTGATGTCACTTCAGGCTGTTTTGATGTATCCTTTTATTAGCTGTTTCATTTTTTGATGTCACCCAAATACTGAAGCCTTCGTTACTGTCATTTTGAATTTAGGTGCAGCAAAGTGACATAATATTGTTTTGGTAAGATTACGGTGATAATGTTGATGGTGGTGATGATAGCTGTTATGTGATACTCTATGTTCACGTTGTCTCAGTGTGTGTGTGTGTGTGTGTGTGTGTGTCGTAAGGCCCGTAACTGACAGGAGCTGACGATAATTTGATATTTTGCCTCCAGGATCCGGTTGGAGCATGGGCCATTTCTCCTACGTAGACTAATATGTTTGCATATTTATTCGCTGATTTTCACCTACCGTATTATTTTTTTAGTAGTTATTTAGTGGGGGGGGGGGCGGAATTTCAGAGTATGGACAAATATCGATAAATTAATCTCAGAACATAACCTCTAACTTAGCATTGTCTTTTGAAGGTTGAAAATAAATAGATCATGTACTCTTCGCCTTACCTAGGTACCTTGTCTCCATCCTGGATGCTGCACTGTAGTGAGATTTACATCAGAATATGATGCTAGTCACGAATAAGTGTCATGGAAATCGTGTACAGCCGTAGCATTGGTTTATTCTACCATTAAGTCTCTACCTTCAATGAGCTGGAATAAAATTTACACTAGTATGGTGCTAGTCACGAATAAGTGCTTCAACTGTAGTATTGTTTTATTATGCCACTGAGTCTCCATCTTGAATGAGCTGTAACAAGATTTACTTTAGAATATGGTGCAAGTCACGAGTAAGTGCTATGGAAATGATGTGCAACCATAGTACGGTATTGTATTAGTCTGCCAGTGAGCTACCGGTACGGGAGTTAGATTGGAGAAGGACGAATATCTCCTCTAATATAAAGTGAGTGACCTGTAGTTAGGTAGGAGGGTTGGTGGAGTCCTAGGGTAATAATAAAAAAAAAAAAATAGGGATTTGCTGAGCTTCTAAACAACGCATGTCCTTGTCCTGTGTCGGTTGGAATTAAATACCGGTATACATCACTATAAGCTTGCACAAATTAACTAATATTGATGGGAAGCAAATTTTACAGTATCCTACTTAATACATTCATATAATTACAGGTACTTATGCCCATTTTTTGGTGATGTAAATCAAACTTGAGTAGCGACCGGTAGCTCCGTTTCAGTTTCCCTTTAAGCCTTTCTCTTCGACGATATGTAGTGTATATACCGGTATACAGTATATGTTTTTTAATGCAAGGAAACAAAAGCAAGAAGCCCGCAAGATTCTCTCCAAGCATATGAGAATTTTAAGCAGGGAGAATAAGATTGTATTGTCCTCTTTACTATGATGAGTTTTGGGGTATTGAGCACTGATTTTTCTGCTCATGGAAGAGTGAACTGGAGGGGTTTAAAATAGCCCTCATTAATCCCTTCAGTACTAGATGCCGTACCCCCTTTAATCTGTGCAGTACTAGATACCTCCTTCATTAATCCGTTCAGAACTAGATACCTCCTTCATTAATCCCTTCAGTACTAAATACCTCCTTCATTAATCCGTTCAGTACTAGATACCTCCTAGATAACTCTCAGATGCCTCGTTTAAGTCGAATGAAATAATATGGAAATTAACAAGAATGTGCTTAAGAAATTACCAGGTAGGCAGATCATACTGTAAAAGGTTAGGGGCGTAATACAGTAGGTACCGGTTAGTGCAATAGGCCCCGGAAGCTAGGTAGAATTTGCGTAACATGTGTAATTGTCTACTTCCTTTGTATTGCTCATTTAGCTAACCACCCCATCACTACGAGGGTGAATATTTATTTTTTTCTTGCTGCTTGTACACGATTTTATTCAGTTTAGGAGAGGCCTTTGGAGATGAAGGTATTAGTATGTAGCCTTATATTAACCCCTTCACTACTGGCGCACTACCCCGTTCTCCACTCCTACGTATACATTCATTTCAAAGTTCATTCATTGATATCTTGTGTGCTCCTCTCTGTTCATTCATTCATTGGCTCACTCATTGTTATCTTATTTACTCCTCTCTCTATTCATTCATTCATTAGCTCATTCATTCACTTTGTACGCCGTGAATTAGAGCAAGGATTTAAAGCCTCGTTAATTAGCCTCTATTGTTTTCCCTTCCATTGTTCTCTCTTCGGTTTAGTCTGTTTTTCCCTGATGCTCTTTAACATTGTATACTTTTATCTTCGTTTAACTTTTTCTGTATAATAACGCTATATATTACCGTACTTGTCATTATTTAGAATTACGTCTAGAGTGCTAATTGAGCTTAAAAATAATTGAATATGATATTACGTCTAGAGTGCTAATTGAGCCTAAAAATAATTGAATATGATACCGATATGTTATATTACTATGTAAATCTATTATTCCTGGTGCCTTTCTTATGCTGAGTAGTATTGTTCGCAGGTAGGTAGCGTCGTAATAGGTAGTAGAGATTATTATTTTTAATACCGGTATTATTATTATTATTATTATTATTATTATTATTACCGGTATTATTATTATTATTATTATTATTATTATTATTATTATTATTACTACTACTACTACTACTACTACTACTACTCCTCCACCACTACTACTACTACTACTACTATTGTTACGAGAAGTCCTTCCTGAGCTGATTAAAGTGAGCCTGTCTAATGATACTAAGAATCAGAAGCTAAATGGCGTCGTCGTAATGATGATGATGAATTATTGGGCCACTTTGAAGAAAAAAAAAATCAGAATTGGTATGGGGTTTGAGTAGCCACAATAGTGAAAGGATATTTGGTCGCGAAATTGTAGATAATTGGGAATGATTGGATATTTAAAGAGTTGAAAGTACGGTATTTTAGCTGATGTTTAAAAGCAGCAAAACGTAACTTTTTTTTTTAATCTATCTTGGTCTTAAATTGCAATCTCTTCCTCTTGAATGCCAAGCTGTCAAAATGTTAACACTAGAATGAGGTGCTAGTCACGAAGAAGTGACGTGGAAAGTATGTAGAGCAGTAGCACTGTCTATCTCACTGACGTACGTTAAATAATCTAAAGGGAAAAATATCTAGGCCTAGTTCAAATAAAATAAGTTCAGTCAAAGTTAAGAGAGTGAATGAGTGAATATAAAAGAACGATAAAGAGTGAAGAAATAACCTGTAGGCAGCGAGGTGAGTGAGCGATTATTAGATCAATTGAAAATGATGTAGTGTGAGTGAGGGAATTGTACCCAGGGGGAAAGAGTGAGCAAGTACAGCGATTCAAAGTTAGGCTACATACTCTCTCTCTCTCTCTCTCTCTCTCTCTCTCTCTCTCTCTCTCAGTTCCTCACAAAATATCAGTGACCGTAATATCAGTTAGTTTCCTATGCTACCACTCACGTTTTCATTGCTTCACCCCTCACTGGCCAAAACTTTCACCTCAATTAGCTACTCCAGTTCCCACGTTCACTTTCTCACTCTGGCCAGTCAGTAATTCACTAAGGCAGCTTTCAGTTACTTGGGTGCAATACAGGGTGGTTCCTAAACAGCGCTCCACTAGAAACAGGCTGTTTTGTGTTGAGGGGACGGCTGTGGGTGTGTGGGTGTGTAAAACAGTGGGAGTAGGAATTGAATACGATAGGCTAAATGGTGCAGGATAAACACTGATGTCATTCACTATAATAACTTTCAGTTGCAACGATACAGTATTTCCTGATTAATTTTCCTATTTTGACTCGACCTGCGTCACTTAAGATGCTGTAGTTCTGTCCATTCTATTGACCTAGGTTCTGTCATCTTAGTCCAGTTTTCCGTCCATCGCCTGCTTATTTTGTAGGTCGTTAAGAGGTGACGTATTATGTTTGGTGATCATTTGTTTATGCTTTTATCTCAACCTACCACTACCAAAATTTTACCGTCAAATTAGAATGAACATTTGTGAAAATATAGTAAAATAATTCCCTGTATTAATACGGGCCCCCAGAGTCCACCAGTCTGACCGGCACGAGAATCAGACTGTAGTAGAGGAAGTGAGCGAGGGTGGATTAGTGAGCTTGAAGGGACTGGAGGTAGGGGGATGCAAGTTGGTTAGTGATAGGGTGGGCGAGTGAGTAGGCTGTAAGAGAGACCGAATGGATATCATTAACATATAAATACATCTGAATCTTCCAATCTGATCAGCACGAAAATCAAAGTGTGGAAGAGAAAATGACCACCCATTAGACTGAAAGGGCCGGGATGAAGGATGGGAGGATTGAGGCTGGGAGTGTGAGGTGAGTAGTGACGAGTGTACTGGTCTGTCACTGACCTTTTACGAATTCGGTCCTTGAACCTACTTTTCTAACCGGCACGGGCGAACGGCTATTAGAGATTGAAGAGAGTGGGTAGAGGATGTGAGTTGAGTAGTGACGAGTGTATGTCATTGACCCAGATGCGTTAGCGCGCGCGGACACAACTGGTTCTCGCCCTTTCATTCATGCTGGGTTGGTGGCTGCTGGGCTAACCTTTGAATTGGTATGGGCCGGCCTCAACCCATAATCATTTTCAACCTCCGATGTTCTTTGTATACTAATTGAAATCCAGTTGTTTTATCCTTAGCCTAGCCAGAGTAGATGGCCAGGTGTAGTCAGGTTGGGTGGGTGAATTGACCAGTAACCAGTGAGTCTCATTCATGCCTCCTAACTCAAGGCTCGGAGTAATTCATGTCACCACGATATATGGCCAAATTGTCGGAGTAGCTTAGTCCAGTTCCCTCGGGTGAAACGAATCACTTAGCTTGTAGTTACGAGTGCATGTGATTAATCCATATATGTTAGCGTGGACATTCATCTGATTCCCGGCTCTTAATGGACTGGTTGGACTCTCATTCATTAGGCTGTGGCTTGGTGGCTAGTAACCTTTTGGCAGGTAGTCTGGGGTTATCGCGTTGTTGAATAAATGGAGGTGCTGTTTACTTGTGAGACCTACCGTAGCATTTTCATGATAAGATACCGTACGATACTCATTACTGTAACTTGTCCCAGATTTTCGTTCTTTTGCAGTTTATTTCCCGTAGGTCAGTGACAGTGAGACAGTGCTACCATCTTGCATCTTTTCCATAGCACTTTCCCGTGACAGGCTTCGTGTTATACCGGTAGTCATTCATAAGTAAGGTACCATACAATAATCTTCACCTTAACTTGTCCCAGATTTTCCTTTTTTTTATTTCCCGAAGCTCATGTTATATGGTACGGTAGTTAATCTTATAAATCAGCATTCAAGAAGGAGAGATGACAATTTTACGCCTAGCTAAAGTGAACAGAGTATAGGCTACACCTGTATGACAATTAATATATCCACAGGTGAATGAAATGCCAATAGTGTACCGCATTAATGGGACTTATGTTACCCTCTGACCGCGAGATAAAGCTGAACATATTTTTTCCTGCCCCCTCAGACGGGTTTAGGCTATGCAGATGAGTGGCCTCTTGTCATTCAGGGATTAAACATGGCTATTATGATAACTCGGATTCAATTGAGTATCCACATTTCTTGTTCTTGTTGTAGACCCAAGCCTATATGAAACGTGAACTCGGTGGACTACAGGCTTAAATTTATCTACGTTTCTTGTTCTTATTCAGTTGTTTTGGACCTAGGCTTATCTGAAACGTAAACCCAGTAGGCTGCAGACGTAAATTTATCCACGTTTCTTGTTGTTGTTGTTGTTGTTGTTGTTGTGGACCCAAGCTGTTGTTGTTTTTGCATCGGTAATTGTTGTGAGCCCTTTACCCCGGTGTAGTATTCAGTTTTCTCCCGGTAACTTTACACCATTTTATTTCGCGTAGTAACTTTAGAACAACAGGGATTAGATGAAGTAGCTTTTATTAACAGTCACTCCTCGTCGAGGCTTATCTCCTGAATTGAATAAAATCGAATGTTTATATCTAGAATAAACTACGTCACGGGGTGAAGGAGTAAGATAGGACAGAACTAGATAAATCACTAAGGAAGAGGTATAACGAAGCCTCCTGTGTCACATAGAATACAGGCGAAGGTAACACTAAGGACGATATCATTATAGAATACACAAATAAATACAGTTTTTTCACCTTAACTTTCCCCGGAATTTCCTCTTTTCGTGGCTTATTTCACGTAGCTCACTGACAGAAGGACGATGCCATGGTTCTACGTCCAGTCCCTAGCACTTCTTTGTGATTAGCTAAAGCAAACTCTTTGAAGTAGCGTAGTATTATTAGGTTTCCATTACGACCCTGGCAAAAGCGGAAGGGGATGCGAACGTAAACAAAAGAAGTGCCCGGTTTGTTTTGGTGCTAAAGTGCCTCTCATTTTACCACACTTGGTTACCCACAGATTAGGAGATTTGTTTGGTCCTTAACCCTGTCATGATCGGCACAGCTTTATTACCGGTACCTTTTACTGTATTCTGTTCCATATAACATCTGTCGGTTTTATTCAGCTGAGTGAGTCTTGGGAGCCTGAAAGTAGGTTTAATTTTACCTCTTTGAGACTCGCAATAGAGGAGATACTTATTCATCCTTTTTAATCCTCTCACGATCGGCACAACTCTTTGGCCCTATTTAATTACTTCATGCGAGGTTCCTAGAATTCGGTTACTAATGTCATCGCAAAGCTCTCATGGTCGGGAAAGCGCCTCTC
>NC_137020.1:32838962-33093962 GCF_032717465.1 Coenobita brevimanus
CCTCCCTCATTGCCCCCCCCTCTCTCTCTCTCTCTCTCTCTCTCTCTCTCTCTCTCTCTCTCTCTCTCTCCAGTCCACCTGCTTCGCACCTGTAGCAGCTGTTTTCTCCCTCCCACGCCTTCCCCCTCCCTTCTTTCCCTCTCTCCTCCCATTCCCCCTCCTCCCTCTCTCTCTCCGCCCCTCCAATTTATCCTCTCGGTATGTCATGCCACCTGCCCCTCTCTCTCTCTCTCTCTCTCTCTCTCTCGCTTCTCCTTACCTCCATCCTCTTTACTGGCTTTTTTTTTCCTAATGTTCCCTCTTTCCCTCTCCATCCTTCCTCTTACTCTTCCTCCTCTGCCGCACCCTCCGAAATACCCCAGCCATGACGAAATGAGGGGATTATACTTCTCTCTCTCTCTCTCTCTAAATAAGAAAGAAAAGGGGGAGGAGTTATCGGTGAAAATTAATAGGGTTCTTAAAACATGAAAGGAAAAGGAAAATTATGAGTGTAAATGAAGGGGAATGAAAGATTATGGAAAGAGGTTTAGAGGATGAAGAGAGAGAGAGAGAGAGAGAGAGAGAGAGATGGAATTAAAGAGGTGAGGCTGAAAGAATATTTTGAGAGAGAGAGAGAGAGAGAGAGAGAGAGAGAGAGAGAGAGAGACAGGCTAACGGACGGTTGGGCTTGGTGTCTTGCAGGAAGTGGTTGGGGGGGGAGGGGAGGGGGAGGAGATGGGAGAGAAGGGGAAGGGGAGGGAAAGGAAGAAGGTTTACTGTTGGGCACTGGAGGAAATGAGGGGAGGAGGGAAGAGGGGATGGAGGAAAGGAGGATGAGGAGAGAGAGAGGGGGGAGGAGGGAAGATGGGATGGAGGAAAGGAGGATGAGGGGAGAGAGAGGGTAGGAGGGAAGAGGGGATGGAGGAATGGAGGATGAGGAGAGGGAAGAGGGGATGGAGGAAAGGAGGATGAGGGGAGAGAGAGGGTAGGAGGGAAAAGAGGATGGAGGAAAGGAGGATGAGGAGAGGGAAGAGGGGATGGAGGAAAGGAGGATGAGGAGAGAGAAGGGGGGAGGGAGGAGGTATTACTGGTAGGGCATTGAAGGAAAAGAGAAGGGAAGGTAATCTAAAGTGTGGAAAGAGACATTGGAATATTTTACCCTATGGAGAGAAACGTAAGAGAAAGAGGAAGAAATGGAGGGAGGGGGGACAGACGTGGCAGGACCAGTGAGGGGAAGGAATGATGATGTGTATGGAGAGCAGTGGAGGGGAGGAAAAGAAAAGGGAAGGTAGTGTTAAGAGGGGGAAAGATGGGGAATGGAGGGAGGAGGGGAAGGGGAGGGAAGGAAAGGGACGTTTTGTGGAGAGAAAAGGGGGTGAGGTGAAACTAGAGGAGAGAAAGGAGATGGGGATGTTGCGAGGAAAGGGGAGGGGGGAAGAGAAGAGAGGAGGTTAAAGGGGAGGGAGAGAGAATTAAAGGGAGACAATGCGGAGGAGGCAGAGAAAGAACAGGAAAAGTGGAGGAATGAGAGGGGAAACAAGGAGAGAAAGAGGTGGAGGGAAGTAAAGGGAAGAGAGAAAAGGAGGGGGGGAAGGAAAGGTATGAGGTAGGGAAGGAGAGAAAAAATGTAAGAAGCATGGAGGGCATTGCAGGAAAGGAGGAGGAGGGAGTTAAAGGTGTAATGGTGGAGGGAGAGGCGGAGAGGAGACGGAAAGAAGGGAGGGAAGTTGATAAGGAGAGGAGGGAAGGAAGGAGAAACGAAAAGAGGGATAAAAAGAGGAGAGAAAGAGAAGGTAAAAGAGTAAGAGATGAGGAAAGAGGAAACGAAGAGAAAGACAGGAAGATGAAAGAAAGATAAAATGGAGTTTGAAGTAAGAAATTATATGATGATGGTGTTGATGACGAGAGAGAGAGAGAGAGAGAGAGAGAGAGAGAGAATATGCTGCGTAGGAAGATGATAATAAGTTGATAATTTGAGGGAGATATGGAGGAGGGGTGGAGAATGGAGGAAGGTGGTGTGGAGGCGGAAAGGGGGAAGTGATAAGGAGGGAGGAGAGAGAGGGGGGGGGGATGAAAAGGTGAAAGAGGAAGGTGGAGGAAGGGAGGGAAAAGTGGGAGCGGACTAAATGAGAAGAGTTGAAGAGGAGGGACGGAGGGAAGAAGAGGAGGAGAGAGAGAGAGAAAGTTGATGAAGAGGGAAGGAAGAAGAAGCAGTATAAAGGAGCTGGGAAGGGAGGGAAAAATAGAGGAGAGGAGGGGGGTGGAGAAGGAAGCAAGGAAGAGAGAGGAGGAGGAGGAGAGAGAGAGACAGGGGGGAGGGGGTAGATATGGAGGAAGGGAAGGGAGGAGACAGAATATGGATAAGGGGAGAGACTGATAAGGAAGAGTGGAGGAGGTGAGTAGGAGGAAGATAAGAGGGAGGGAGGGAGGGAGGTAAGTATAGAATGTAGGAGAGAGAGAGAGAGAGAGAGAGAGAGAGAGAGAGTTGTTACATCTTATATTTTTGAAGTGTAATGCATTTTCCTTTTAAATTGAAGCCCCGAAAAAGAAATCAGTTCGCCTGGTTAATGAAAGTTGAAGCGGAGGACATGTTAAAAGTTGAGGAAGTTGGAGTTGAGAGATAGGGGGGCGGGGGGCTTGGAGAGGAGGAAGAAACGAGAGGGAAGGGAAGTGTAAAAAGGAAGAAAGGAGGGAAAGTTGGTAGAAGGAGAGGCGGGGGGGACTGTGGTAAGGAGGAAAACGAGGGAGGGATGGAGGGAAAGAAGATTAGAAAAGAGAGGAAGAGGCTGGAATAAAGATACAGAGGGAGGAGAAAGAGGGAGATGAGTAGAAATAGAGAGAGAGAGAGAGAGAGAGAGGGGAAAAGAAGGGAAAAGAACATGAGAGAATAATGTTAGAGAGGAGTGGAATGAGGAGGCTGTAAAGAAAGCGAGGGAATGACAGGAAATATAAGGTAGGAAGGAGGGAAGGTAAAAGAGAGAGAGAGAGTGGATGAAAGGTAAACAAGTGGCAGGGAGGGAAGGGAGAAGGAACGAGGAAAGGGTAGGGGAGGGGGAAAACGAAGGAAGGAAGGTAGAAATGAAGAAGGAGTAGGGAAGAAAGGAAGGTGCAGCGGAAAGGAAATGGGTAAAGAAGAGGGAAGGAGGAAGGAAAGAAAGAAGGTAGCGAAGAGCAGAGTAGGAAAAGAGGAAGATGGAGGGAAAAGGAAAGGAGTAAAGAAGAAGGAGGAAGGGACGGAGGGAAGAAAAGGAGGAAAGATAGCGAATAGGGAAGGGGAAGAGGATAGAGAAAAGAGAAGATGGAGGGGAAGGGAAAGAAGATGGAGAAGGAAGGAAGGAGGGAAAGGAAGGAGACAGGGAAGGATTTGAAGGAAACAATGGTCATTTTTCCCTTCCAACTTTCTTTCCTTCGGGGATCGCCTTTTTCCCCTCCTTCCTCCTCTTCCTCCCATTGTTTCTCTCCACCCTTGTCTTTGTCATATGTTGAACTCTGTGTGTGTGTGTGTGTGTGTGTGTGTGTGTGTGTGTGTGTGTGTGTGTGTGTGTGTGTGTGTGTGTGTGTGTGTGTATGTGTGTGTGTGAGAGAGAGAGAGAGAGAGAGAGAGAGAGAGAGAGAGCCACTATCCGATGGTGTAACGTAATTAAAAGTATGTATGTCAGTGGTGTGTGTGTGTGTGTGTGTGTGTGTGTGTGTGTGTGTGTGTGTGTGTGTGTGTGTGTGTGTGTGTGTATGATCTGTTTAAATCACTGGCTTGGAACGTGTTGGTGCAGCTGTGAGTGTATGCGTGTGTGAGTATATGTATGTACGTGTTAATGTGTTACCATGTGCGTGTGTATACCTAGAGTGTTTACCCTAATTTTGTAAGGTAATTGATCTGAAGGTTAATTTCTGGTGTGTGTGTGTGTGTGTGTGTGTGTGTGTGTGTGTGTGTGTGTGTGTGTGTGTGTGCGGTAGATTTATTCGAGTGTACGAACGTGAATGTGTAGCTGATCCATGTGCAGTTGTGTACACCAGGTCAGGGCTGGTGTGTGTGTGTCGGTATGAATGTACAACGAGAGAGAGAGAGAGAGAGAGAGAGAGAGAGAGAGAGAGAGAGAAACGGATTGATGGAGGGAAGGAAGGAGGGGTTGGAGGAAAGGGAGGGATTATGTCAACAAAACGACACAGTTACACCTCTCATACTGCCCCCCCCCTCCTCTCTCTCTCTCTCTCTCTCTCTCTCTCTCTCTCTCTCTCATGATAGATAACAGGGGACAGCTTGTACCATAGTAAGTAAAGGAGATTCAGTGTCACACCCAGTTATGCTATTTCCTGTTTATCCCTTATGAGAGAGAGAGAGAGAGAGAGAGAGAGAGAGAGAGAGAGAGAGAGAGAGAGAATAGCCCCCTTCCCCCTTTCCACCCCCGGCATGAAAACAATGAGAAAAACTAAGGGCAGGACGTAAATACCTGGAGGAAATTTATAGGACAGGAAGAAAGGGGAGGAAAGAGGAAATGGGTAGGAGGGGGAGGAGGAGGAAATGGGTAGGAGGAGGGGGAGGAAATGGGTAGGATGAGAAGGGATTAGGTATGAGGAGGAGGAGAAGGAAAGGGGTGGTGATGGAGGGAGAAAGGAGAAATTAGGATTAAGGGAGAGAAAAAAAGGGGGAATGGAGGAGGAGGATAAGAGGAGGAAGGGTGCATGAGGGAGAGAGGGAAAGGAGGGAGAGGGGAAAAGAGGGGAGTAGGAGGAGGTAGGAAGTGTGATGGAGAAAGAATTTTGGAGAGGTGCATGAGGGAGGGAGGGGCATGATGGGTGAGTACGGGTTGTGAAGTGGTTACGAATAATTATTACAAAAATATCGTGGTATATAAATAAATAAATAACAATTGAATGATTCTCTCTCTCTCTCTCTCTCTCTCTCTCTCTCTCTCTCCCCTCATCCTCTGTGTCATAAAGTCAGGGTCACGGAGGAGGGAGGGATGATGGAGGGAGGGAGAGAAGGAGGGAAGGAGCTAGGTTGAGCGACAGGGAGAGTGAGGAGAGGAGGGAGTGAGAATGACAGGCGGTAGGAAGAGGGGAGAAATGGAGACAAAGGAGAGAGAGAGAGAGAGAGAGAGAGAGAGAGAGAGAGAGAGATGGGGTAACTTATGTCTGGTAGGCTAAGATTAGAGAGATAGTTGGTGGAGGGAGGGAGAGAGAAAGATTGAAGCAGAGTGGAGGGGCGGGGAGGAAGATTGATGACAAGAGAGAGAGAGAGAGAGAGAGAGAGAGAGAGAGGAGACAAGAAGTGGAAGATAAAACTGGAAGGAAGTGAGGAGGGAGATTGAGAGAAAGATTGTGGACAGTGGAGGACGGGAGGGAGAGAGGAAGATAAGAGTGCGGAGAGGAAGGGAGAGATAAAATGGAGGGAAGGGGGAGAGGAAGACCTGAGAGAGGAGGTGTGTGTGTGTGTGTGTGTGTGTGTGTGTGTAGGAATGCAGGGAGGTGCAGAGGAAAACTTTAATCATGGGAGGAATTGGGGAAGATAAGAGATAACGAAAGAGAGGAGGTCTGTAGCAGAGATAAAATAGTAGGTGAGCGATGGAAGGGAGAGATAAGAATGCATTTTATATTACTTTGAAAGGGAATAAGAAGGGAGAATAATCTGTACCAAAGAAGGAAGATGGATGAGGAGGAAAGGGAATGAGGAGGTGAGGAGGTAGAGAAATGGAGAGGTAAATAAAGAAGATCAAGTGAAGAAGGAAGAAGAAGATGTTAAGGTGAAAAACAGAGAGAAAAAAATGGTGGAGAAAAGAGGAGAAATGGTAGGATGGAAATTGAGACGTGATGTGAAGAAAATAGAGACGAAAGGAACTGAAAAAAAAACAAAAAAACAGTGAGGGAGAAGAGGTTGGAAGACGAGAAGGGATGGAGAGGAGAAATGAGACGAAGATTTGGAGAGAAGTAAAAGAAAGAAGAGAGAAGGTGGAGAAGAGGAGACAATGAGAGGATAAAGAGGAGGGAGAGAGAGGTAGAAATAGAGAGAATTGAAGTACTGTTTAGCATTTGGAAATTAGAGAGAGAGAGAGAGAGAGGAATTGGAAAAAATAGAATAAGGCAGACGAGGAACGTTAACATGAGGGTAAGTGAAGCATTAACGACGGAGGGAGAGGGAGGAAAAAAGGGAGAGAGGAGGGAGGGAGGGAGGGAGAAAAAAAAAGGGAGAGAAGGGGAGGAGGAAGGGAGGGAGGAGAAAAGAAAAGGGAGAGGGGATGGAGAGAAACAGAGGAAGGAAACCCTTTCATAAAACCTGTTGACTCTAATACACCCTTGACCTGGAGAGAGAGAGAGAGAGAGAGAGAGAGAGAGAGAGAGAGAGAGGAGCAGGTGTCAATACCTCTATCACAGGTAACAGGCTATTATTGCTGTGCCACGTCTCTCTCTCTCTCTCTCTCTCTCTCTCTCCCTCTCTCTCTCTCTCTCTCTCTCTCTCTCTCTCTCCCTCTCTCTCTCTCTCAGACCTCCGCTGTTTGTGTATTATGCTTGTGTCTGTTTATGCCTGTGTGCGTTTGTGTGTACGTCTAGAGAGCCTCAAGTCTGTTCCCTCGTGTAGGTTCGAGTGTGTTTATGTGCTCAAGTGTGTGTGTGTGTGTGTGTGTGTGTGTGTGTGTGTGTGTGAGTTAATGAGCCCGTATGTGGGTATTAGCGAGATGAATTTAATTAATATGTACCGTATTGTACCATTTGTACCGTATGTGTGTAGCCTATGTGTGTGTGTACGATAATGAAGTATGTGTGTATGTGTTTGTACGATAATGAAGTATGTGTATGTGTGTGTACGATAATGGAATATATGTGTGTGTGTGTGTGTGTACGATAATGAAGTGTGTGTGTGTGTGTGTGTGTGTGTGTGTGTGTGTGTGTGTGTGTGTGTGTACGATAATGAAGTATGTGTGTATGTGTGTGTACAATAATGAAGTATGTGTGTATGTGTGTGTACGATAATGAAGTATGTGTGTGTGTGTACGATAATGAAGTATGTGTGTGTACGCTAATGATGTATGTGTGTATGTGTGTGTACGATAATGAAGTAGGCTATGTGTGTATGTGTGTGTACGATAATATGTTTGGAAGACGAACGTAATTTCAGGGAGAGAAAGCAAAATTAATTGTATAGAGATGTGCAACCGTATATGATGTAGTGTGTGTGTGTGTGTGTGTGTGTGTGTGTGTGTGTGTGTGTGTGTGTGTGTGGGTATGGGTGTGTGTGTGTGTGTGTGTGTGTGTGTGTGTGTGTGTGGGTATGGGTGTGGGTGTGTGTGTGTGTGTGTGTGTGTGTGTGTGGGTATGGGTGTGGGTGTGTGTGTGTGTGTGTGTGTGTTAAAATAGCTGATAATCCCTCCCACACAGTACATCATTCTCAAGTAGGCATTCCGCCCCCCCCCCTCTCTCTCTCTCTCTCTCTCTCTCTCTTTCTCATTTTACCTCATCTTTTCATTTTAGTCCCCCCCACTTCTTTTTTCTTTCCAGTCCCTCCCTATCTTTCTGTTATCTTTTTATTTAAGCCTCTCATTCATTTCTTCATATATTTATCTCTCTATCTCCACAGCCCCATAAATCTATCTGTTATTATTCTTTTCCATTAAATAATCCTTTTATCTGTATCTCAGTTATCTTCCCCATATTTTCTTCACAGCCACTTATATTATCTTGTGCCTTCTGTATCTGAAGCTGAATAAACTCGGCTGTTAGTAAGAGTAGCCTAGATCCTTCCCTTTTTCTAACCCAAACCATCCCTGCCACAGCTCCTGGTATCCACAATAGAAACAGTGTTGGATGCATAATCAATGAGCGATGACTAAAACATATGACATGAAGAAAATCGTTTGGTAGTGAGGCCTGTATTCTCGATAGGATGGTGGTTTAGCATCTCTAACTTTGCGAATTACTTTGCCTGTATTCTAGATAGCATGGGTGGCTTCGTAGCGTCCCTTCCTTCGCGTTCTGTTTTGCTTATTACACCGTGACATTCTCCTGTGTGGGTTTTGATGTCTAGAGAATTTGCATTAATAGTTACAAGATGTTGAGCTGTAATGTGCAGAATTATTCGCAGTGGACGAGGTGTTACGTTGTCTGCAACCTAATGTCATTCTGCCCTAAGAAGATACCCACATCCATTCGAACCCATAATCAGCCCCTCCCAACATTCCAAATACACATAAATCAACCCAGTATAAACATTGTGTGGGATGCATAATGAAGCCGCGATGACTCTTCAACGTAGCAATAATTTGTATGGAAATCCGTCAACATCCGATCCGGGAACTGGTACAAAAAAACAAGGACTTGACGATGATTTGTATGCGGAGAGGAGGAGCTGCGGGATTTGGAGAATTTTTATGTTTTTACCTGTATTAATGACCACAGCAAAAGAACATTGCAGTGTGTGTGTGTGTGTGTGTGTGTGTGTGTGTGTGTGTGTGTGTGTGTGTGTGTGTGTGTTTAATCAGGTAAAACAAGCGAAACTCCAAAACGTATTATATATTAACTCCCTTAAAAACATGAGATATTGTAAAATGGATTAATCAGCCATGCCACCCTCCCCCCCCCAAAAAAAAAAGTAAATATAATACAGTCTAGCTTCCTCACCGTAGCCTAATTACCTCCGCCAACGAAGTTGGAGGAGGTTATGTAGTCTATGTTTTTCTGTTTGTTTGTCCACACGATATATCCAAAAGTTCTCTGAATTTCAATGAAATTTTGTGGAAGATCGGGCCATGGACCAAGAAAGAATTGATTAAATCTTGAGGCGGATCCAGATCCGGATCCGGCATTGGCGGAGGTATGGGCTTTCTGAGTGCTTTGTAGTTTGATATGTACTTCCTGGTCAGTCAGGTGGTAGGCATAAAATTGCCTTGCACTCTGGTATAGTACGCTTATCTTACTGATGTATCCACCCTTTTTCCGGTTATGGATCTACTCACTTCATTTTCATTTATGGATGTGGGAAGTAAGATTAAGATTATGGTGACAGTGGTGATGATGATCGTGATGATGGTGAAGATAAGGATGAAAGTGACAGCGTGGTAACAGTTGGTGGTGGTGATGGTGGTAAGGATGATAGCTAATGGTGACACAGATTATACAATGATGTTGTGGATTATGATGATGGTGAAGATGCTGTGGTGATGATGATGATAATAATAATGTTACCGTAAATAAATTCATCCACATCCCTAAGCAATGTGCCAGCCGTACTTAACCGTGTAAACTGTGGAATGGGAAGGATGTGTTGATATTTTGCCTCAGAGCGCATTTCTGAGACACTCCTATTTTGGTTAAAGTGTAGGCAAAGGTCAAAGGCCCCTGCTCCTCTGCCTACTCTACCTCGTCGTCGTCATCGTCGTTGTTGTTGTTGTTGTTGGTGGTGGTGGTGGTAGTGGTGCTGGTGATGATGATGATGATGATGAACTGCTGTCTCTTACCCGTGGACTCTGGCTAATACCAATGAATCGCCAAAGAAGAGGTGATAAGAAATGTCCTTTGCCAACAAGACTGCAGCCCACAGAGCCGCGCATCTCGCCCCACATTTGTTTATCTGTTACGTCATGAGGCAGAAGCATGTTTGGTCACCAGGTAGTGTTGTTGTGTCGGAGTGTGGCCACCTACAGAGCCTTTCACACACACACACACACACACACACACACACACACACACACACACACACACACACACACACACACACACACACACACACACACACACACACACACACACTCTCTCTCTCTCTCTCTCTCTCTCTCTCTTTCAGACCTCCCCCAGTGTTTGTGTATTATGCTTGTGTCTGTGTATGCCTGTGTTTTTTGGGGTAGATTTGAGTGTGTGTAGGTTTGATATGTGTTTGGATGTGTGAGGAGTGTTGCAGTAGGTTCTGGTGTGTGGTGTGTACGGGATATGGTGTATGTGTTATGGTGTGTGAGATGTTTGCGGATGTGTGAGAAGTGTTATGGTGTGTTGGGGTGTGTGAGGTGTGTGTTGTGGTGTGTGAGATGTTTGCGGATGTGTGAGAAGTGTTATGGTGTGTTGGGGTGTGTGAGGTGTGTGTTGTGGTGTGTGAGATGTTTGCGGATGTGTGAGAAGTGTTATGGTGTGTTGGGGTGTGTGAGGTGTGTGTTGTGGTGTGTGAGATGTTTGCGGGTGTGTGAGAAGTGTTATGGTGTGTTGGGGTGTGTGAGGTGTGTGTGTTGTGGTGTTGTGTTGCAGTGTTGGGAGCTGGTGACGTGAGTGGTAGCAAGAGTGCGTGGGATGTTGTCAGGCCAGTTGAGTGGGGGTCGGCCTCGTAAAATGTTTTGAGCATCCTCGCCCTTGACAGAATACAACATCAAAGCCTCTCCATGGGTCATCGGTAAGCCTTTCGCTGCCGCACCTCACCACACCTACCACTCCTCACTCTTACTTAGATAAATTTGATCAACGAAAAGTTTTAGTCTTAATTGATACCGGTTCTGAACAAATATCCGCACACACCAGCCCTGATTGAGTTATTCTTAGCATACTGTCTCTCGTAAGGAATGCTTTAGTGTTTGTATTAGTATGCAAGTGGTGACATGTATGAGTGTGCATTACTATCCTTATCTTAAGCTAATAAAAGCAGATAGCATAGTCACAGTCTTCTCTGACAACCTCGAAAGGATCATTAAATCTGTTGCTATTTGCTTTCGTTTGTAGGCTAACTGCTTTGTCTCAGTAGGCTATATGTTGGTATATAAAAGGACGGATGGGTCTCAGGCAACGGACTGCCAGACTAGGAAGCAAAGCATAAATCAATAAATGAGTCCTGCAAGAGATGAGTGTTGGGGGCGGAGGGGCATTAGCGGTGAAGTGAATACAGGCTGGTGGCAGTAAACCCGAGAGAGGCCATGTGTCTGCCAAGGTGGACAGGTGTGAGGTAAGGTGATGTGGGGTGAGAGGTGAGGCTCTGGTGATGACCCAAGGTTATCACTAGCGTCTTTTGATCTCAGAAAGGTGTGTTCTAAGTGTTATAGGAGGCTTTGTAACACTCCAGCCTTTGCGTTTTATTATAATTATTTTTATTTTTATATCCGAACATTCTCTGCCATGCTACTTAGGCGTCATAGATATTGAATGTAATATGCAGAACAAACTGCTTAGGAAGAGGCTCTCCAAAGCCACATAGAATATATACCGGTACTAAATCAGTAATGTATCGCTATATACCTTGTATTTAGATCTCCCTGATCAGAGTAGCGGCAATTATTCTTCCCACACTTACGAACACATTAGCTTCATCATATCACCTCTTTTGAAAATCTGAACTGCTTTTGAACGGTGATGCGTTTTGTAGAATATACGGAGTGGAGAAAGTTAGGAAAGGCCTTTTTCTTGCATTGGTGTGACACGGGTTGATGATGAATCCTTGCTCAAAGGTCACTTCTTCCCAGAGGCGCTTTGGTTATCTTGGCAGACTTTTCTTGTAGCCTAACCACCGGTCAGTCGGAATGAGAAAGTTGGGAGAGGCTCAGAGACATGATGGTGATGATGATGGTGGTGGTGGTGTGGTGGTTTGAAGGTGGTGGTGTAGTGAGGGAATGTTGCTCAAAGGTCATTTCTTCCTTGAGGCACTTGGGTCATCATGAGAGACTCCTTGTAGATAACCATAACCTCTTCAGTACAGTAACGCGTTTATTTTGTTGTTGCCACCTTCACACGATATCATTCAATTTTAATGAGATCTCTTGTACTAAAGGGGTGACTAAAGGCTTTAACCTCTCTGTTTCGAAGTCTCTCTCTAAAGCCACAGAAAATTATGAATTAGGTATAAGATTGCAAAGTAATGAGACTGAAGATGTTAAGTGCCTGTGAGACGGTTCTTTGTCCTCTTCCTGTCTTCGTCCACTCGTTCCCCGTGAAGGAGTATTAAAACGCTGGCCAAAACTCTGAACTCCACCTCTCACTTTTCATTGGATCGAAAGTTCTTGTGTTGATGGATCCCTATGTATAAACTCTCTTAACCTTTTATCTCTTTCTGTCTATACCCAGGCGCCTTCATGCCGCAAGAGGTGGTCACAAACAAATCGCCTTCACTTGACGCTGTCCTCCGCCATCAGGCTTCCCTCTCTCCAACTCTCACGCTTCTCACATACCTCCCCATGTCATCCCTACATCTCATTCTTGGTGTCCCTTTCCCCCTTCCTAAGTTAAAGTTGTGTATCAGACTGTTGTGCTTCTACCGGTACCGTATACTGTATGTTAGTTTTCACTCATGTAGCAGTCGAATACTACACAATGAAATCAGAATGGATATTGTTGCTGTTTTTATTTTTGCAATTCTATGCTCATCTGGACCCAGTGGACGAACCGGACACTTAGCCTGAACGGGTCGCTCCCAGAGGTCTTTCGTTGAGGTTATGTTGCAGGATTGTCTGTGTTGTGGTAGTTTGTTGCATGAAGTGGATGTATTGTGTGGGCAGAGTGGATTGGTTGTGAGGTGTGTTTTGTGTCGGTGTTGTAGCAGGGAAGCGTGGTGGCCAAATGCATAGGACAAGACGATCTGTGATAGCCTAATATTTAACTGTTTTGAAGACTTATTTATGCTGTGCCTTAGTTATGATAGTATATAATGACGACCTCAAATGGTGTGTGTATATTTTAACTGGTGATGATCCCAGCGTGTCGCCTTTTAAAATCACTCCCGGTTCTTCGCTCTTACCCCATGTGTTAACCTTTTGAAGCTTTGTATTGTGTGCAGGCGGCAGTGCGGTAGGTGTGTGTGGAGGGAGTTAGGGGGGAGGGGAGGATGAGGCAGACATGCAGTGGGGGTGAGGGTAAGGAGGAATGAAGAGGGAGGGAAGATTAGGGAGAGCTGAGTAAACTGAGTAAGCGTGGGTAAGGAGAAGGGAGGGAGAGAAGGCAAGGCGGAGGAAGGAAGGGTAGGAGAAGTGAGAACAAAGGAAGGAAAACAAACAGCAAGAGACCTGTTGATGCCTTCGAGGCTGTTTGTAACTGGACAACTATTCTAGGCTATCTGTCAAGGGCAAGAATAGGAAAGCAGGGTAGGGACAAGTTATGGAGGGAGGGGTAGAGGGGGAGGAGGTATGAATGAGGGAGGTAAGGTAGGCTGGGCAAGGTAAATAGGCAGGTGTTATAAACTGGTAGGCGGGGATGAGGCACAAGGGAGGAGGGAGGAAAGATGAGTCAATAGGGAGTAGAGCGGGGAGGAAAGGGAGGGAGGGAGAGAGGGGTGAAGGGATATAGCCAGAGGAGGGGAGGGAGGGGATCACCAGGGAGTAGAGGTGGGAAGGGAGAGACAGGGAGGCACATGATTTGATTGGGAGAGGGAGGCAGGGACACGGAAGTAAGGCTGGAAGAAAAGAAGGAAGGGAAGAGAGGGAGGGAGGGAGGGACACGGAAGTTAGGGTGAGAGAGAGAGAGAGAGGGAAGGAAGGAGGGAGGGAGATAGGGACACGGAAGTAAGGGAGTGAAGAGTGAGAGGGAGGGAGGAACACGGGAATGAGGGAGAGGTGGAGGGAGGGAAGAGTGAGAGGGAGGGAGGAACACGGGAATAAGGGAGAGGTGGAGGGAGGGAAGAGTGAAAGGGAGGGACGGAGGAAAGTGAGAGGGAGGGGAGGGTCTGGGGATGAAAATGACATAAAATAAGAGTCCCAGTAAAGGGGGGAGGGGAGGGCAGGGGGTGTACCCGGAAGCACTTTGAAGTTGACTGGAGGGATGGGGGAAGAGGGGGTGGAATGGGGTGGGGGTATAGGCCTAAGCCGGTATGGTGGGTAACAATAGAGATAGAATCCACGTAGGCAACAAAGGTCAACAATCATCAGCGGAAAATTGGTTCTTTCGAGGCCTTTTGCAGTAGAGGAGGCATATGCAAAAACAAACAACAAAAAACATTAAAGTGGAGGCCTGCAAAAAGCTCCTCTAGGAAAAATTTTACTACATAGAGAGAGAGAGAGAGAGAGAGAGAGAGAGAGAGAGAGAGGAGGGTACGACATGAGAAGGTGAGGGAGGGAGGAGCCAAATAGTGAGACGGAGAGGCATGCAAGGAGCAGAGGGGAGAGGGAGGAAGGGAGGGATGAAGTAAGAGAGAGAGAGAGAGAACGAGAGAAACAGAGAGAGAGAGAGAGAGAGAGAGAGAGGAAGGGGGGGGGGATTAGACACGGAGAAGTACGAAGTGTAACAAGAATATAATATAAAAAAAAAGCACCGGTAAAGAATGAACGAGATAAAAAAAGAATGAAAGATAGAGGAAAAGAAAGAAGGCAACCAGGAAGGGGGAGAAGGACTGGGAGGGGAGAGAAGGAAGGGAGGAAGATGGAGGAGGGAGAATTGAGGGGGTAGGGGAGGGGAGGGATGGATATGGAGGGTAGCTATAGATGTCCCCCAGAAGGCCGAGGTACCACAACATGCTAATATATACGGTACTCCACATCCTGTTTTTGTCAGTCCTATCACCATACTTAGTTGTAGGTAGGTAGGTGGGTAGGTAGGTGTGGTAGTAGGTAAGTAGGTTGGTAGGAAGGTAAGGTGGGTAAGTTGGTTTCTTGGTAGGAAGGTAGGTTGCATTGTTAGTTTGTAGTTAGATAGGTTGTTAGTTGCCTAGTGAGAGAGGGAGGGTGTAAGGTTAGTTGATAGGTAGGTAGGTAGAGAGGAATGTAGGTTACTATGTAGGGGGTAGGGAATGAGGGAAGGGGAAGAGGAAAGTGGATGGGTAGGTAGGGAGGGAAGGAGGGGAGTTATTAGGGAAGGTAGGGAGGGAGGGAAGGAGAGTAGTTGTTAGGAAAGGTAGGAAGGAGGGTAAGGGAAGAGGGGAAGGGATAGAGACGGGTCTAGGTGTCGCCAGGTAGTATCAAGTTACCCCTACACGTTAATATATACGGTACTACACAGCCAGTTTTTGCCACTACTACACCCAGACGCAGTTGTAAGGAGGTTGGTAGATAGATAGATAGGTAAGTAGATTGATAGATAAGTGGGGAGGAAGGTAGATAGGTAGGTAAGGAGAGAGGTAGGGAGGAGCAGTGGGGGAAGGGTGAGAGCAGGTAGGGTGGTGGGTATGGGGTATGGGTGGTAGAAGGTAGAGTAGGTAATAAACACGCCATGTGGAGTGGAGGTGTTTACTGAGTAGCTAACAATCTTCACTCCACTGAGCTGTGTCAAAACGTTACTCAGGAAAGACGTCAACCTCACCAGGCCTGTTTATTACCTATTCTGTTGGCATTATTTACCATGCAATATTCATAGCAAGGTAGGTGGTACATAGGTAAAGAATCAGGTGGTAGGTAAGTGTGTCTGAAAGGGGACGAAGCAGGTTGGTAGGTTGGAAGGTAGGTAGTTATGGTAAGGAAGAGCAAGTTAGGTAAGTACCCGGTAGGTATTCAGGGGGAAAAGGTGGGAGAGAAGGTTTATTGTTGGTATGTAAGTAGGTAGTTTGGTTGCGAGCTGTTTATAAAGGAAGGGCGGGAGGGAGAGAGTGGGAGAGCTAGGCAGGTAGGTACAGAGAAAAGGAGGGAAGATTGTAGGAAGGGTGGAGGGGTTGTAAGTATGATGTAAGGTCAGTAGATAACTATCAATGAAGCGAGTGAGGTAGGTAGGTAGGTAGGTAGGCAGGGAAGGAGGTAGGTAGAGAGGTTGGGAGGTAGATGGATAGGCAAGGGGGATAGGGAGAGAAGGACGAAGAGAATGAGACCAGAGTAAAGGTGTAAGGAATTAGGAAAATGGAAGTGAAGGAAAAGTATAGTGTGTGTGTGTGTGTGTGTGTGTGTGTGAGAGAGAGAGAGAGAGAGAGAGAGAGAGAGAGAGAGAGAGATGGTAATGGAAAGATACAAGATAAGAGGGAAAAAAGTGGCGTAGAAATATTTTACGACAGAAGAGGTTTGGCGTCGTGGTGGCTCGGTTAGTTTGGCACCAACCTCACGTTCGGGGGACACTCTAGATGCATATTCTAAGTGGCTTTGGAGATTTCCTAACATGTCTTCCCGAGCGAATTATTCTGCACATTAACCATACCTCCGCATTCTCTTTTATATTATTGATGGAAGGTGTCTTGAATTTTTCGTAGCATCTCTTCCTTTTGTGATTTATTTATGTATTTATATATTTATTATTTGGATATTAATGCTACAGACTATATTGATGCTAACACGACCTAAATACCCCACAAGAGAATGTTAAGGGCTAATATGCAAAGTAAATCGGTAAAGAAGAGGTGCCACGAACCCTCAAATATACACCATTGTCCTCTAACATTAGCATTATTTTGTTTCGCTGTTTGTGCCTTGTTTGTCTATCGCTCCTTCCTTCACCATACCACCATCTGCTACCACTATCTTATGGTTCTTTGCCCTCATCTATCCTGCTCTCGTTCACCATACTTCTGTCTACTATCGCTGTCTTTTATCTTGCCCTTTACCTGTCCTTCTCTCGTTCACCATACTTCTGTTTACCGTCACTATCTCCTGTTATCTTGTCCTTTATCAAACCTACCTCCCTTCACCATACCACTGTCTACCATCACTATCCTCTGTTTCCCTTGCGTTTTACCTATCCAACATTCCTTCACCACAGCGCTGTCTGTTGCCCCTATCCTTCCCTCCCTCATACCACCATCAACTATCGCTATGTGGGTGATTCTTGTACCGCCAGAACCTTGTATCTTGCCTACCCACCTCCCAACCCCCCATGACTTTACCTATTAAGATGGAGGGGGAGAGGAGGGAGGAGGGGGAAAGGGAGGGGGAAGGGGAGGAGCAAGAGAAGTTATGTAAGACGATGTTGGTTAGTTAGGAAAGGGGAGGGAACCGGGAGGGAGAAAAAGAGGGAGGGAGGAAAAGTGAGTGAGGCGTGAAAGCAGGTGAGGAAGAAGAGGAGGGAGAGAGTGTTGAGGAAGGGAAGGGGGGAGAAAGTGAGTGAGGGAGGGGTGAGAGAGAGAATGAGGAGGGGAAGGGGGGTTGGAGAGAATGGGAGTGAGAGGGAGGGTGGAGAAGCTGAGAGGTAAAATGTGGAGGGGAGGGAAAGAATTACAGAGAGGGAAAAAATGAGGAAGGGAAGAAAAGAGGAGAAAGGGGAAGCATGGGAGAGGAAAGGGAGAAGGAGAGAGAACTTGAAGGAAGAAAGGGAGGAGGAAAGAATGAAGACGTGAGAGAGGAGAGGAAAATTGTGTATGTGGGAGGGAGAGCAGTGGAAGGAAGTGTTCGAAAAATAGAGAGAGAGAGAGAGAGAGGGAGAGAGAGTATGAAGGGAGCACAACTTATCTTTTTTCTCCCTACTCTCCCTCTGGCTCACTGACCTACTCTCTCTCTCCCTTTCCTTCCTTTCCTCCCTCTCCCTCCCTCCCCCTCTCCCTTTCCCTCCCTCTCCCTCCATCTCACCCTCCCTCCAGCTATATACCGTGCTCTGGCTTTAATGCACTCTCTCTCTCTCTCTCTCTCTCTCTCTCTCTCTTCAATGTACCCCATCTTTTATTTCTGTTTGCCTTCTTTCCTTCCTTACTCTACTCCCTCATTTTCCCTCTTCTCTCCTCTCCTCCTTCCCTCTCGCACATTAGGCCTGCTTTCTCCAATTCCCCCCCCCCTCCCTCCCCTACTTTACCTTCCTCAGTTTCCCTCCTTTCCCAAATTTACTCACATCAGTTCCTCTCTCTCTCTCTCTCTCTCTCTCTCTCTCCTTGTCTCGTGAAGAGTCCTGCTAAAGAAACCAGACCTCTCCCTCTCTCTCTCTCTCTCTCTCTCTCTCTCTCTCTCTCTCTCTCTCTCTCTCTCACAGACACACACACACACACACACACACACACACACACACACACACACACACACACACACACACACACACACACACACACACACAGCTTACCCTTTTCTTCACCACTCACCCCATTCGTTCCCTCCCTGCGTATGTAACCTTCAACCCTGCCCTGCCCTCTCTCTCTCTCGCCCTCCCTATCCCTCCCCTCTCCCTCCACCCCTCCCTCACCCCAGCCCTCCTCCTCCTCCTCCTCCTTCCTATCCCCTCCCCTCCCCATCCCACACAATACTAAGTTATGCAATACACAGAGCCAGTCCTTCCTTTGGGAGTGGGGAGGGAGAGGGAGGGAGGGAGGGAAGAAGAGAGAAGGATGGGAAAGGAGGGAGGAGAGGAAAGAAGGATGGAGGAAAAATTTACAACGGAATACAAACAGCAATAGACCTACCTTATTGGTCCCGTCAAGGCTTTTCGTACAGTGTAGGGTATAGCTAACACAACTCTCCCATCTGTTAAAGACAAGGATAGGACAGCAGGAAGGATGGAGGCAAGGAATGGGAAGGGAAGGGAGGGGGGAGAAGTATGGACAGGAAGAAAGGGGGGGAGAAGGATGAAGAAGAGGTGGATAGTTAGAGAGAATGGAGAGGAGGAGTGAGAGGAGGGGGAGGGAAAAAGGAAAGGGGAGGAGGGAAGGGAGGGAAAGGGATGGAGAAGAATGGAGAGAAGCAGAGGAAGAGTGAGAGGACGGGGAGGGAAAAAGGAAAGGGGAGGAGGGAAAAGGATGAAGAGGAGAGCGATTGGCTGTACAAAGGAAAGCAAATAACAACCAGTCCCTTGATGTTTTCGTGTTCATTGTATTGTGTAAGCGTTGACTATAATATCGATTTTACGACTCTCATAACAAGGATAACGAGGTAAAAAGGTTCCCCCACCAAGGCCGGCAGAAAATAGTGAGGAAGATCATTGTGTAGGCGAGAAAAACTGGCCTTGAAAACGAACAGGACAAGTAGAGTGGAAAATATGTTCTGTGTTATGTGTAACTGAAAATAATAATTCTGTATCTGATGATTTGCCTCTCTCTCTCTCTCTCTCTCTTTCTCTCACATGCAACCTACTATCCCAAATTCAGTCCCAAACCCCCTATTCTATTTTTCTTATAGTTTTCCTTTCATTCTGATTGATGGGAAATTGTTTTGTTTTTACAGGTATGGTAATAGAAGGACGACTAAGGGTGGATGAGGTGGCTCTGAGGTGGAGTGAGAGGAAGAGGTAAGCAGAGAAAAAGATGAAGATATTTTAAGGTTAGCAAGAATAGGAGCAGGGCAGTGAAATGGCGGGGGACAGGGCGACTTGGAGGCGATTTGTTTGTGGCCACCCCAAACGGGATTGAGGCGTCTGGCAATAGATAGATAGATAGAAGAATAGGACAATTTAATTCTGATCTAAGTCTGAGTGGAGAAAGTTGGGAGATTGGCTGCATGGACATAGTGAAATAGGAGTAATGATGATGATGATGATGTTAGATTAGTGATGGTGATAGTAATGATGAAGTCCTCGGTGGTAGTAATGATGATGGTGATTATTATATTGATGATGATGATGATGGTGATGATGGTGTTCGCTGAGGTTGAACAGTGCTAACGTAATGAAACTTAACACACATACCGGGACTTAGCGTGGGAGAAACTTGCATATATTGGCAACATGATCCACCACCTCTCTCTCTCTCTCTCTCTCTCTCTCTCTCTCTCTCTCTCTCTCTGTCATGAAAAAATCTGATAGAATGGGAAATAGCAAAAGTTTCGCCAGTAACAGTAGTATTTGTAGTGGTAGTAATAGTAATAATATCAGCAGCATCAATAGTAGTAATAGTAGTCGTAATAGTAATGATAATAATAATAATAATAATAATAATAATAATAATAAAGAATCACAATATTACCATGATAGTATTGGTAGTGAAGAAATGGTAGAGATGTGGTCGTCATGGTTGGGGAATGGTAGCAATTGAAGTACAGGGTTAAGTAGGTCATGGTAGGAGGTCACAGGTCGCGCTTTGTGGCGTCGGGGAGAGAGAGAGAGAGGCAAAATTGAAGAAAGGGAGGAGGGCTGTTGGATAGCATGATGGAAGTAGGGAGGGAGGGAGAGAAGGAAAGCTGGTTGGCAGGGAGGAAGGTAGGAAAGATTGGAGGGAGGGTAGCCACGGAGGGAGAGAGTAAGGAAGGGAAATGAGGAAGGAAGGAGAGGAGAGAGGAAAAGGAGGGAAGAAAGGAAAGAGAATGTGATAGGTAGAGAGGAAAGGGAGGGAGAAAAGAAAAGAAGGGAGGGATTGGAAGGAGGAGGAAGGGAGGTTGGAGGGGAAAGAAAATTGAAGATTAAGGAGGATAGAGTCAGAGAGAGAGAGAGAGAGAGGGAGGGAGGGGGAGGGAGAGAGAGAGAGAGATGTAATGTGAGATAATGTTAGCGTGAGTGACTGAGAGTGAAATAGGCCTAGTTCCCTATAACGACACTAGCCGATGAGAGAGAGAGAGAGAGAGAGGTGTAATACGGCTACTCTATAAGTGACCCTAACTTGGCTCTCTCTCTCTCTCTCTCTCTCTCTCTCTCTCTCTCTCTCTTTCTCATTGTCTTGTACATTATAACATTTGTTCTAAATTCGAGGCTGGTTGCCATCAGTAACAAACACTAGGCTATTTAAATGTAATATGAAGAATAAATCGCAAAGGAAAAGGTGTTAAGGAGTTCCAGACCCACTAGAGAAATACAAAGTTAGAATATTGAAAGAAAGTTGAGAGGATGCCTGGGATACCTTGATGGCGACTGCTATTTTAGGTGACTTGTAAAGTGTCCTTGTGCGGGTGTTAGGGCTGTGTGTGTGTGTGTGTGTGTGTGTGTGTGTGTGTGTGTGTGTGTGAGAGAGAGAGAGAGAGAGAGACAGAGACAGAGTATGTGTATGTGTTTATGTGTGTGAGAGAGTATGTTTGTATGTGTCTGTATATGAGAGAAAGTAAGTTTTATATGTATTTATGATGCTTTGAAACTTACGCTTCATCTTGAGCGGGGGAAGAAGGTCAGATGATGATGATGATAACGATGATCATGATGGATTTATGGATTTATACATCGTCCCTATTTCATTTTTTCATTCCCTTTTACATACATATTTATTCATGATTGCAATTTATATATTAACGTGTATCATTCATTTCTCTTAATCTTCAGTAGTGGTCATAGAGTTGGAAGGTAGGCAGATACTCCTTTAACTTTAATTGTACTGCTGCATTTTTATTTCGTTTATATATATACCGGTACATTTTTTTTTTCTCCAAGGGCGTGAGAGTAACGCGTGCTTACTTTGCTTATCATGGTCTTGGTCTTGATTTTTTTGTTGCGGGAAAATGACCTATTCAGTAAATGGTTCTCAGCTGCTTTCGCTATTGATATATATATTGTGTTATTTTTTTTTTCTTACGTTGAATGTATTGGCATTTCGTATAAATATTTAAAACAGTTCTTATGTTTATTTATTTATTTATATATTTATTTATTTACTTATTTGTAGGCCAATTCCTGTTGTTTTTACTGAACTTTTTCATTTTTTATGGGGATGACTCGTGTTGATGGAATTTAATCTCCCCTCTCTCTCTCTCTCTCTCTCTCTCTCTCTCTCAGGCAAGAGGAAGGGAGTCAGGGTGATGAGCTACCAGGATATGCTGGCGGGGCTCTCTTTCTTTCCCACTTTCTTTAACTTTCTCGCTTTCTCATTTTATCTTCTTATCCTGTCAGTATTTCTCATATTTATCTCGGTTTAATCTTTATTCTTTCCTGTTTTTCTGTAATCTTCTCTTCCTCGTTTTTTATAATTTTCTCCTATTAATTTCTCTCTCTCTCTCTCTCTCTCTCTCTCTCTCTCTCTCTCTCTCCACCTAATTACATCCTTCCATTTCTGAGCCTCGACACCCGTGCTGTAATTTTCTCCCCTCTTTCATTTGCTCTCTCTCTCACTTTCTCATTTTTCCCCCTCATTCACTAGCTCTATCTTTAACCCTTTCGGTGCGATGACGTCTTTTCTGTTTTCATATCACGCTTTTATTCAGCGTAGGAGAAACATAACTTTATTTCCCCTCTTTCCAGGCGGCTTTATTGTTTACAGACGATTTTATTGATTGTATTCTAATCTCCAGACGATTTTATTCAGCTTAGGGGAAGACTGGGGAGTTTTATTCTTGCTACCCAGACGATTTTACTGTTTATTCTTGATGTTTTTTTATATATTTTAATGAGACGTATTCTTTTCTCGCCCTAGCCAGACGATTTTATTCAGGTTCAGACATTTTACACACACACACACACACACACACACACACACACACACACACACACACACACGGGGGGGGGGGTAGCGCTCGGGCAGGATGTATTTGACAACAGAGAAAAGTGTAACGAGATTTTTTTTCTTTTTTCCTCTTTCGAAAATACTGGGCTACGCCTTTCCCCCTCGCATCCCCTCCCCTATACCACTGCGCCTCCCCTCTTCTCTCCTCCCCTCACCCTTTTTCCCTTCCCCTCTCCCTTCTGCTCTCCAAATACCCTTCCTTCTTTTCGCCCTTCTCTTCTCTAGCTCCCTCTCACCGTCTGTTTACTCCCCCTCTCTCTCCTCCCCCCTTCCCTTTTCCCTCCTCCCCTCATCTCTCCCTTCCCCTCCCCATCTCTCCCTTCTCTCCAGATACCCTTCCTCCTTTTCATATTTCTCTTCCTTAGCTCCCTCCCACTGTCTGTTTGCTCCCCTTATCTCCCCTCCCCTCCTCCCTCCTCCACTGCTCCCCTCTCATCCCCAAACAGAGGAGAGGTTGGACAGACTCAGTGAGGGGTGTGAGGTGATTGCTAAGTGCCTCCCCTCCCCTCCATTCCTTCCTCCTTCCCTCCCTTCCTTCCCCTTCCCCTGTCCGACCATCCGTCCCTTCCTTCCTTCTTTCTTGCCCTTGCCTTCCCCAGTCTCCTCTCTTCTGTTTTCCTCCGTCTTCTTTTGATGGAGGGAGACAATAATGAGAGGAGATGGAGGAAAAGAGGGAGACAGCGAGGAAGACGGTGTGAGGAGAGGAAGATTGGAAACTTACAAGAGTAATGGTGTTTCGGGAGAATGGTGGGAGAGATGGAGAGGCAGGCACGGAGGAGAGATGGAGGAAAGTGCGAAGGAAGGAGGGAAGGAAGAGTGTGAGAGAAGAGGAAGGAGTGAAAGTGGGAGAAGAGGAAAGGAAGGAGTGCAAGAGGAGGAAGGAAAATGTGAGGAGAAGAGGAACGGAGAGAAAGTGTGAGTAAATGAGGAGAAGAATGGAAGGATAAAAAAATGTGATGGGAGAAAGAAAAAGAAGGAAGGATGGAAGGTGAAAGAGGAACAGAGTAAGTTTGGAAGAAGAAAGATGTGAGAAAAGGAGGAAGGGGAGGAGGAGGAAGAAAGGAAAGGAGAGAAGGAGGGAATGTGAGGGTGGATGACGTTGATCCGTTACATAAATACACTGACGACACAGATTATTGAGTCCTTGAGAGAGAGAGAGAGAGAGAGAGAGAGAGAGAGAGAGAGAGAGAGAGAGAGAGAGAGAATATATTTGCTTTGACTACATTTTTTCCATTGACCATTGTTTTATTCTGAGCATTACCAAATTCTCACCTCGAAGGGAGAGTGATAGCCGGAATGAGCCCTACCCTATGCTGGCCAGGTATACATCAATAATTGCGTTGGTGGTGAAAGCGGTGCATGGAGAGGGGCGCCTTCACGTGGTGGCACCGATATAACTGGGCAGTGGAGCAGCGTGGTTATACAAACGTCCCTCAGTTCCCTCTCTTCAGCCTGCAGTGTACCGGGTTCACGATGAGATGAGAAAAGGGTCACAGGACTTGGCTATATTTGCTTGTGTCAGAATAGTGCATAGGATTTACCGATATGACAACCGTCCTAGTTTAACAACACTATCTCATACCCCCTCACCTACCAACCCTACTGTTGTCATACGGTATATTCTACAGTATATTACGGTATATACCCCAACCTGTTAACCACATAGTTTTCATAATTATATTGTTAGCCATAATGTTTTCATGTTTCCTGTCACATATACTGTCTCCTGTCAACCAAACTTTTCTTATATCCTGTCTTATATGCCCCCACGTATCAGCTACGGTATACTGTTAACTACGGTTCACTGTTTATATATATAACCTCGCCCCTGAACTGCATTACTAGTCTCTCTCTCTGCTAACTACCATCCGCTCTCACAGCGAAGCACGTTCGGCCAAACACCAATGTTTTATCAGTCGCTTGTACAAATATTTACCCTGGGATAGCAGCCTAACTGTGTTCATGCATCACTGATGTTGACGATATTCTACGTGCCATAGCAAGCTTCGTAGCACTTGTTCCCTAACGATTTATTTTCCCTATCACACCTTTAATTCTTCTTGTATGTAATTGTTATCCATTTAATTTTACCAGCGTTTGCATCTGCAGTATAAGCCAAAAAAAAAGGATATTGAAGATTAACGTGCGGACTAAATCGCAAAGCGAGAGGTTTTACGAGCACCCTCAATGCCAGCCTTCACTCGCAAAGGCCGCAAATGTTTTATCAGTCGCCTTCTCAAATATTTAGCTTCGGATTTTTAGCTGTGGAACTCCAGCTAACTGTCATCACGCCTGGCTGAGATCGTGGGGCTTTAGCGGCAGTCATACCTTACCACACTTTCGAAATTCATGTACCGTGACGATTTTTTTTTCTGTTTTATTCTTGCTACTGCTGGACGGTTTTATTCAGCTGGAGAGAGAGAGAGAGAGAGAGAGAGAGAGAGAGAGAGGCTTTTGGGACTGGACTAAATAGGTGTAGTCTTCATGAACCCCTTCTCAAAACACACACACACACACACACACACACACACACACACACACACACACACACACACACACACACACACACACACACACACACACACACACACACACACACAAGCTGAATTCAGTCGTTATGCGTTGCCATGAAAAGCACCTTCGTTGGGATTTCCTCTCTCTCTCTCTCTCTAAAATGCTACATGCTGAGTTGTTTGGTTTCGTTTGTGTGACCTTTAAGTCCTGTGGAGTAAAGAAGGAAGAGAAGGAATGTGGTGGGAAATGTGATAGGGGAGAGAGAGAGAGTACAGACAGCAATCCCTGGTGGTCACTCAGGATGCAGCGTTAGGCAACAGAGATGACCTGCCGTGGAGAACAATCTTAGATAGGTAGATAGGCTGTGAATGTTATCTGTAAACACGTATTCTAATTCTATCCGTGAGTTAGATAGATAGACACTGAGTTAGAGTGACAGATATGCAGTTAAATAGATAGACATTGAGTAAGATTGATAGATACACAGGTAGTTAGGTGTTCAGTTTGATAGAGCATTTAGATACTCATATGAGAGAGGGGGGGGGTGAACCGGGAACAGGGCAGTGAAATGGCGGGGGACAGGGCGACATGGAGGCGATTTGTTTGTAGCCACCCCTTACGGGATTAGGGCGTCTGGCAATAGATAGATAGATAGACATAGACAGCCGTACAGTTAGACAGGTAGTTAAGCACTGAGTTAGACGGGCATTTAGATACAAAGACAAACTAACGAACATGTACAGGGTAGGTTACATCGATAGACACTTTGATAGATAGATACCGGTGCATAGAAATAGATGAATGTGAAGATTGGAGTGTAGAATATGAGGTAGTATAGGGTTGGTGCAGGTATAAGTGAAGATAGATAGACAGATACCGTATATATATAAGCTATCGTAAATGGAGAGTGTAGCGAAGTGTGTGGTGCAGGTATAAGTGAAGATAAGTAGATAGATAGACAGATACCTTATATATAGATAGACAGGTACCGTATATATAGGCTGTGTGGAGAGTGTAGTGTAGTGTAAGTGTGAGCCATTGTCGGTGTAAGGGTATTGAGGTCATGCATTACAACACACTGCATGCCTGGACAATGCAACACAATAGGTAACAGAACACCTGGCCCGGAGAGCACAGCAGACAGCGGTAGTCAAAAATAGATAGGTAGACAGACACAGACATACAGTACAGATAGATAGATACCGTAGATAGAAAGCAGACAGTGGCAGAAAAAGGGCAGCAGACAGTGGGTGCCAAAACGCATGAGACAGGAAACAATAGCAGCTCAGCAGACAGTAGGAAACAGAGGATAACAGGCAACAGACAGACACAAAAGACAGCCAGCAACATACAGAGCAAAGGAGACAGGTAGTGGTAGACCAAAGACAAAATAATATGACAACGTAGAAGCATCAGTAAAAAGCAGAACAAACAGGAAAGAAGAAGATATAAAGGAAAGCAGAGTTATACACAAAGCAGAACTAACTAGCGGTACATGGAAAGTAATAGCAGTAGCAATGTCTAGACTCCTTTTACCTTAACTTGGTCCAGATATCCGTCCTTTTAGACCCTATGCCACGTAGCTCTACATCCTTTACATTGCACTTCTTCGTGACCAGCATCGTATTCTAATGTCAATCTACTCGTACTACAACAACTCAGCGTTAAAGATGGAGAGCTGGAAGTTTTAGGCCAGGTTGGAGTGAAAGGAGTGGTTCAATGTGAGCCTGGTGGAGTGCAGAGTGGGTTTGCTTTCTCCTGCAGGTCACCATCATCCTTTCTGGGGATAAGGAGAGAGAGAGAGAGGATTGCAGGAAATGGAGAGTAAAACTGGGTGAAATAAAAAAAATGTGCAGCCTTGTGTGATGTGTTTCCGTGTTTAGTGTGGGAGTTTGGGTGTAAGAGTTCCGATTCTTTTTATTAATGGGGTATTATTATTATTATTACATTATTATTATTTATTATTATTTGTTATTATTATTATTATTATTTTTACTATTGTTGTTGTTGTTGTTGTAAAATGATGAATGGTAGTAGCTAGTAGTGATGGTGGTGGTGTCAGTAGTAGTGGTAGTAGCAGTAGCAGCAAGATGAGGAATGGTCATAGAAGTGGTAGTGATGGTGGTGTCGTTAGGGTAGTAGTCTAGGTATCGTAATGGTTGTAGTGGTAGTGATGGTGGTGTCGTTATGGTAGTAGCCTCGTAATGGTTGTAGTGGTAGTCTGTTGCTGTATGATGAATTAAGGTAGGCGAGTGGTACCTGGGTAGGATTAGCCGGAGGAAAGGGCAGGAGGGGCAAGGGTAGCTGAGAGGGAGGAAGGGAGGGAAGATGGAGGGATGCAGGAAAGAAGAGGTGAGGGAGGGAAGATGGAGGGATGGAGGAAAGAAGTGAGGGAGGGAAGAAGAGGGATGGAGAGGATAAGGAAGGAGAGGTGGAGGGAAGAGTGCGGGAGGAACTTTGAGGACGGAAGGAGGGTAAGAAGAAGGATAGAATGAATGGCTAAGAGAAGGAATGAGAGAGAGAGAGAGAGAGAGAGAGAGAGTGTATGGTTGAAGGGATAGAGAAGGAGGAGGATTGAAAGGAAATAAGGAGGGATCTGGAGAGACGAGAGACAGGCATGGAGGGGGCGAGTAACTCAAATCCTTCTTCATCCTCACGATATGAGAGAGAGAGAGAGTGAGAGGGAAAGAGAGAGCGAGCGAGCGAGAGAGAGAGAGAGAGAGAGAGAGAGAGAGAGAGAGAGAGAGAGAGAGAGAGAGAGAGAGGTAATTAACGTAGTACACAATTGACAGTTTTTAATGATGGTAGGAAAGGTGTTCGCTCAATATCAAAAACAAAGAGGTCCCTCCACACCCTACCTTCCCTCCGGTTAGACAGGTAGAGAGAGAGAGAGAGAGAGAGAGAGAGAGAGAGATTTACAGTTTAAATAGGGAGGAAATGGAGGGAAAATAAGGATGACGATAATTGTGTGTGTGTGTGTGTGAGAGAGAGAGAGAGAGAGAGAGAGAGAGAGAGATGCCGGCGAGCGGAAAGAAAGAAGGAAATTTTGATGAAAGGAGAGGGGCAGAGGGAAAGAGATGAGTATAAAGGGAAGACAATGCAAGAAAGGGAGAGGAAGGAGTGAGTGGGTGTGGGAGGAACAATGGGATTAGATATAGGAGAGGAGTGTGGGAGAGAGAGAGAGAGAGAGAGAGAGAGAGAGAGCAAGGAAAGGAAGGAGAGAGGAGAAGAGTGGAGGGAAGAAAGTGAGAGAGAGAGGGAGGGAGGGAAACGGGGGGGGAGGGAAGAAAGAGGGGGGGTAACCAGACTCAGTTCGCAATAATGTAAGACCATTGAGAGAGAGAAAGAGGGGGGGGAGGGGAGGGGGTGCTGAGAGGAAAGGAGGGAACAAGGAAGGGAGGTGAGAGAAATTGACGGGGAGGGAGGGAGGGAGGGAGGGAGAGAGAATGAGGAAGGGAGTGTCAGTGAAGGGAGTGGAGGGAGATAAATGAATGAATGGAGTGATGTATAGAGAGAGAGAGAGAGAGAGAGAGAGAGAGAGTTGCACCACGACAAGACCCAATAATTACAACTACCACCATCACCACCACAGCTACCAGCCTACCACCATCACCACAATTCTCTTCTGGTCTATTGTGGTATCAAGTTATGCTTCACTACCCGTCTCTCTCTCTCTCTCTCTCTCTCTCTCTCTCAGGAATGTTTAAGTCGTGTAGTCGTGGTAGTGATGGTGGTGGTTGTAACATTAGTTATGGCAGAGATGGTGGTTGCGATGGTGGTAGTTGTGGTAGTGATTGTGGTAGCGGTTATGGAAATGTTTGTAGTTGTGGTAAAAATAGTTGTTGTAGTTGTAATTGTGGTCGAAATAGCTACGGTACGTCAACACACACACACACACACACACACACACACACACACACACACACACACACACACACACACACACACACACACACACACACACACACAAGGCCGTGGAAACAGTGTATTAGAAAGTATCCAGACTCTGCACCCCATCCACCTTGCCCACATTTCACCCCTCATCTCCGCACACCTACCTGTACACCACTGCCCACCTGTCTGTCTGTCTATTTCTGTCAGTTTGTAGCTCGTTAGGTCTCACACACACACACACACACACACACACACACACACACACACACACACACACACACACACACACACACACACACACACACACACACACACACACACACACACACACACACACACACACACACACACACACACACACACACACACACACACACACACACACACACACACACACACACACACACACACACACACACACACACACTGGCTACCCTTGCCCTTCCACCTCACTCATGGTCTGTCTTCCTCCTCCACCCACCCTGCCTCACTTCCACACCCATCCTTTATGTAATCATCCACCCAGGTCCACTTTGTTCTTGGGGAGGTATCTGGGTGGCTTTGGAGATTTCGTAGCATATCTTCCTAAGCGACTTATTCTACACATTACCCTACAGTACCCTCTTGTATATCACTGAATCATCAATGGGCATAGAAACATACTCATTCTACGCCTCTGTCAGCTTAGGAATACTACCCAGCGGAGGAAAGTGTCAGGTAGAAGAGGTTAAGTATGAAACATTGAACCATACCAAGCCTATCTCAGCTCAGCAGCATTATCCAGCAAAGGGAAGGGAGAAGCAGGTGTGAAATAGTAGGCAAAGAAGCAGACTAATTCTCGTCGGTAATGGAAGCTCCCTAACACCTGTTCTTAACCGGTTTATTATGCTCAGTACGCCTTACTGTTCTGTTCTGTGTTATTTAAATCCATCAAACATCGCCATATTCTGCATAACTAACGTGGAAAAAAGATGTTCACCAGCCATATCCAAAAATAAATCGCTAAGGAAGAGTTGCTTGGGATTTCCGTACCTGAAGTAATACGAGCTTCGGAATATTAGCCAACAGAGAAAAACGATAAATAAAGAAGAAATTACTATGCAAACTTTCGTCTTTTACTTTTGACTCCGCCTCATTCTCGGTCTTCTCCAAACCACTCTCTTACTCCCTTAGGTCATTCACTCCCCATTCTCTCCATTTGGACGAAATGCCTTAACGTAAAAGTGAGTCTTTGGGTTTAGAAACTATGCAATAATCTAGTGCTTATTTGGAAGGGTACGAGGGTAGGAGTCTCTCTCTCTCTCTCTCTCTCTCTCTTTCTCTGCATGCCTTCCATCCATCCATCCATCCGTCTGTCTATCAGCTTGTTTATCTGTGTGTGTGTCTATCTATCCAATCAAGCATCGGCAAAAGGTACAGAGGCAATCAGAGGGACAGTGAGATAAGGGAATGAAAATAAAAGGCGAGAGAGAGAGAGGAACGAAAGCCTTGTTGACGTGATACCAGGAACCTGCATTTTGTGCCGCGATTCAGCTCACTCTTCATTGCCACAGAGAGAGAGAGAGAGAGAGAGAGGGAGAGGGAGGGAGGGAGGGAGGGAGTACGTGATGTGCACAATAATAATAATAATAATAATTCTAACGCTAGGTAGTATACGAAATAAATATATGCATTAAGTACGGTATATATATGGTTTACATATAGTCTTAATCATATGTATTTCCTATAATCACGTAGTCATTTCCATATAACGGTGAAATAATTATGTAAATGCAATTGAACAAGGGTAGCACCTGTAGGGCAGCGTATTGCCTAATGATGACACAGAACTTATTAGCCAAAAGAGTTCAATATCTAATTAGTAGGAGGCTGGGACAATGGTAATGTGTGTGTGTGTGTGTGTGTGTGTGTGTGTGTGTGTGTGTGTGTGTGTGTGTGTGTGTGTGTGTGTGTGTGTGTTTGAGGGCAATTTATCTGTATGCTAACGTTCAAAACCTGTTCAAGGCGTGCACATCTTAACAGGAAATATTTGTGTGTGTGTGTGTGTGTGTGTGTGTGTGTGTGTGTGTGTGTAGTAATGGCCAGCCTGTGTAACCAAACCAGCTTGTTTAATTGCCATTAGTAGTGTTGGCTTGGTTTCAATTATTCTCTTTTATTTTTTTCAGAGTTCTGGGACGCTGACTGAAAGGTAAGTATAATAAGACACTGATGGTAGTAGTAATAGTAGTAGTAGTAGTAGTAGTAGTAGTAGTAATGGTGGTAGTAGTAGTTGTAGTAGTGGATGGTGAAATAGATAAACAGATAGATATAGGTCCTTTGGCGATTACGTAACACAACTCAGCAACCTTCAATGGTCCCAGGAACAGTCTCGAGATACCTAAATGGTTGTGGCTAGCGGTGTGGTTGTTGTGGTAGGGATGGTGGTAGTTATGGTAGGGAATGTTGGTTGAGGTGTGGATATTGTGGTGTGGATGTTTGTAGTCGCGTGGTGTTCAAGGACTGTGGTGGTAGTTGTGGTAGGAGAATGTTGGTTGAAGATGTGGGTGTTGTGGTTAGAGTGGTGGTAGGGTGTGGTGGGATGGCTGTCGTTGCTTGGTAGGGATGGTTGTGGGATGTTGTTTAGGAATTGTGGTTGTAGTGGCAGGAATGTTGGTAGTTGTGGTAGGAATGATGGTAGTTGTGGCAGGAATGGTGATAGGTGTGTTAGAATGGTAGTAGGTGTGGTAGGAATGGTGGTAGTTGTGGTAGGAATAGAGACCAAGGTTAAAGTGGCGTGGTTATGTTATGCTCTCTCTCTCTCTCTCTCTCTCTCTCCTCTCTTTTTCAGCTTTAATTCTCTCTTTTTCAGGCTTCATAAACTTAATTGTTCTCTCATCCTAGTCGCTGATGTGTGTGTGTGTGTGTGTGTGTGTGTGTGTGTGTGTGTGTGTGTGTGTCCATTCATCCATGTATCTGTCTATATTTGTCTATCTACTATCTGTGTCTATCTATCTATCCATCCACCACATTCAGAGGGAGAGGTGGGTAGGGGAGAGCTTAGACCTTCTCGGCTCTAGTTCATCCTACCCTGCTATTAACGCCTTTTTTTTTTTCTCTCTTATAAATAGTATGAGTTAGCCTGGTTTCTCCTTGCTCTTGTTTATAGTGTTTTTGCATTTCCTTATCTCTTCATGTTTTTTTTTTCTCTTGTTGTGTCTTCGTTCTCTTCGGTGGAGGCGCTAACCATCCACTCACTTGATGTATTGTAAACTTAAGACGACTCTACACCGACTGACAAGCCAATTTTTTTTTTGTTTTGTAATCCAGTAAGCTATTTAATACGCTGGGTGGTAACCATAACCAAATGGCACCTGGTGGTCTAGTGGGTCATGGTGCTGCAACCGTATGGATCCGTAAATGTTTATATCCGAGGGTTGGTTGGGGTTTATTGCCCTGCTAACGCTACTCAGGGATGAAGGAGGCTGGTCACGTCTTAAATTTCTGGACTATGTAGCCTAGCCCCGGGCCCCTATTTTCCTGGTGTAATTGAAAAGAAATAGATAGTGGATGGATTGAATTTATTACTGTATCTATCCTGTTGGCTGTTCTCTGTTTTCAAGGTCAGTTTTAATCTCTCTCTCTCTCTCTCTCTCTCTCTCTCTCTCTCTCTCTCTCTCTCTCTCTCTCTCTCTCTCACCTTGCCCTTGATGTGTTTTTAAGTGCGTGTGTACCAGCACGGCATTGTGTATGTATGTGTGTTTTCCCTTCTGCCTTACATGTGTACATATGTAATTTCAACCATACTATCACACACACACACACACACACACACACACACCAGGTATTCGTGTCATTTTACTTCCACGTGACGTCACATCACATCCGGTTATTGGTGGTGACGTCACGGCATGTCCGCTGATGCCACGTCTCTTGTCTGACATCACTCCATCTGTGTCAGGTGTAGAGGTCTTTATTTTTATTATTATTATTATTATTATTATTATTATTATTATTATTGTTATTATTATTATGTTATTATTATTATTATTTTGATCTTTATTATCATTATTGTGCCATCATGTATAATTGTTATTGTTCTCCTCCTCCTCCTCCTCCTCCTCCTCCTCATCATCATCATCATCATCATCATCATCATCCTCCTTTTCATCACCATTATCGTCATCCTCCTCCTTCATATCACCATTATCGTCATCCTCCTCCTCCTCCTCTTCATCATCATCATCATCATCATCATCATCATCATCCTCTTGCCCTGCTCAACATTGGGTGTGGTAGAAGTGTTATTGCTAGTGTGAATTGCTATTGTTTCTCTTAGTGTTATTGTTATTGGTGTTCAGCTTACCTCTTTTGTTTGTAAATCACATTGACCAAAGAACCACCGTTTTCTGAAGGACATAAGGCCGAAATCCTTGAATTATAATCGGAAAGTTTGTGTTCTGCTTGTGTTTTCCTGCTTTTATGTCCTGCCCACGCAGTCTGAAGTCGTGGGCATGTTGTGATAATTATTATGATGGTGAGGGTTCCGATGGTGATGATGCTTAGGATATTGATGATGATGATGAGGGTGATGGGTCTTGGTGATGGTGAAAATGGTTATAACGATGGTGATGACGGTGATGATAGGTGATGGTGATAGGTGATGGTGATGATGATGTCAGTGATTATTACGATGATACTGATGATGATGATGATATTGATGATGATGATGATGCCCATTTTACATAAGAAGGTACTTGCTAATCCATCATCACCCACCTACCCCCCCCCCCCGCCAACCACCATCCCGACCACCCTGGGGCGTATCTAGAATTGCAGGAAGGGGGGTTGCTAGTAGGTAAACATCCTGGGCCAAGACTGTTTTGAGAGAGGAGAGAGAGAGAGAGAGAGAGAGAGAGAGAGAGAGAATGTCGGTAGGGCAAAATACAAGGAAAAGAAAAATGGAGAGAGAGAGAGAGAGAGAGAGAGAGAGAGAGAGCAGGGTTGAGTCACAAGTGCCTGGAGACATAGCACAGACACAGCCCTCTTACGGTATCGCTGTGCTAGGTTTGTTTTCACCTGAGAGAACTGGGCAACTCGTATACCTCGAATAGATAGTCCTTGTTGCATGAATTTCGATGAGGTGGGAATGAGCCTCCTTGGTTACTAGTGAAATCAGAGAGAGAGAGAGAGAGAGTACAAGGCTGGCCACTCCACACAGTCGGCTTCCAGCAGCTGTACTTTTAAAGATAATAATGATAGGAAAGTAGAAAGCCCCTCTCTCTCTCTCTCTCTCTCTCTCAGTCCTCCTCCTCCTCCCCTCTCTCCCCCTCCTAACTCGCTAATCACCCCACACCCACCACTTTGAGTCCACTCCCAATTTTCTCTCCCCTCCCCCCTTTCCTCCCTCCCATCTCCCTCTCTTCCACCGCATCGTTCCACTTACCTCATTCTACACCCATCATTCTTGCCACAGTACACCTCTCATTCTCACATCCTTCCACCCCTGCACCACCCCATCACACTCCTCCACGCTCACCCTCCTTCCTTCCCCCACCCATCCCACCTCTGTCATTCCTCTCACTCTTCCCTCCACCACACCCCGTACCCCGTGCTTCCCCCTGGCTCATTCTACATTTGTCTCCTGCCACATTGCTCCACTCCACACCCACAGTCTCATTCTACACCTCCACTATACCCACCCTTTCTCTTTCCCCCCACCCCATCCTCACCATACCCCTCATTTTTTCTCCCCTCCACCCCACCACCACACCCCCACTTCGGCCTTCCCCCGGCCTCATTCTACACACATCTTTCTTACCTCCACCACGTCCTCCCCACCCATACCTCTCATCCTCACTCCTCCCTACCATCCCTACTCGGCATCCTGTACTCTTGTCTCACTCCCATATCGCATTTTTCTCACTCCACCTTTCCCTCCCCACCCTTCATTCCACCCCACACCCTTTATGCCTCCACCCCCTCTTTCCATCCCACATCCTTCCTGCCCACCCTTCTGTGTCTCACCCTTCCTACCAAACCTACCGCCCACTCCCCCAACACCCATTCTTCCCCAACTCCTTCCCTCCCTCTATTTCACATCTACCCCTTCCCCTTCCCACTCTCCAACTCCTCTCTCACCATCTCCTCCCCCACCCGCCCACCCACTCCTGCCCTCACCTACTCACCCACCCCCTCCCACCCCACCCACCATTTCCTCCAGCAAACATTGGAACAAGAGAGAGGGGGGTGGAGGGGAGGTTACAAGAGGAGGGAGGGAAGGAATAAGGAAGAGAGGAAGGGGAGGAGGGAATAAGAGAGACCGGAGGAAGGAGTGAAAAGAGGATAGGAGGGAAGGAAGAGTGGATAGGAGGAGAAAAGGAAAGGGTGAAGGAAGGAGAGAGGGTAGAAATGAAGGAAGGGGACAGTGAAGAGAGGAGGGGAGGGAGAAAAGACAAGAGGAAGGGGAGGAGAGGAAGGAAGGAAGGAGAGAGAGAAGGATGAAGAGGTTTGAAGAAGGAAGGATGAGAGAGGAAAGGGATAGAAGGGGATAGAGGAAAGAGAGAGGCGGAGGGAAGGTGGAACGTTAAATGAAGTGGAAAGCTGGAGGGAAAAAAATAATGAGCTTTAGAGCAGAGGAAAAATTTTTTTTTAGAGAGAGAGAGAGAGAGAGAGACCGGCCCAGGAATTGGAGAAGAGGGAGGAGTGATATCATGAATGTTTTATACTGCCAAGGTTGAGAACGAGAGAAAAAAGACAGAACGAGGAAGAAAAGAAGGGAGGGAGGAAAGTAGGAAGGAATGAACAAAAGGCGAGAGAAGAGGGAGGAAAGGAAGAGAGGTAGGAAATGAAGGGAAGGAAGTAGGAAATGACAGTGGGAAGGAATGGAGGTGGGGAAGGAAGGAAGAAAAGGGGAAGGGAAGGAAGTGAGATGGGGAGAGGAAGGAAGGGAAACGAAGCAGGAGGGATGAAAGGAAGGAAAGAATGGGAGTAGGAAAGAAAGGAAGGGAAGAAGAGGCAGGAGGAGAGAACACAGAGGAAGAAAGGAAGGGAGAGGACTGGGGAAGGGAAGAAGAAAATATAACGTGAGAAGAGAGAGAGGACAAAAACGGTAAAGATAGTAAGGAATGAAGACTGCTTGGCTCACACACCATAGGGCCCCTGCACTGGACCCACCCTAATAGTGAAGTTATCCTAGTCAACACACACACACACACACACACACACACACACACACACACACACACACACACACACACACACACAGGTAAATAGGGGTGAATAGTCTCTCTCTCTCTCTCTCTCACATAGCCGGACTCCTCCCTCTTCCAAAATTGTTCAGGCAAAACAAGATAATGGTTAGGAAAATAATAGGGAATAATATCGGATGGTACCGTGTATGACTCTGTGTATGATGCTTGTTGGTTCAGTATTCGTTGTAAGTGATTCTCTCTCGTCAGCATCATCATCATCATTATTATCATCATCATCATCATCATCGTCGTCGTCGTCATCGTCATATCTATTATCATCGTCATGGGTCTTCGTAAGTTAGGCGTTAGTTTAGCGTGGGTTGCGTAAATGTTGCCTCTTTGTCATCATCATCATCATTATTATCACCACCACCACCACCACCACCACCACCACCATTCGCAGCCCTCTGTCCTTTTATCACCTACGGATCTCTTGTAGTGTTAGCATCAGTCCCCTCCACTCCCTATCACCTGCTTGTGTTAATGACAGGGTAGGTGGAGCGAATTCGTCAGGGCTGCGTTCCGGCTTGGCAAGTTCGTCTGCATCGCCATATCATGTTGAAGCGGCGGATGTGGTGTCTTTTTTTATATATATTAATTTTTATATTTTCCATGGCGGGCTGGTGGACATGGGGAAATTGCGCATCTGCCTCCCTAATATGCCAACTTATATATCCATTTATTTATATAGATTCTTTTACGTGTGTGTTTATGGAAGAGTTTGTGAATTATTGTGTCATAGATTAATTTTCTCTGTACCAAGTCGCTTTATATAATTTTAGCCTCGTTAATTTTTGCCAGTTCAGTGATTCATATATTTAACTGCTTACCCTGGCACGTAATAAAAGGTGGAGATTAAAGTTACTGGAAGCTATAATATCAGATGTTGGTTTTATGTAGTGGAGGGTGACGTGGTTAAATAGTGAAGGTTGTGTAGATGCGCAGTGTGAGATTTGATTGTGTGTGTGTGTGTGTGTGTGTGTGAGAGAGAGAGAGAGAGAGAGAGAGAGAGAGCAGAATGGATGACAAGGGAGGGAAGGGAAGGGTAATGGGGGAAGGGAGGGACAGGAAGGGCGTAACTTTTTTCCATCCTCCCCTCCCCTTCCCCTTCCTTCCCCCACCGTCTCCTCTTCCCCCTCCCCCTCCCTCTCCCAACCGTCTCCTTTTCCCCCTTTCCAATCATCTCCTATCCCACTCTCATCATTCTTCAGCCTCCTTCCATCCCTTCATTGTCATCCTCACCACCCATATCATTTCCTCTTCCTCGCCCCACCCCTTCCTTCTATCCTCACAATTTCCTCCCCACTCTCTCCTCTTCCACACCCTACCTCCTCCCTCCCACCCCTTCTTTTTCCTCTCCTACCCCCTCCCCCACTTCAGTGTTCCTCTCTCCCATCCCTCACACCTTTGTAACCTTTTCCATTTCAGTCCTTAATTCCCCTCCCTTTCTCTGTTTGTCTGTCTGTCTGTCTCTCTCTCTCTCTCTCTCTCTCTCTCTCTCTCTCTCTCTCTCTCTCTCTCTCTCTCTCTCTCTCTCTCTGTCACACACACACACACACACACACACACACACACACACACACACACACACACACACACACACACACACACACACACACACACAGAGGCTCAAAAATTGCTGGTGTGGGCTCAGAGGATGTAGAGTCACGAGGAAATCAGCTTTGTTCTGTATCCGGATTTTTTGGCAGGTGTGTCGAGGCGGGATATTAATTACTTGCACCTGTGTGTGTTGGAAAAATGATAGGTATGATTCTCTCTCTCTCTCTCTCTCTCTCTCTCTCTCTCTCTCTCTCTCTCTCTTTGTCATTAATTTGTTGCACCTGTATGTGTTGGATAATTGATAGGTATGAGCTCCCGGCATGCAGGTGTAATTTCTCTCTCTCTCTCTCTCTCTCTCTCTCTCTCTCTCTCTCTCTCTCTCTCTCTTTCTCTCTCATCTAGATATAAGGTAGGTACGATAAATAAACAGCAGAGTAGTAAAAGCGAACCACCCAAGAGAGCTAGGTTTAATTGGGTTGGTGAAACGTGTTGCAGAGTTGCGTCATGGTAGGATACTCTCTCCCCACACAGCTCAGCAGGATCTCACGGGACCTTGACTCAGTGGACTAGTAATTAGGTGTGTGTGTGTGTGTGTGTGTGTGTGTGTGTGTGTGTGTGTGTGTGTGTGTGCCTCGTCTGGAGCGTAGGGATCCGTGGCTAGGCTAGGACACTCCCCCTCCCCCACCTAACAAGCAGACAAATTACGGTAATAATAATAGTAGTAGTAGTTGTAGCAGCAACATTAGTAGTTGTAGTAGTAGTAGCAGCAGTAGTAGTTGTAGTAGTAGTAGTAGTCACCCCTGCCTCTTCAGCAGCTCAGCAGGGCCTCGCAGGACCTTGACTGAACAATTACCACTGCCAGGACACCAGCAAGGCAGTTTATATTTTTTTCCAGTATTTTCTGTCCTCCTTTACCTCTGACCTTTATCGTTGCTAGGGACGCGCTGGAGTGACCTTATTGAGGGCACCACCAGACAGTTTTACTTGTTTTCCTTTATTTTTATTGTCACGCTTAATTGGGATACTTTATTGATGCCTGCTTCAAGACCGTTTTATTGAGCTGTTTATTTTTAAGGCTAAACGTAAATCCTCCTTTGTTTCTCCTTTATTTCTCTTATTTTTTTACCTTGTATCCTTCCTCTCCTCTCACCTTCATCCTTGCTAGGGAGTAGGGATATCCTTGGGTTCCTTCTTTATTTAAGGCAATACCAGAGGGATTTATTTCGCAGAGAATTTTGGAGTCAGGCTTAAGGGATTTATTAAGCTGAGAATATTGGAGTCAGGATTAAGGGATTTATTTAGCTGAGAATATAGGAATCAGGATTACGGGATATATTAAGCTGAGAATATTGGAGTCAGGATGAAGGGATTTATGAAGCTGAGAATATAGGAATCAGGATTACGGGATATATTAAGCTGAGAATATTGGAGTCAGGATTAAGGGATTTATTTAGCAGAGAATATTGGAATCAGGATTAAGGGATTAAGCTGAGAATATTGGAGTCAGGATGAAGGGATATATTAAGCTGAGAATATTGGAGTCAGGATTGAGGGATTTAAGCTGAGAATATTGGAGTCAGGATTAAGGGATTTAAGCTGAGAATATTGGAGTCAGGATGAGGAGATTTAAGCTGAGAATATTGGAGTCAGGATGAACGCCTTTGATAAATAATAACTAAGGCATCACGTACAGGTAAGGCGCCTTAATTTTCTTACACCCAAATAACATAGCATTTTTCTATTTTATTGTTTTTTTATCTTATTTTTGACACCTCCAGACGATTTTTTATTAACCCTTTACGAGACTTGGTAATTGGAGGTGAGGTAAATTTTTGCCGTGATTAATACTCTTGCCTCTTGGATGTTGTCTTAAAAATACTGATCCTGTAGTGGCAAGATTAACCTGAGCGTCGGTGTGGAGAGGTTTTTTCTGTCTCTGTCTGTCGTTCCGTCTGTCTATCTGTCTGACTGTCCATCTATCTGTATGTCTGTTTTAATTATTTTACTGATTATATTTTAGGCTCGCGCATCCATGTTAATTATTACTCGCATGATACAAAATAGAGAGAGAGAGAGAGAGAGAGGCTTATATATTGTACGTAATTCCGTTTGATGTCAATGCACAGTAATAACGCAACTCACTGGTGTATATGCGCCAGTGGTGATGCTAGTGTTTACTGAGATTATTTTCCCCTCTTGCCTTAATATCATGCCTCACTTCTCATGTCTGTCACTCTCCATTATTCTGACACTTCCTCCCTTCCCTCCATCCCTCCTTGCCTCCTCTTTCTCGTCCAATTTCTCTCCTTTCTTTGCTTACTCTCTCCCTCTCTCCTTGCTACATCCCTCCTCCCCGCCTTTTGTTTTACTATTCACACTCACCATCCTTCCCTCCATTCTAATTCTCTCCCTTCTTCAGCTCTCTCTCTCTCTCTCTCTCTCTCTCACCAGCAGTTTTTGAGTGGATCTGAGTGCGGGTAGTGACTCATGTTCCTCACCTTTTTGACCCTTCTCATGTCTTCTTTTTCTCCTCCTCCTCCTCCTCTTCTTGCTCTTTGTATTTCCCTCCTCCCTATCTTCTCCTCTTCCTCCTCTTTCTCCCTTTTCAGCTTCCCTTCATTCCTGATATTATTCCCTTCACGTCCTATTCTTCCGTTCTTTTTTTTCAACACTCCCTCCTCTCGTCTTCCTCCTCTACTCTCTTTTCTTTCCTTTTCTATCCTTCACCTCTCTTCCCCCCTCCTCTCATTCTCTTTTTTCCTCACCTCTCCTTTCTTCTTTCCCTCCCTCCCCTCCCACTCCTCCTCCTCCTCCTCCTCACCTCTTGATATTACAGTTGACAGATTCTTCACCACATACCATATTAAATTAGACCACTGCAAGAAACTCCAGCTGCCTCCTCCTCCTCCTCCTCCTCCTCCTCCTCCTCCTTTCCTATTCCCTTCCCTCCTCTCACTCCCCTGGTACTTCTCCTATCCCATCTCTTCTATCATCTACTTCCCTCCTGTCATTTCCCTCCCTCCCTTCCTTTTCTTCCCCCACCCGTGCTTCCTCTCTTTTCCCCTCACTCCCTCCCCTACTTTCTTTCCCCTCGCTCCCTCCCTCCTTTTCATTCCTCTCCCTCTCCTCTTCTTTTCACTAGCCATGATAATATTACGCCCCTCCTTCCCCTCGTCTTCCTTCTATCCTTTCCCAGTCCTTCCATCTTTCCCTTCCCTTCCCCTCCCCTTCGTTCCTTCCTTTCTTCCTTCCTTCCTCCCCTCCCTCCCTCCGTTTCCCTTCCGTGGAGAGTGATAATATAACAGCTGACATTCTTCACCACACACATTGCATTAGCGCAAGTGTGCAAGAGACTCACCGTTTTTGTACTACGGAAAGAACCTACTGTGATTCATCCCCTGCACACACACACACACACACACACACACACACACACACACACACACACACACACACACACACACACACACACACACACACACACACACACACACACATTTTCAATATTCTTATCATAATTTTAATTACCCTCCAGCTTCAACTGAAACATTTTGAATATGAATTTGTCATTACCTCTTACCTTCTTTCCTATTAAAAATATTCTGATATTTCGTTTCCTCAGAATTTCCATAATTTCTTTACCGTATATATACTGCATGGTAGTCTTTCTCACTGTTTTACCTGTTGGTTGTTTAAGGGGAGTCTAGAACTGTTTCTGTTCTCATAAATTAGATACCACACTAACTCAAACTTTATTATTATTATTTTTTTTTAAGTTTGATGGTCTTTCTCACTTTTCCTGCCAGTATTTTAGGTGGAATTGGGATAGGGTTAGGGTGGAGGCTTCTGTTTTACGGTCACAGGTCCTGCCCTTGTTCTCATAAATCAGATGCCGTAGTCGTTTATTACCCTTTAACAAACAGCTTCGTAGACTAAGCACTGATGACTGCTGCTGTTTACTTTTTACTGTACCTGCTGCTTTTCTCCCCTATTCATCTGATTTTCTTTTGTTCCTGTTCCTCCATTCCTCTCCCTTTCTTTTCTTCCTCCCTGTTCCTCTATTCCTCTCCCTTTCTTTTCTTCCTCCCTGTTCCTCTATTCCTCTCCCTTTCTTTTCTTCCTCCCTGTTCCTCTATTCCTCTCCCTTTCTTTTCTTCCTCCCTGTTCCTCCATTCCTCTCCCTTTCTTTTCTTCCTGCCTTTTCCTCCCTTTCTTTCCCTTCTTTTCTTATTACCTCACCTTTATTTGTTCTCTCCTTGACCCACTTATTCTGTCTGTTCGTTTTCACATGTACTTTACCTCTTCGTCCTTTTCCCATATTTATTTTCATCATACTCTCTCCCTTTCCTTCATCTTCTCTCCTTTCCTCATTTTTCCCCCTCTCTCTTCACCCCTCCTTCCTCCCTTTCTTGTCACTCCCTTTTCATTTTCATTGATCACTTTCTTCCCTTTCCTTTCCCCTCTTCTTTTCCTCCTTCTTAACTCTTCTTCCTGTTTTTCTTCTCATTTTATATCTTCCTCTTCCTCCTGTTCTTTTTCTTCCTTCCTTCCTTTCTTTCTTTTTCTCACATCTGGGCTTCTCTCTTTTTCATCCTGGCCTTGGGTTTTCTGGAAGGAGAGAAAAGAGAGAATGATAGTAAAAGAAACTCTGGGGAAGTTGAGATCAAGAGAGGGAGAGAGAGAGAGAGAGAGAGAGAGAGAGAGAGAGAGAGATGAATATGAGATGAAGGGGAATGGGGGATTAGGGAATAAAGGAGAGATGTGTGTGTGTGTGTGTGTGTGTGTGTGTGTGTGTGTGTGAGAGAGAGAGAGATGAATATGAGATGAAGGGGAATGGGGGATTAGGGAATAAAGGAGAGGTGTGTGTGTGTGTGAGAGAGAGAGAGAGAGAGAGAGAGAGAGAGAGAGAGAGAGAATAAAACAACACTCTCCTGGTGCAAGAGTTAAGACGGTAGGGAGGGAAGAAGACAGACAGGGATGGAGGGAAGAGGGATTAGGGTAATAGAGTCATCTGGTTTGTGACCTGGATTTACATAGATCGTTCTGGTAAATAAGGGTTGGGTTGTGGTGATGAGGGTGGGGGAGATGAGGAGTGTTTGGGGAAGGAGAATGAAAGGGGTGAGGAAAATGAGAAGAGTGGGTTTGAGGGTATGAGAGAGAAAGAGAGAGAGAGAGAGAGAGAGAGAGAGAGAGAGAGAGAGAGAGAGAGTACTGTAAGAGAAAGAGAGATACAGTATGTGAGGAAGAGTTGACTAATATTGTATGAAAGACAGGAACGGGGATAAGAGGGAGACAGGGAGAAACACACACACACACACACACACACACACACACACACACACACACACACACACACACACACACACACACACACACGGATGAGAGAGAGAGAGAGAGAGACGGGTGAAAGAGAGTTAGGCGTGGGACAGGTAAGGGAAGGGCAGGATAGTTACCTTAATTTGTTCCTACCTGGAGGGAAGGGAGGGGAAGGAAGAGGCCGGTTTTATCCCCCCCCCTCGTCTCTCTCTCTCTCTCTCATCATTCTTAATTTTCTTTCTTTGTCATCATCTTCATTGCTAGCGTTCTCTCCCTTATTGTTCCTCCTTTTCCTTAACCCGCCGTCAGCGACCAGTGTTTATATAAGTCTGTCTGTTAATTATTTATTGCTGATTGCCAGGTGGAGATCATAAGGTGTGTGTGATCTATGTAACAATAACTCCTACATTCCTACCTCCCTCCTGCCCACACCTTAGGCGGTAGTACCCATAGCTGGACACGCCCTCTCCTCTTCCTCCCTCCTTCTCTCCCTCTCTCCCTCCCTCCTTCCCTCTCTCCCTGCTTTTACTCTCCTCATCATTGTAACTCATTTATCCTCCATTCATCTCATCCTCTCCCCCTCCCTGTCTCGCGTCCACTCCCTAATTCATTTTCTCACTGTTACCTCCCTCCTTCCTGTCTACCTTGCCTTCCTCCTTGCTATTACTTTCCTCATCTTCCTTACCTACTTGACTTCCATCCTTCCACTCCCCTCCCCCTCCCCCCCACTTCCTTATTCATTTTTTGATTACCTTCCTCTTTTCCTTCCTCTACCCCTCTCCTTTTCCTTCGTTTTCCTTATCATTGTCCCTCCTTCCTTACCTCCCTGTTCATACTTTCCTCCTCATTCTTATCTCCCTCCCTCTCTTCCACCTTCATTTAAGCTTCTTCACAACTCTGATATCCCGACCTCTCCCTGTAGCTAATTACGTCTCCCTAAAAGCTTTCTCCTCCATCCTAATCTCCCTTCCTTGCTTTATTTTACCTCCATCCTAATCTCCCTTCCTTGCTTTATTTTACCTCCATCCTCATCTCCCTTCCTTCCTTTATCTTTGCTTTATCAGTACTTTATCTTCACCTCCATGCCATACGAAAAAGTAACCAGGGTTGGGATACGCAAACGCACCTATACAATCACCTCCTGTCGCAACTCAAGTTTGGATTTACAGGAAGGACGGGGAGGCTGTCGAATCTTCCTCTGCCTCTTGTTCTAACCCCTTAAATAAACCACGAGGCGAAAATTACTGCAGGTTATGATTGTTTTGTACAGGAAGATTAGGGAAAGGAGTACAAAATCTTTCCCTGTCTAGCTCTTTCCTTAACGACAAAATTATCTACGTTACGACGGGGACTGGATCATGAGTATCTGAGAATTCCACTCCCGGTAAAGAAGTGATAGGAAGTATTTTGAGAACTGAGATCACGGAGTTTTTATCCGGGGATGTGGTCCTTTGTGTTTATGAAGGTGCATTTTTGCCACCCCCTTGTTTGGCAGGAAATAAGGTGGAGTGACGGAGTATGAGGAGTGTGTGGTGGAGGGTGGTATGGTGTGGTGTGTGGTGGATGCAGGAGTTGTTATGAGGGCAGGCAAAGACCAGGATATTTTATTTGTTAACTTATTTTTGTTATACAGCATCATCAGTAAATAAATAGTTCTTGTATCCATAATGCTAGGCTCACCATTTGAAGCATCCATTTCATTTGCCATCAGAAGCCTTACCTAAACTGTGTAAAATTGTCTGGCAGTATCATTTTGGAATATAAAAGGCTTCTTGATGCTGAAAATCAGTAGTGAAGGATGTCATGTATATCGCCTGGCACTTTGTCTAACCCATTCACCCTCATCCTGTCTTTCATAAGTAAAAAAAGGAAAAAAAATCAGTCTGGCTGAGTAGTATGGAATATAAAAAGACTTGTTATTAAAGGGAAAATTATTGAGTTGTATAAATGTAATAGCTACAGATATGATACCCACTGCAGTACAAGCAAAACAAACTGCCCTACTTTCTCTCTCAAAAGGTCATCTTGAAATTGAATCGGTAGAATTTATACTGTGTCAAGTTAGCAAGTGCCCCGGCAAGGTTAATCTAATGTAATCTTCGCAGTTCCCCTGTACTGCGAAAAAGACTTGGATTAATAGATGAAAGAATACGAAACTGGCGTAGCTATATGTTTTAAATACCCATTGATGTAGGTGGCTTTAATATACCTACATAATTAACACGTAGATGAAAAATAAGACAAAATATATATAACGTAGAGATGATGCATTGTGACCCTTTAGTGACGGCTGGTGGCTTAGTTTAGTTTGGCTAACGTGACAGAAAAGCCTGACAACCTTGCTCGCTACAGGGAATTTTCGTGTTGCAAAATGCTGCCTTGATTACCACTAGACGGTTTGGTTCATTTGTGGAGATTTACCCTTTGTGCGATAATTAGATACTGATGATACTAGACAATTAGGCAGCTAAGTGATCTCGCCAGTCAAAGAGTTAATTGTTGAAGTGGTGTGGTGTTAGTTGGTGGAGCAGTGTGGTGTGGTGTTCATTGATGAAGTGCTGTGGTGTAGTGTGGCGTGGTGATAATTAGACAGATGCACTTATACTAGACAATTACGCACCGAAGTGATTCCCGCCAGTCAAGGAGTTAATTGATGAAGTTGTGTGGTGTGGTGTGGTGTGTGGTGTGGTGCCTCTCCTTGGTTCTCCCACTAAGAGAGAGCCTATTGACTGGTGTAAGTGAGTAGCCACACCCCTTGAGGGCCGCCTTGCCTACTTTCAGCCCAGTTCACACCCCTGACAAACGCAGCCAGTGTTCAGCGGCACATGACCGTATCTCTTTATTACTCTCTCACTCTGCGCTTATTAATATTTAGCTTTCGTTGCTGGGAGTTATAGTTTCCTCAGCTACTTGCCTCGCAGTTACTGAGTTTCATCATCATCATCGAGTTACTTTATCATCATCATCATCATCATCATCATCATCATCATCATCATCATCACCACCACCACCACCACCACCACCACCACCACCACCACCACCACCACTGGCCGTCATTTTCCAGATCTCTTTTTCCTACCTAAGGATGAGGTTAAGTAAGGTCGAGAGAGAGAGAGAGAGAGAGAGAGAGAGAGAGAGAGGTGGCTGGCATTGATCACCTGTTTTGATCAGCTGTTCTTTGTTTACATTGTCACCCGGAAGCACTGGAAGGCTGGCTTATTGTTCATTCAGTCTGTCCCTGTCAAACAGAGAATTGAACCCCAGGGAAAAGTGAGCATACAATAACTACCATCCCTAACCTACCATGACTGAACCTAACTTAACCTGCCTACCATAACTGAACCTAACTTAACCTGCCTACCATAACTGAACCTGTCATAACCTAACTTCAGGGTTGAGATATTTTTATGGGTGGGTGAGTCATTTTTTTATATAGAAGAATGGCCTATGAACCATTTTTATATATGTATGGAAACGTACTCTGTTCATCATTGTTATTACTAAGATACCACCTCGTTATTCTGTTCTCTTGGTTATGCTGTTCTTCTCACTGGTACTGCATTGTTCAGCTGGCCTAATAACCCTTGTAATTACCCCCCATTAAGCCCCTAGTGTTACACAATGGGATGGTTAATGACTACGCTGTTGTGTGGAATGTAAGTGATATTTTACGAGGCCTGGGTTGCCGTGGACACGCAGCCTGTTTGACTCAACTGAATATTTTAGATTTTAGTAGTAGCAGTGGTAGTAGGGGGAGGAGGAAGAGGGGGTGGTGGTGGTAGTAGTAGTAGTAGCTAGTAATGGTAGCCGTAGTAATTATCTGGTTTTTGAACGGGTACTACTACTACTACTACTACTATTACTACTACTACTACTACTACTACTACTGTAACAGAGTAATTAGTGACTCGCTCTTGTTGCCTCTGTTCTTTGGAGTATAAGCCGTCTCTAGTGGAAGCTGCGTCGCCATGGTAACGCTTGAGTAAGAGGGCGTAGTAGTTGTTGTTGTTGTTGTTGTTGTTGTTGTTGGTTCAAGCTCATTTGGGCATGAACCTGTTTGCTGTAGTCAGTATTACGTAGCTGGAAGAGTTTGGGTGGCAGTGATAATTCCGTGATGCTGATGATGCTGATGATGCATGTGATGATAATAATAATAATGATAATAGTAATAATAATAATAATAATAATAATAAAATTTCCCTTATAACATTATTTTTTTTCTCTTTTCAGGTAAGTGTGCAGTGGTGGGGGTAAGAGTCGTGTGCTGAGTCATCCTCTTCTTTGCCTCTATACAATCCAGTTCTTAAGGCATCATTACCCACTGCCATTAACCCTTTCACTGCCAGGCGTCTCTCTCCTTAGTGGAAGAAATTGGAGGTCACAGGAGTATGATACTGTACTCCTTTCACCTTAACTTGGCCTAGATATTTGTCCTTTTTGCAGTTTATTTCACGTAGCACAGTGTTAAAAAAAAATGCAATACATCTCTACATATCTCTCAAAGGACCTTCGTGACTGGCATGATATTCGGTCGTTAAGATGTAGAGATGGGAATTTTAGGCCAAGTTAGAGTTAAAGGAGTATAGAAATAATGACGGGAGATTTCCAGCGACATTACTAGCAGAGATCTGGCTGGAATTATAACCGTAACAGCAAGAATAAAGGAATAAAGGCCCTTGGTAGCGAAGGGGTTAAGGCTCTGTTATACGTAGCTGGCTTGCAAGGTCACTGCTGTGTGTATGTGACTCGAGCGCACACACACACACACACACACACACACACACACACACACACACACACACACACACACACACAGACACACACACACTCTCTCTCTCTCTCTCTCTCTCTCTCTGTTATGTCTCTATCGTTCTTGTATTCCAAACATCCTTTTCCTTTCTCTACACCACGTCCTGTATATTCTTCAGTCTTTCAGTCATTTCCCCTTTATTTGTCCTCTCTGCTGCGTGTCCTGCCTGTCCGTCTGTCAGTCCTCCCACTTACACATTCCTCCTCGTCGTCCTCCCCCTCCCCTTCCTTTTTTCTTTTTTCCTTCTCACTTACAGTTTCCCTCTCCTCCTCCTCCTCCCTCGAATGTCCTCTTTTCTTCCTTTCCCTCCTCCTCCTCTCCTCTCCCTCCTCAATCTGTTCCTTAACCTTACCCTCCCCTCTCCCTTTTCCTACCCTTATTTCCTACTCCCTGAATCTCCATCCTTCCCAGTCTCTCTCCCCTTCCCAGTCCCTCCCTCCCCTCTTCCTTCCTCCCCTTCCCTCCCCTCCTGCTCCCTCCCTCCTGCATTTCCTTCATCCCCTACCCCTCCCCCCTTCTGCATCTTGGCTGAAGTCCAGATGATGCCCCCAACAGCCCTCCCCTTTCCCCTCTCCCCTCTCCCCTCCCCAACACTTGTCACCCCCGACCTTGTATACCCTCTCTCTTTCTTCTCTTGTTTCATTTTGTTTGGGTTCGTCTTGCTTCTGTGTTTGCTTCGTTGATTTGGTTGATTATGAGATGTTTTGTTTACTCTCCTTTTTCTTGTCTTGAATTTCCTTCCTGTTTTATTTTCCTCTGTATGTCATTTGTTAGTTTTTCTTTGTACTTTGTTTTCTTTGTTTTTATTTTGTGTTACTTTACGTCACTCGATTACTTTGTTAATTTGTTTTGAGCTGCTGTAGATTAGATTTGTATTTCTCAGCATATATCACTTGTTTACATTGCTTAAATATACCTGTTATTTGTTTATTTACGTACGAATGCTTACGTGTTGATTTTTTACACATTAGCCCTTGTTTATTATGTTTATTGATGTGGATAGAGGCCTCTGTTGTTAATATTTGGCCTCTCGTATGATTAGATTTCTATTTCCGTTTTTATCACTTGTTTACATTGCCTATATATCCCTGTTGTTTGTTTATTTACTTATGCAAACTTACGTGTTGATTCCTTACATATTAGCCCTTGTTTATATTGTTTATTGATGTGGATATAAGCCCCTGGTGTTAATATTTTATCTCTTGTGTTACATGTATTTGGTTCGCGTGTGGTTAAGGAATACGTAAACATCCGGTCCCACTTTTTTGCAGTATAATGTGATATTCTGTTTTTATTATTTTCTGGGGGTATTTGCATGTGTTTTCTGAGGGAGGCGGAAGGTGAGAGAGAGAGAGAGAGAGAGAGAGAGAGTTAAATGAGAGATGAAGGGGAGCGCGGACTGGGAGGGATAGGGAACGATGGAAAGAAAGGATAAAATGTTTGGAGGTTGGGAGGGTAGGGACGAAGGGTAGTTTTGGAGGAAGGAAAAGAGAGAGAAGTTTGTGAATGGAGTAAAATCAGTGGAGTAGGCTATGTAGCTAACTGTTCACGCCCACACACTCCTCAATCACTCCTCACATGCTTCTGCTTAAACCTTATATGTGAGGGTAGGTAGGCAGAGAGGGAAAAGGGAGAGGGAGAGAGAAGGGAGAAGAGCAAGGGAGGTTGAAGGCAGGGAGGAGGAAGTTGAGCTTGAGGAGAAGGTAGGAAGGAAGTAGGAGAGAAGGGAGAAAGGGGGTGGGGGAGAGTGACGCAGAGAAAGGAGGGAAGGAGGAAGTTAGGGAGAGGAGAGGGATACCAAGGAAGGAAGTGAGGGAGGAAGTAGGAGAGAGAGAGGAGGGAGTAGAAAGAAGGGAGAAAGGAGAGAGTGAGAGGCAGAGAAGGGGGGAAGGAGTGAAAGTAGAAATATTGAATGAGAGCAACGAAAGAGTGGAAGGAAATGGAATGGATAGAAGGAAGGAGGGAAGAAAGAAAGCAAGGAAGGAAGGGAGGAAGATGCTGACAATAAGAACGTAAATTATGAAAAAGAAAAATGGAAAGAAAGTGAATAGGGAAGACCAGGAAGGATGAATAATTGAAGAGAGGGGAGGGGAGGAAGAAGAGTGAGTGAATGAATACATGAAAGAAATGATGAAGGTGAAAGAGAGGAGAAAAAAGATGGAGGAAAGAGTGAGATAAAGATGGAAGAGAGAAAATATAGAGGAAAGAGTGAGAGAAAGGTGGAAGAGAGAAAATGAAGGTAGAGGGAAGAGTGAATGAAGGAAGAATGAAAGAAATGTATGAGGCGAAAGGAGACCCCGGCATACTGGGCTAATGAAGTCCAGCTTGACCTTGCTTGACCTCTACCACCATTCCTACCACAGCTACCACCATTCCTGCCACACCTACCACCATTCCTACCACAACCACCACCATTCCTACCACAACCACCACCATTCCTACCACAACTACCACCATTCCTACCACAACCACCACCATTCCTACCACAACTACCACCATTCCTACCACAACTACCACCATTCCTACCACAGCAACCACCATTCCTACCACAACCACCACCATTCCTACCACAACTACCATTTTCCTACCACACCTACCACCATTCCTACCACAACCACCACCATTCCTACCACAACTACCATTTTCCTACCACAACTACCAACATTCCTACCACAGTTGCCACCATTCCTACCACCATTCCTACCACAACTACCACCATTCCTACCACAACTACCACCATTCCTACCACAACTACCACCATTCCTACCACTACTATCACCATTCCTACCACAACTACCACCATTCCTACCACAACTACCACCATTCCTACCACAACAACCACCATTCCTACCACAACTACCACCATTCCTACCACAACTACCACCATTCCTACCACAACTACCACCATTCCTACCACTGCTACCACCATCGCTGAGGGGAATGGTTGGTAACTGTGTCTGGGTGGAAATTTTACAAGTCATTTCAACAGTTTTTTCATTAGCAAAAATTACTTTGGGAGAGAGAGAGAGAGAGAGAGAGAGAGAGAGAGAGAGAGAGAGATGACACAGACTAACAGACAGACAGACGTGCAAACAAACAGACCAACTTACGGATAGACAGACAGATATTTTTAAGCTTCAAGGTGCTTGGGAAAAAATATGTTCTGAAATTATAGCGTTGGAACTGAGAGAGAGAGAGAGAGAGAGAGAGAGAGAGAGAGAGAGAGAGAGAGAGAGAGAGAGAGAGAGAGAGAGAGAACTATAATTGGTGAGTGTGTGTGTGAGAGAGAGAGAGAGAGAGAGAGAGAGAGAGAGATTATAATTGGTGAGTGTGCAACATAAATTTTCTTGTGTGGTAATGAGTATGGAAGAAATTAGCCTTAGCCGATGTGTGTGTGTGTGTGTGTGTGTGTGTGTGTGAGAGAGAGAGAGAGAGAGAAAGAGGTAATTGTGTGAACGGATGATAATGCAGAATATCGTAGAGGGAAATTAGAAAGAGTAAGGGAGGAAGTGGAGGAGAAGTGAGAAAGCTCGAGACAGATGAGGGGAGGGGGAGTGAGAGGGTGGGGGAAGGGGGAGACAGGGAGGGAATGGGGAGGGGGAGTGAGAGGGTGGGGGAAGGGGGAGACAGGGAGGGAATGGGGAGGGGGAGTGAGAGGGTGGGGGAAGGGGGAGACAGGGAGGGAATGGGGAGGGGAAGCTAGAGCGCGAAGGAGGGAGCGAAAACGAGGTGGGGGGGAGGGGAGAAAAGAGAGAAGTAAAGGCCGGTTCACACGAGCAAAATCGCGGCAGTTTTTTGCCGGAATTTGCTTCCCGGTAGAAATTCCGGCAACTTTTTTCGCCGGTATGGAGAGACCGACATGTCGGTCTTTTTTCGCCGGAATCGGGAGAAAGTTGCCGGGCCGATTAAAATGGAAGCACCGAACAAGACAAAGCTCTGGGAACGAAGACGAATTCGACATCTTTGTGTGTTTACAGTATCACCATTTCGACTTCATCACGCGTGCCCAACACAAGTTTATTCATCATGCCTGCCGTTCTCCAGCAATCACAGTTTCCCTCATCAGCATATTTTGTTTTTTAATGAAGGGTGTCACAAGCCCCAGCAAGTGGTAGTACTGGGTCTTGTTAAGACGGATCCACTCATTTAAAGTTTGGGGATCCTCCAAGCTGAGCTCCCTCACCAGCCTGTAATACACACTCTCTTCTTTTCTCCTAGACAGCCACGGACGAGTCCAGATGCGTGACGGCTTATCTTGAAGTAGAGAAAGTGCAAGTGCAAGGGCTGCACACCTGGTACGAGTACGGCGGTCCATCTTTGTTTGTAAACACTGTTGCCGCTTTCCTGCCACTCAGTCCCCGTACGTGTGAACACCTTTCCGGGAAAAATGCCGAAAATCGGCATTTTTCCGCCGCAAATCGGCGAAGAAAACGGCCGCGATTCAGCTCGTGTGAACCGGCCTTAAGAGAGCAAAAGAGAGAGGCGGATGCGCAAGAGGGAAAATGAGAGTTACATAGAGTTGCAAACCACACAGACCTTTCGTTCCTTTTTAGATTGTTACATAGAGAATCACACTGGAATTGCATAAATTTAATATGTAGAGCAGTTTAAGAACAAAACATACTGATGGAGAGAGAGAGAGAGAGAGAGAGAGAGAGAGAGAGAGAGAGAGAGAGAGAGAGAGACGCGAATTAAAGTATATGTTCCAACCCTTTGCGTGTATCAGCTGATTTCCAGGCTGGCTGAGAGAGAGAGAGAGAGAGAGAGAGAGAGAGAGAGAGAGAGAAGCGGGGGGGGGGGGCTGTGAAAGCTGGTAGGCACAGGACTGGAAGAGAAAACAGAGAAAGCTCAGAGGAAACAAAAATTACGTGTATACAGACAACACAGACCTTCCAGTCCAAACGCTTGCACCTCCCTCATGATGGGTGCAACTCTACTATTTTTTCCGGCTATTCCCAGACGATTTCAGTGAGCAGAGTGAGTCATAGGAGCCAGAGTTATAATAAAGGCGTAATGGCAGTAAATGGGTTAGTAGGCCAGTGTGCAGACCGCGAACCGCTTCGTAATTTTGGATAAGCGCGAGGTCAAGGTTGCTGTTTCCGGTGGGGTAACGGGAGGTGCTTCGGGGCTTGAGAGAGAGAGAGAGAGAGAGAGAGAGAGAGAGAGAGAGAGAGAGAGAGAGAGGTGTTCCCTTTTATTTTACTCCAAGTCCAACTTCACAATCTCATCTCAGTTCATAGTCAGGCTTTTGTCAGAATGGAGGAGGGGTTATTTCACTAGTAACCAAGGAGACTCATTCCTACCCCGTAACTAGAATGGAGAGATGATTTCACTAGTAACCAGGGAGACTTATTCCTACCCTGTAACTAGAATGGAAGGGTGATTTCACTAGTAACCAAGGAGACTCATTCCTACGTAAACTAAATCATTGAATATCATGTAACGTTGTAGTCATATAATGGGAGTGGCCCAGTGTTGTCAGATGAAAGCAAATGGAGTACTGTCAAGGGGTGTGCAATATTTGGACTCCCCTATACGTATATGCAGGAGAAATGGCTGATGGCGTGGTTCTCCCAACGCCTCTTAACCCCAGGAGAATACGGGGCTGTGTCTGGGATGAGTAACACCCAGCTATTTCATACATCTTACTGCCTCCTCCAACCTCCCTCACCCCCCGTCTCTCTCTCTCTCTCTCTCTCTCTCTCTCATATCCTTGCATGTCTTCCCTTCCCCCGTTCTGTCTTATTTCCCCTCCCCTCCCCTCATCCCCCCATCTCTCCCCTCTTACTTTTCCCTTCCATCTCTTTCCTCTACTGAAATATTATACCTTAGAAAAAATAGATTGTATGCTTCAATGACAGATCCCCGTGAAGGCAAGAGAGGTATTCCTAGACTTTCTCTCTCTCTCTCTCTCTCTCTCTCTCTCTCTCTCTCTTTGATGACTAAGAATGGCGTGTAGTGCTCGTGTAACAGAGGATGAATGGGCCAATTGTCTCTCCTTCTCCCCCTCTCTCACCCTCCCTCCCTCCTCATATATTTCTTTCTTTCCTCCAGTACTTCCTCTCACCTTCCTTTCTCTCTCTCTCTCTCTCTCTCTCTCTCTCTCTCTATTCCTTTTTTTTTTCTTTTTCTCCCCCCTCCTTTTCCTCCTCTTCCCTCGTTTTTCTCTCCCTTTTCTCCCCTCCCCCATTCCTTTCCTCTCTCCTTATCCTCTCTGCCTCTTTCCTTCCTTCCCTACCACCTTCTATCCTTCCTTCCTTCCTTTCTTCCCTCGCTGTCTTTTCACCTTTCAGTCATCCTTCCCTCCCTCTCTTCCCCCCACCTCTTCGTCATTTCCTTCCTCCTCTCTCACCTTCCCTTCTCCTCTTCCTCCCACCTCTTCGTTATTTCCTTCTTCCCTCCTCACCTTCCCTCCTTTCTTCACGCTTTTCCCCCATTGCTTTCTTCTATTCCACCTTACTTCACTCCTTTCTTCATTTCCTTCCTCCCCTTTTCCTTCCCTCCTCACTTATATTTCCATTTTTCTACCCTCCCCTCCCGCCTTCCCTTTTTGTCTTCACTTCTTCCCTTTCTCTTCTCTCTCCTTCCCTCCCTCCCTCCCCTCTCTCCGTCACTTCTCTTCGATATTTCCTACTGTGCTCCATCCTTACCAATAAGTTTCCTCTCTCTCTCTCTCTCTCTCTCTCTCTCTCTCTCTCTCTCTCTCAGTTTAATTTTCTCCCCGCCTTTCATCCTTCACTCTTCGCTCTAATCCTTTTATCACTCCTGTTCCGCCCCCTCCAATCCTTCTCTCTCTCTCTCTCTCACTAAATATTCCGTGATATTTGACTCACTCTTCACTCAGTCTCAGTTCCCTTATTGAACATTTCTTTTTTTATCGTCTGTACCTGAAAGTTTCCATTATTTTTAGCCTGTAATTACCCTAATGGAGGAAGTGGTGTCAGTATGTCTTTATTACTACGTTATTAAATGGGACTAGGTCAGGGTTACAATTGCCAGAGAGTAGTGGAAATATAGTTACACACACACACACACACACACACACACACACACACACACACACACACACACACACACACACACACACACACACCTACGTCACATACCGGTGTTGACTCATTCCTTACTTTTAACGCCGCTTTCTATTTTTTTATGCTTCTGCTTTAAAGTGACCCCAAGGGAGTCATTGCTTATTATGATATCGCTTTATTAATGAATACCCTCCCCCTCTTGTTTTTTTGTATATGCGCTTTGTATTATATTTCCCCTTTGTTTAATTTCACATCTTCCCACCCTGTTGAATTTAGCTGGATGACAATACTGAGTCAAAAACATGATTACTACAATGCAGTTTTTACACACGCACCATACTGTACAGATCAAAACCCATACACACCCACAAGCCACTCATGGATGAAGCACTGGGTCAGGTGGGTCAGTTGTCTAGCGATAGAAAGTGTTGTTCTACGGCCCTACGAATTTGAACTGGTTAACCCTGCTTGAACATGCACAGGAGTGTTGTTAGTGTCAGGTGAGGCCAAGCCGGTCGCTACGGTGCATGCATACTTACCTGTACATTGACTACTCACATATATACGTAACTGCATAGAGAGAAAGAAATGTACCTACATACTTGTACATACACAGGTGCATACAGTACATACATACATACATTCGTACTTTGTTGTAGGTGCCCGAAATAGTAAATGTACTTGCTGCTTTATGTGGCGGTAACTTAAACATATTCACATTTAGGGAGGATATACAGAGAAGGGTTATTTTGACTCTTTCGGGACCTGCCTCAGAGGATGAAGTAGGTGCATCCTGTGTCATGCGAGCTACGAGGCCACTTACACACCGCAAGTGGGTGATGGGGCGCCACGTTTCTCTGTCGGCGTCCCTTTACGTACCGGTAGTTGTGACTCAGCCTGACGTATTTTGTTTATTCTGGCTACTTCTAGAGACCTTTTCGTCATTTGTAGTGTGTGCTGTGTTCATAACCTTACGTAACTATTTATGATGACGTTATTTAAGTCATGTTTATTCTAGACATTATGGCGTCAATCTTACTCATTATCTTGTGTACCTGTAATTACCGGTACGCTTTTGATAGGCAGACGTCTTTGGTGTTGTATTTTTTTACTGTGACGTCTTTTGATTTTGTCTGTATTTTTTGTGTGTGACCTTTTGATAGGAAAACGACTTTTGTTTTTATTTATACAGTATATTCTTCTTTCCCGTGACCTCCAGTTACTTCATACTCGGTCCTGTAGCAGTGACATGACGCTACGTAATCTTTTTAGGAATATGACGTCAGTTGTATTTCTTGCTGCTTCCACTATACGTCATCGAATTGAAGGGGTTAAACTTGTAAGGATCATTGGCCACTCTTAAGCTGAATAAAACCGTCTGGCGCTGATTAGAATTAAATGTCTTAGGTGGTTGCCATGATAGACGGTTAATTAGGTATATATGTTGCGTCTCTGTCTCAGGCTACTGTTTCTCCACTTCTTACATCCTCCTCCTCTTCCTCCTCCTCCTTTCTTTCATTCTCAGTATTCTCATCCTCCTCGCTTCCTGCCTCTTCCCCTCTCTCCCCGTGCTCCTATTACACCATTAGGCTATCCCCGCTGCTTACACTGCACTGCGTCACTGCTAAATATTACACAGCTGTACTCCTTCGCTCCCAGTCCATCTCACACTCACGTACACCACACCAACTTCCTGATCCCAAAAAAATACGTATACTTTAGCTTGCCACACCACGCCAGGTTTTCCTTGTAATCTCTTGACCACACACACACACACACACACACACACACACACACACACACACACACACACACACACACACACACACACACACACACAATATAAAGCTAAATATATTCGTCATTTAATAGTCGGAATAAAATAAATATCCTCGCCACATGAAGCTGCGTGGTTAAAAATTCAGCAGCTTTATAGATTTGGTGTGCAGTGGAGTGATAGATGTACAGCTGCAGCTACAAATAGATACATAATATATATTCTCTCCTCATCCATCTCACACTCACGTACTCCACACCATTACCCCAGGCGAGTTACGCAGTTCTTATGACACCTGTTCTTTATGTAGTGTTAGAAACCTGAGTAAAGTCGTCTGGTGTTAGCACGAACGAAATATATAAGTCATTTTGCCTAAACTATGTGGTTAGATAATTAAAGGCATTATTAATTGAGTCCAGTGTATCCAATGTTGAGTAATGCAGATACAGAGGCATTCATCAATACAGACAGCTAGTAAGGTATTATTTCTTCCCTCCCCATCCACATCATACACACGCTGGCCACATCATTCCCCTGAAGCCATGAATACGTGCACTCAGTCTTGCCACATCACACCTGTTCTTCCGGGTAACCTCCTTACCATGAGAGGTTTACCCTAAGTTAAGTACCGTGGGTGTAAGAATTAAACGAATACTTAATACCACGTACAGTATTATTTTATTTCTATTGTTGTTGCTGTCTTTCAACCCCTGTCCTCAGTCAGACCCATCGACAGCAGTTAAACAGGGTTATCTCATAGGTTCTGCACACCGGTGGTTTTGCCTGTGTCTTAGTGTGGCGTGTTCTGCTCAGTGCTCCTTTCTGTGTTGTATTGTGTGGGTGTATTGTGAGTCCAGTGCAGTGAAGTGGTGGGGGACAGGGCGACATGGAGGTGATTTGTTTGTGGGCACCCCTTACGGGATTAGGGCGTCTGGCGATAGATAGTATTGTGATTCCACCCAAACACGTTCATGTATTAGTGTGCAGTGAACCCAGCGTGGACTGATAGATACACACGTGCATTCCTTCCCTCCTCATCCTTCTTACACTCCCAGTCCTCATCATTGCTCTGCCCCATGAATAGCCAGCGTTTTGTAAGTCAGCCACGTCACTCCCAGTCAGCCTCGCAATCCCTTGACCACGATAGGTTGCCACTGAACTGGATATGTGCGTGTTGCGGCAGGAATAGAATGTAAAGGACGCGTTTGAATGCAAGAGGTATATACTCGTACATTTTATTTTTAGATTCAGTAAGAGAAAGAGCGAGAATGATACACACACACACACACACACACACACACACACACACACACACACACACACACACACACACACACACACACACGCACGCACGCACGCACGCACGCACGCACGCACGCACACACACACACACACACACACACACACACACGCACGCACGCACGCACGCACGCACGCACGCACGCACGCACGCACACACACACACACACACACACACACACACACACACACACACACACACACACACACACACACACACACACACACACACACACACACACACAGTTATCCTATTTAACCCTCTCAAGGTTACACGTTTCGCTGTGGTGCGGGGGTGATCAAAAACGCCAGAACTCCCTATGCGAGGCCCTGTTCTCTAAAGGATTATTATTACTGGACATTTTTTTCAGTCTTTCCTCACCTGACGGTCACGTAGTCCCCTTGTTTTCCTAACACCATCAGTACGTTCCTTTGTGTCCTCCTCCTCCTCCTCCTTTATTACTTTCAGGTTATGCAAACTGGTAGTTTATAGATAAAGTATTTTATAGAATGTAACTTTTCCTTTTCAGTCTTTCCTATGATATTTCCATGTCGGTTTTTCCATGCTGCATGGTGATCCTTCTCACTTTTTCCTGCCGGTTTCAACCGGAGGGTTTGGAGGTGGGGGGAGCCTTCCTGCCTTACTATCCTTTTCCATCAGCATGTAGAATTAGCCTATAGATCTCGTAGTTATCGTGTGCTCTGTAACAGGCAGCCTCGATAGGACCATAAGGTCTGTTGCTGTTTGCTTTCCTTTGTAAATTCATTTGTATATTCCTCCTCCTCCATTGCTCTGCTCCCTGGCCGAATCAGTCCATTGTTTCGTCACGTGTGTTGTGTTGTTAAGGGGATCCTCGGCTTTGTTTACTCTGCCCACAGCCGCAATGTTGCATCACTTCCTCCTTTACTGCTGTTGGCTCACTTCACGGTAGCCAGGTAAAAGGACAGGTGTGTGTGTATTTATGAATCTCTCTCTCTCTCTCTCTCTCTCTCTCAAACGTTTTTACCCTAGTGGTGCAATCTGCCTCATACGTAGAAGAGGAAATGTCTAAAACTGGCAATTCTGGAAACTTGATAATTACCGTGACGTCGCATTGTGTATTCTTCCTATCTCCAGACGATTTTATTCAGCATAGGGGAGACTTTTTTAACTGGAGGGGTTAGAAGTAGCCTGCAGTAACCTCTTCACCACAGTCCACTTAGCATAATATCGCAACCCCTTTCATCTCGATCGTAAAGTGGAGGGTGGATTTGACTAGTAACCAAGGAGACATATTCCTGTTTCTACCGGTGATGCCATAGAAACACCTTCATTTACCATTTTACTAGAGTGCAATTAGCCTAATAAATATCCGCGACCCATTTCATCCCAGACGTAGAGTGGAGGGTTGATTTGACTAGTAACCAAGGAGACTCATTGCTCTTCCATGAAAGTGGCTGTGGAATACTGATGGGTGGGTCAGTTTATGTAACTATCCCTCTCTCGTCCTTGTACATACGTAATAGCTGTTTTAACATGACCATTACCACCACTACCATAAACAGCACAGCAACCACCACAGTAACCGCTACCACAACGAACATCACAGACACAGCAACCACCACCACCACCGCAACTACAGAACCTAATTTGCCGCCTTAAACCATCGTCATCCTTGTGTAGTAAGATTAAGTTTACGTAACACACATCACTTCTTTGTCTGGCACACATTGTTATTAAATATTCCTCATCTTTATCACATTTTATCTTATTCTCCCTCTCTCTTTTATTCTTTCGCTTTTCTTCTTACCTCCCTCCATCCCTCCCTCTCGTCTCCTTGATCTTATCTCTTACTTTCTCTACCTTCCTAGCGTCTCTCTCTCTTCTTTCTTGTCATTCTTCCTTCCTTTATTCATCTCCCCATCCCCCTCCTCCTCTCCTTTATCTTCTTTCTCCCCTTCTTCCTTTATTCAGCAGAGCCCATTTGCCAACAGCACCATCTTTGTTCAGTAAGATTAAATGTACATAATAACACACATTACATCGCATCGTTGTCTCACACATTGATATTAAAACACTACCTTCTCTTAATCACGTGTTTTCTCTCTTGCATCTCTGTGTCTCTTCTCTTTTATTCTTTCCCTTCCCGTTTCTTCCTTTCATTGCTTTTACCTCCCTCTGCCTTTCTCCTCGATGTTATTTCTTCCTTTCTCTGCCTTCCTATCTTCTTATTCTTCTCCTTCTTTTTGCTCATTGTTCCTTGCCTCGTACCTTCCTTTATTCTCCTCCTCATTCCCCTCCTCTCTTTTCCTCATTCATCCTTCCTTCCTTCCTTTATTCCTCTCCTCTTTCCTTTACCTTCTGCCTTCCTATCTTATCATTCTTCTCCTTTCTGCTCATTCTTCCTCTGTTCCTACCTTCCTTTATTCTCCTCCTCATTCCTCTCCTTTCTTTTCCTCAGTCTTCCTTCCTTTCTTCCTCTCCTCTTTCCTTTATCTTCATTCTTCCCTTTTTCCTTTATTGAGCTGAGCCTACTTTGCTAACACCAACATCTGTGTGTAGTAAGATTAAGTGTACGTAATAATACACAACACATCACGTCTTTGTCTCTCACACATTCTGATTAAAACATTCCTCAAGTTCATCACGTTTAAGCTCATCTTGTCCCCCCCCCCCTCTCTCTCTCTCTTCCCATTACTTACATTCCTCTTCCTCTTTCCTCCTTTTACCTATTATTCATTCTTTGCCTTTTCTTGCTTCTCTCATGATTTCAGTGTCTCTTCCTCTGGCTTTCTTCATTCCCCCCTTCTTTTGTAATTATGATACGTATCTTCCATTTCCTTCTTATCTTCTTTCGTTCTTCATTTTTTGCATTTCTCTCACTCCCATTTGCCTTTTTTCAGACCTGCCTTCCCCTCCCTTAATTGTGCTACTTTCTTTTCTCTCCTTCTTCCTTTATTCCTTTCCTTTTCCTTTCTTCCTTTCCTTCTCAGCATTTCCTTCCTTGTTTTCTCTTCGCCTTCCCCTTCCTGCCTCCGTCCCTCTCATACGTCCACCCTTGGATGCTCCCTCCTCCTCGTCCTCCTCGTTTGTGCAAGACTTTCCATGTGTGTGTGTGTGTGTGTGTGTGTGTGTGTGTGTGTGTGTGTGTGTGTGTGTGTGTGTGCGCGCGAGCGGTTTTGTGTGTCAGAGGGATAGAGGGAGTTAGGTTGGTAATGGAAGAAGGATTACACTGGCTTTTCTCAAAACTGGCAACTTAACCCCTTTAGCATAACACATTTTATAATTACTATTACTTTTATTATTATTATTATTATTATTATTATTATTATTATTATTATTATTATTATTATTTGTCCTTGCTACTACCAGACGATTATATTCAGCTTGCCATAGACCTTTGATTCTGTGTGTGTATGTATGTATGTATGTGTGTATATCTGTGTATGTACGTAGCCTGTGTATGTATGTATGAATTAAGATTTTAAGAGTAGTCTGCTTTACCCCTTTGATTGTTCATCTGAGAGAGAGAGAGAGAGAGAGGTGAAAGTCTTGCCTCGTGGTTATGCAGCGTGAAGAACAGTGTGCAGAAGAGATGTATAACGGTGAACACCAAGAAGAGAACAGTGTGTGTGGAGATGATGAAAGATAACTTAGAGAGAGAGAGAGAGTGTGTGTGTGTGTGTGTGTGTGTGTGTGTGTGTGTGTGTGTGATTATTTTTATATGTAAATATTACTCAGCCATCTCTGCTGCGTAGGCCAGTTGGGTTCATGTGACCAATTTGTTACACACACACACACACACACACACACACACCTGCATTCGTACGTCGCCAGTTTGAGTAAGGGTTGATAATTTTTGTCCATCACGCTCCCTGTGTAGTGAGATGCGGTTCTTCACTGTGCCTCGTGCAAACCAACACATACCTGACATTTCACGACCGAGTTTGATACAGGTGCACTTGACATTTAGCCGCCAGAGATTGGACGAAAGTTATATAAGTTCCTCCTCCGCTATCTTCCCTTCCATTACTTTCCCCTTACCTTTTTTTTTCCCCCCCCTTTCCCTTCCCTTTCATTCCTTCCTGTCCCTTACCTATTCTTCTTCTTCGTCTTTTCCTTCCTCCTCACACCGCCTTTCAATTTCACTTCCCTACTTTACCTTTTCTCTTTCGCTTTCTTTTCGTTTCTGCGTCTCGTCTCCTCTTCTCATTTCATTTCTCCCATCCTCTCACTTTCCTCCCCTTCCCTCGCCTCCCCTCCCCTCCCGTCCCCTCGCCTTCTCACCGTCCCCTCCCTGCCCTCCTCCAATATGAGTGTAGTAATTATGATGTGGTTATCGTTTGTGTGTAATCATGCATCGGCGAGTGATAGTTGACGCCAATTACTGCACAGTGGCAGTGGCATTTGCTGTATCGGGCCTAAAGTAGGGTTGGTGCCATAACTACGTCTTCGGCAAGTTTTCCTCTTTCTTTTGCCCTCTTTTCCTTCCGTCTCTTTCTCATCTCTTCCTTTCTCTCCTCTTCTCTCTTGTTTTCCATTCCATCCCTTCCATATCATTCCCTTCCTATCCAGTCCCTGTCATTCTCGTCACAGTTCGTTTCTTCCATCGTTTCCTTTATTTCACCTCCCCTGCCTCCTGTCCCTGGGTAGTGGGTATGCGGCCGTGGCATGTATCCTGTTCAGGGAAGATGGACGCCCCTGCCCTGCATAGTCCCAGGTCACCCTTGGGTAAGGTGCTCTGCCCTGCCCTGCCCTGGTCTTCCCTTCCCCAATATCGGCGGAGTAATGTTGCTGTGGTTGTCGTGTATGTTTAATCATGCATCGCTGGGGTGAGTTGACGCCAATTACTGACAGTGGCAGTGGCAGACTTAAAGTGGGGTTAGCGCCAGAACTGGGTCACTTGCATCCTCATCTCTTCTCTTCCCTTCTCTCCTCCTTCCACCTCTCTTCTCCTCTCCTCTCGCTTTCTTCTGTTTCATTCCATTACCTTCTCCTTCCCCTTCCCCTCTCTAGTCCTGTAGTTATTCCAAGCTTGTTGACATATATCAGTAATTACGCAGCGGTAATTAGTAGCAGTTACGTAGTTAACGAGCTTAAAGGTGACGCCACAACTGGGAAACTGGCATGTAGTATAATCAAGGTCGATGTTGGAGAGGGAAGCCTTCACGTGGGGGCACTGGTATAACCGGGTGATGGAGCTCGTATCTTTTTCACACTTACAACATGTCAGTCACTTTTATATCACACACACGGTACCAGTATATCACAGTAAGTCGCCTACGGGAAGAAAATGATACTAAACGTTTCAGCTTTAGAATGTTGGCCACCAGAGGACAGGTAGAGGTAGAAGTGAAGTGATATTAGAGAACTTTGTGTTTCTCAGTTTGTCTTTGGCGGTGAGGAGGGGGTGGCAAGGGGCGTGAGAGGTCAGGAGAATGAGATGGGTGAGGGGAGGGAGGGGTCAGTTGAACAGGGTTGTGGTGTGGAATTGGGGAAGAGGATGGAGATGGGGAGGGTGTTGGGGAAAGGAGATGAGTGTATTATTATTGTTAGCCTGATACTCGTCAAAAAAAAAGTATAACTAAAAAAATAGTCAAGAAGGAAAGGCTACTGGTGATGTAAATACCGATAATGAATATAGTAAAGCATTTTAAATATATGTTAATAATTACGTAATCGTACCTCGATAATTGGATATTAAGACATTTATGTGTCAAAGAAAAATAAGCGATGTATCAGCTAAAGTATATCTATCTGTCTATCTATCTATCCATCTGTAAGTAGATAAACGAATGAAGGCAAATTGAATTATAAGTGTGAATAGAGAATAACTTTAAAAGCGGCCCTCGGAGTTGGCAGAGGGAGTGACTGAACGAGTGTGGGCTGTCAGATGATGTCACACTGGCAGGCAGGGTGACTGACTCTTCATATCAGGACTCTTCATCATCATCATCATCACCGAGCGTCCTTATCATCGCCTTCATCATCATCATCATCATCATCACCGAACCTTCCACGCGGAGTATCTAGTTTTATGCTTGTTATCGTCATTTTAACCCTAGTATCTGTTTTTGTGCATCATCATCATCATCATCATCATCATCATCATCATTATCATCATCATCATCATCATACTCCCCGTGTGAATGGTGTGAGAAGGATCCAGACTCGTAAAGCACACACACACACACACACACACACACACACACACACACACACACACACACACACACACACACACACACACACACACACACACACACACACACACACACACACACACACACACACACACACACACACACACACACACACACACACACACACACACACACACACACACACACACACACACACACACACACACACACACACACACAAGCAGAGGAGCCATTAAGACATTGCCAGAGATATGAGTCACACATACTTTCCCCCATCTGCTCATTTACAGACATTAATATCAACGTTTTGTGGTACCAGTTACTAATAAGCGTAAGTAATGACACACAACAATCATCTGCTGATCTGAAGACAATAATAAGTCCTCTGATATACCACATCTCTCACTGATAACCTTAATTACTGGTAAATAAAGAAAATGAACCACCACACCACACCACCACTACTAACACCACACCACACCACACCACCATTACTCCTGTGCTAGGTGGGAGTGGTGTGGAGGGTGGAGTGTTGATATGTTGATGTTGAGGCTTGATTGTGTATGCAGCACTGTCGCTCATGTAGATGGGTGGGGGTGGAGAGAAGCACCTTTGAAGCATTATCACTATATTATTTTCCTATCACCTGCAGACGATTGATTTAGCTTAGGGGCAGATTTGGGCCACCTCTCGTACTGTAGTCAATGGAAGCACTTCATGAATGGTATTTTTTTATATATAATTTTTCTGTGATATTTGACTATAGCTACATTTTACTCGTCTGAAGAGAGATGTAGAATGAGTTAAAGGTAAAAAAAAAATATCTTCATTAATTCCATGCAGTTAATTTCCTTTCATGTACGGTATTTTACACACACACACACACACACACACACACACACACACACACACACACACACACACACATTCCACCACATGCCGTGGTTGCCACCTCTCTCTCTCTCTCTCTCTCTCTCCATCCCTTTCCGTTTGAATTTCCCGGTCCATTTCGCATTCTCTTTGCCCTCTTCCTCTTCCGCATATTTTGTTGTTCCCTGTGGTTCCGGATCGTCATTGTTACTGATGCTGTGTGTGTGTGTGTGTGTGTGTGTGTGTGTGTGTGTGTGGTGCCCATTGTTAGTATAGGACTACCGGTATAATGATTTGAGAGAGAGAGAGATAGAGAGAGAGAGAGAGAGAGAGAGAGTGAGTCAACCCAGTACCCATTATCCTCCAGGAATTCACAATCTCTACCAAAACTCTCCAATCATTGACAAAAACACCTCACGTTGGACCAAGAGCAGGGAGAGGGTTGGGGTGAAGGAGTAAAGTTTTTGTTGTTGTTTTTGTTGATGGTGTGTGTTGGTGTTGACGGGTTAGAGAGAGAGAGAGACATGTAAACAGTGCTCCCTTGCCAAGTCCGGTCAGAGTTACATAGCTACACTCTCCTCACTGTAACTAGGCGTAAAATTGGCATCTCATCTTGAATAATTCTGAGTTATAAAAGCTTAACATCATATAGTGCTAGTCACGAGGAAGTGCTAGGGAACGTATGAAAAGCGATGGTGTTATCCTGCTACACTCTCCTCACTCTAACTAGGCGTAAAATTGACATCTCATCTTGAATAATTCTGAGTTATAAAAGCTTAACATCATATAGTGCTAGTCGCGAGGAAGTGCTGGGGAACGTATGGAAAGTGGTGGTGCTGTTATTATCCTGCATTGGTCTGCAAGATAATGCTGCTAAAGGACAAAAATCTTGGCCAAGTAAAGGTGAATGGACTGTAGGTAAATAAGTTCTCTGTGGTGGAAAGGGACGCCCTCACGGGGTGGCATCAACTTCTGGTGGTTATCCAAACTTCCATCGACACCCTCCTTATCCCCCCTAAAGGTGAATGGTGGACCGCAGGTGAACGGTAACTTGAGAGAGAGAGAGAGAGTAGTCTAGCATTCTGGCCAGTCACGTCACGGCCCAACCCTCACTTTTGGCTTCCACTCTACCATTACTGATGTCTTTATATATTTATTTATTTTAATTCATTTAGTTTAGTGTGTATTCATATTCTCGTGTTGTTATTTTTGTTTATGGCATCTGTTTTGAGGCATAGTTGGGAAAAAAAAAATCTTGTTATTCCACTCTGTCTGCCTTATACCTAGGTCATTTCCATCACTTTCCTCCCAGACGCATGATATCTGAGAAGATCATCTATGCACAGGGAAACATAACAAGCCACTCTTAGCTATGAAATTGTAGCGACCAAAGAAAAGTCAGGAGTAGAAGAGGTGAAGTATTTTTTGAACTTCTGTAGCTGTATCTATGGGCTGGGAAACATACCAAGCCGCGCGTGGGTTTAGGAACACATGCCCACGAAGGAATGTGAGAAGCATAAGAGGTTTAGTGGAGAAGTTTTGGATCAGTGGGCGGAAAAACATCCAATCCTCTCAGCTCAGGAATATTAGCCAGCAGAGGGTATTGAGTTGCAGAAGAGGTGAAATGTTAGGCCATCTTTTATCCCTGAGTGTACCTTTGCCTAAAACACTGGATTGATTTGCTGGTGTGTCATGTCCACGGAAGAGTTGCGGACAGGCCATCGTGCGTGCTGTCAGTGTTGTTGGTATAGAATATGTTGAGCTCAAAAAATTAGGCAGCTGATGTGTAAGAAGATTGGCAGATTATAATGACGTGCCACTAGGATTATTAAATTTTCAGTTCTTAATTTTGGAGATCAAGGGTTCCCACTATAATCGTGTGATCAAGCTGAACGGAATTGTCTCGTGGTAGTAGAATAAATTTGTGAAATAAAACTAGAATTATCGTTAGCCTTAAGCGAATTATATTAAGTCCCTTGGTTGCTTCTGTTTCCCTCAGTTAAAAAAAATCATGTGGTGAGTATAACATACCTTAGAGTGGCCACACCTGCCGAAGATTTACCTGTAATTACTTCAGTTTTATTTTAACCTTATCATTGTGAGGATTCCCATCTCTCTCTCTCTCTCTCACGCACGCACGCACACACACGCGCACACGCACGCGCACGCACACACACACACACACACACACACACACACACACACACACACACACACACACACACACACACACACACACACACACACACACACACACACACACACACACACACACACACACACACACACACACACACACACACCATATGTAGGAAAACACGGAGAAAACTCATAAGAATTTACAAGCCTTCTTTTCCTCTTTTCCCTCCTTCCCTCACTCCTTACTCTTCCCCTCCGTCGCCCCTCTCCCTCTCTCCCTTCTTTTCCTCTCTCTGCCTTCTTTTCCTATCTCTCTCCCTTCATTTCCTCTCTCCCTCCTTCCGCCACTCCATACTCTTCCTCTTTGTCACTTCTCTTTCTCTCCTCTCGCATTTCCCTCTCCCCGTTTCCATTCTTGCCCTTTTACTTTCACTGTCTCTTTACGTCCCCATTCACACCCCCTCCCTCTCTGCCTTTTACTGTCACTTCTTCCTTTTCACTCTTCTCTCCCCCTTCCTCCTCCATCCCTCTCCCCTTTCCCTTTCGTCTCCCTCCTGTCGCCTCTTACCTCCTCTCCCTTTCTTCTCTCTCCTCTCCTCTCCTCTATTCTCTTCTCTTCACCCCACTCTCCCTCTCACTTCGTTCCCATTACCCCTTTATTCATCCTTTCGTTACCCTCCTCTCTTCCTCTTCTCCTCTCCCTTTCATCCTCTCTCCCTTCCTTCTCACCCCCTCCATCGTTCCCTTATTTTCCTTTCCTCCTTTTATCCTCCGTTCCTTCATTCCTCTCTTGCCAACCCCCTCTCCTTCCTTCCTTCCTTCCTTCCTTCCTTCCTTCTTCCCTCCCTCAGCCTCGTTCTCTTCCGTGGTAGTGGTAGTTGTAGCGAAGGTAATGGTGGTGGTAGCCTTGTGGATGATGTGGTAGTGGTGGTGGTGATGGTGTGGATGTTGGTGTGGTGGTGGTGGTGGATGTTGTGGATATTGGTGTGGTGGTTGTGGTGGTGGATGTTGTGGATATTGGTGTGGTGGTTGTGGTGGTGGTGGATGTTGTGGATATTGGTGTGGTGTTGTGGTGGTTGTGGTGGTGCATGTTGTGGATATTGGTGTGGTGGTGGTGGATGTTGTGGATATTGATGTGGTGGTGGTGGTGGATGTTGTAGATATTGGTGTGGTGCAGTCATGGTGGTGGTGGTGATAGTATTGTTATGGAAGGTGTGGTAGTGGATGTTAAGGATGTTGGTGTGGTGAAGTGGTGGTAGTGGTATTGTTGTAGAAGACCTTGTGGTAGGCCTAATGGTAGTGTGGTGGTGGCTGTGGTGGTGTGGTGCTGGTTTTATTGGCATTGTGTGTGGTAGTGTCAGGGTGGCAGTGTGGTGGTTGTTAATGGTGATGATGCGGGTGGTGTCATTGTGGTAGTGGGGTGGTGTTTGTCTGGTAGGGATGGTGGTGGTGGTGGTGGTGGTGATGCAAATGGTGATGGTGATAGTGGTGGTAATGTTGTTGGTGATGGTAGTGGTGATGTTGATGTTAGTGGTAGTGTGTGGTGTTAGTGTGGAAGAAATGTGGCGGTATGATGGTGTTAATTGTGGTTGTGCTAATTGAGGTAGTGTTAGTGATGATGGCAGTCGTGAAAGTACGGTAGTAATGGTGTCAGTGGTGTGGTGGTGTTGCTGTTTCTGTGATTTTGACGTGATAGTGTTGTGGTATTAACGGTGGTGGTGTTAGTGGTGGTGGTGTTAGTGGTGGTGTCAGTGGTGTTGGTAGGTGTGTCATCGTCCATTGTTTATTTAGTGCGTGTAAAGGTGATAGCAGGCAGGCAGGCAGACAGGTAGATAGATAGACAGATAGTTAGGCTGGCTGGTAGGCAAGGCTAGGGCGGGTAGGCAAGGCTAGGACAGATAGGCTGTTAAAGTAGGGCAGACAGGTAGGCAGGTGGACTAGGGCTAGTGGACAGGTGGGCAGCGGGCAGGCAGGGTACGTTCGGGCAGGTACTCAGGAGGGCAGGGTACTGAGTGTAGGGTAGGTAGGCTCACAGGAGACCACTCAGTCATGTATGCCCACACCGAACACTGCCAGGCGGCTACGCTGTGTGAATCTTTATTTCCTTCTCCCCGTGACCTCCAGGGTGTGCCGTGAGTGGCATGGGAGCCTTCGTAACATCCCTGTGTTAGCGATTTATGCTGCACCAAGTACCCCAATATCCTCTGCCACGAAACACGATTTATGCAGCATCTTATAATGCAGTGTCCATTTTTTTGTGTTACTGATGCAAGCGGTGCCGATATTGGCCCGATGTGAATAGCCTAAAAGAAGGTTATGGCGTTATTTACTCAATGTTAAGGCGTTTACTGCAGAATAAATCGCATAAGGAGAAGTGCCACGAAGACTCATATAGAATACGATCCCAACGTGACTCTGCTGACGTAGTTTTCACTTCATTTTTGCGACCGTCGGACGATTTTATTCAGGTTCAGAGAGACTTTGACCCGTTCAGACAGATGGTTAATAACGAGGCAGGCAGGGAGGTAAGCAGGTAGGCGGATAGGTAGGTAGGTAGGCAGGCATGTAATAAAGAAGCAGGGAGATATGCAGAAAGGCAGGAAGTTCATAAGCAGGTAGGAAAGTGATAGACAGAGTGGCAGGTAATTAATTAGGTACAGGTGTGCACTTAGGCAGGTCGAAAGCAAGTAGGTGGTAAACAAGAGGCAGAGAGAAGTGTGAGGAGAGAAGAGTAAGACGAGAGGCTGGATAGGCACATGAGAAGCAATCTATACTCTGTGTACTTTAACTTGGCCCCAAATTGCCATCTCTTCGTCTTGAATAATGAGTTGTGCCAAGAGATAAACTCTAGAATAGGATGCTAGTCATGAAGAAGTGTTATTGAAAGGATGTAGAGCCGTAGCATTGTCTTTTTCTGCCATTGAGGTAAAGAAAATAAGCTGCTTAAATACTTACGGTATATCAGGCCCAAAGCAAGGTGAATGAGTCATATCTTGTTGCCGAAAAAAGCAGGCAGGTGTTGAATAGGTAGGCAGGCAGGAAGGTAGGTAGAGAGGCAAGTAGGTAGGCAGGAAAGCAGGTAGAGAGGCAAGTAGACAGGCAGAGAAGCAGGCAGGTAGAAAGGCAGAGGCAGGCAGGGAGGGAGACAAATATAAACAAAAAAGGGTTGGGAGGAGCAGAGAGCCACATGGTCAGACGTCTCGCGTTTTTACTTTATGCCTTGTACATCATATTATTTACACTTCAGGCCTCTCCTCTTCCTCGTTTTTCTTCGTCGTCTTCGTCCTTCTCTTCAATTTTTCCTTCTCTTTTCCTCTTCCCCCTCCTGTTTATTTTCTTCCCCCTCCCCTCCCCTCACAGTATTTTTCTCGGCTCCATAAGTTACTCCAGTCTTACTCTCATTTTTCATATTGTTCTCATGATTTTTTCCACTTGCCCTTTCTCAGTTTTGCTTTCTATCCCCTTACCACCCAGCACCTCCTCCTCCTCCCCCTCCTCCTCCTCCTCCTCCTCCTCCTCCTCCTCCCCATCCCCTTCCTCCTTCCCATCTCCCCTCCCCTTTCACCACATGGCAATTGGTGTTCGGTTTCTTACATCAGACATCCTCCCCTCCCCTCCTCTCCCCTCTCGTCCCCTTCCCTTCCCTTCCCTTCCCCTTCCCCTTCCCCTTCCCCTTCCCCCTTTCTCCTTTCCCCTCTTTCTCTGTTCCCATTCCCTCTAGTTTTTATTCTCTCCCCTTTCCTTTCCCCCCCACCCTTCCCTTCCCTTTCCTCCCTTTTCCATACACAGTTTTCTGTTTTCATCTGTTACTCCCTCTCCTTTCTTTTCGTCTCTATATCTGTCTTTGTATATCTGTGTGTGTGTGTGTGGGTGGGAGGGTGGGTGGGTGTGGGTGGGTGTGTTTTATCCCCTACCCTGCTCTACCTTACCTTGCCTTGCTTAGTCCTGCCTTCTGCCTTTCCCTTCTCCTTTTCCTTACCCCACCCAGATTCCTCTACTTTACCCTACGCTGCCCTCTACCCTTCTCTCCCTTTCCTCACCCTTTTGTTCTGTGTCTTCTTTCTCTCCCTTTTCTCTATGCTCTTTCTTATATCCATATCCTCTTCCTTCTCTTCCCCTTTCCTACCCTCCTCTTCCTTTCTCTTCCCTATCCTGCCTCACACTACCCCCCTCCCCTTCCAGTCACGCTACTGTCACGGTTTTCTGTGTAATATCTCCGGACACACTACTTAGCTCCGGGTTCACACTACATTACCACCTTCACATTTCACGCTAAGCCACACTAACACACCCACACTCACTACAGGGTGGTGATGATGATGATGATGATGAGGATGAGGAGGATGAGAGTTATTGTTATTATTATTGGTGTTATTATTATTATTATTATTATTATTATTACGTTCTGCCTTGCCTGTTACTCCTCATGCTCTCCCACGCTTGCATGTTAATTCTCTCTCTCTCTCTCTCTCTCCTCGTCCTCCTCCTCCTCCTCGTCCTCCTCCTCCTCGCCCACATCCCCTCATTCTCCTTATCTTTTTATTTCCCTACCCACATTCTCTCTCTCTCTCTCTCTCTCTCTCTCTCTCTCTCTCATATCAAAACGTCCAGTGGGAGGGGAAAGGTGAGGAGTGAGAGGAGGGGAGGAAGAGGGTGGAAGGAGGAGGAAAGAGAAGAAGGGAAGAGGAAAGAAGGGAGGAGGGAGGAGCAAGGAGTGGAGTGGAGTGGAGAAGAGAAAAAAAAGGGGGGGGGGAGAGGAAGTACATGGATAAAGGAGAGAAGAGAAGAGGAGAGGAGAAAAGAGAGAAGAGTTGATAGGATAAGAGAGAAGAAAAGAGGAAAGGAGAAAGGAAAAAAAGGGAGAAAAGAGAAAGGAATAGGAGGAAAGAACAACGGAAATGAAGAGAGGAAAGGAGGGGAGAGGGTGGAGACGTGAGTGAAAGAGGGGAAAGAGGAGGGGAAGAACAGAGGTTGAGAGGAGGGGAGGAAGATGAGGAAATAAGTGAATTAAGCGGGAGAGAGAGAGAGAGAGAGAGAGATGCATTTGAGGGGGTGTTAGGGGGTAGGTTTAATTAAAGGGAGAAAGAAAATGAGAGACAGAAGAGGGAGGAGCAATTAAAGGAGAAGGGAGAGGGGTGAGGGAGGGGAAGGGGAAAGGTGAGGGGGGAAGAGAGGAAGAAGGATGGGTACAGGCCTACCTCTATGGGTACAGGCATAAGGAGAGAGAAGTGGGGGAAGGGGGAAGGGGTAGGGGCGATGAGAGGAGGAGGAGGAAGGGTTGAGGGTAAGGGAGATGGTGAGGGGAGGAAGGAGGGTTGCGGCTATGAGGAAGAGGGGTGAGAGAGGTGGGGAAGGGAGGGGAAAATGTGAGACGAGAGGGTGACAGATGTGTTGAGGGAGTGGGGGAGAGATAGGTGAGGGGTGGGAAGAAAGAGGGGTGGAGGAGGGTGACAGGAGAGGGGAGGAAAGAGGGGTGAAGGGTGACAGGAGAGGGGAAGAAGGAGAAAGAGAGGGGTGAAGGTGTGAACGCTATTAAAGGTTCTAATGTCAGGAGGTGAGACTCGGGATTTAAAGTTGACCTCGTACACACACATGCTGAGGCTTGTGGTGGTGGTGGTGTGGTGATTGTGGTGGCTGTGGTGTGGTGGTAGCGGTAATAGTGGTAGTGGTGGTGGTGGTGGTATCCTGGTAGTGGTATATAATTGTGGTGGTGTTGGTGTGGTCGTTGTGGTAATGGTGGTGGTGGTAGCTGTCCGTCGTCTCTGTTGGTTAGCTGTGGTAGTTACTGTTGTGGTAGGTGTGGTAGATGGTGCCTATTGTGGTGGTTGTGGTATGTATTTATTTGTGGTTGTAACTGTGGTGGTACTTTAAAAAAATGTGGTGGTTGTGGTGGTACTTGTGGCTGTTATTGTACTGTGTGGTTCGTTGTATTTGTGGTTGACGTGTGGTGTTAGTTGTGGCTGTGATTGTGGTAGTTGCGGTTGTTGTGGTTGTGGTAGTTGTGATATTGGTGATGACCGATGTGGTGGTAGCAGTTGTGGTGGTTTGGGTTGAGGGTTTGATGGTGGTTGTTGTGGTAGTAAAAATGGTTGTGGTTCCCCCCCTCTCTCTCTCTCTCACACACACACACACACACACACACACACACACACACACACACACACACACACACACACACACACACACACACACACACACACACACACACACACACACACACACACACACACACACACACACACACGAGACTAACAAGGCTAGACACGTATACAAATCACGGTATTTATAGAACGTTATGCCCATTTCTGAGTCTATATATTCCTTCTATATAAATCACTTCTACTTATATATAGAAGACATGATTTATAGAGGAAGTATAGTTACAAATAGGGTAGCTACGGAGGGAGTCTGAGGAAAACAGGACAGTGATGAGAGGAGTGTGGTTGTGGGTGGTGGAGATTTCCTGTGGTTTAGGTCATCATTTGCTCTCAGTATTGGTACTTGTGTTTTATTATAGCCAGTGACGGAGGATATGATGATGATGATGATTATGATGACAGCGTTGATGATGATGAAGATAATGATGATGATGATGACAGCTTTGATGATGATAATGATAATGAGAATGTTGATGATGATGATGAAGATAATGATGTTGATGATGACAACGTTGATGATGATGATGATGATAATGTTGATGGTGATGATGATGATGATGATGAGAATGTTGATGATAACGTTGATGATGATGACAACGTTGATGATGATGAAGATGGCAGTTACATTACCATATCCATCAGTTTTAAAAATATCGTAAGCAAAATAAACAGAGACGTCATGAATATTCTGGCAGTGATATTCCAGCATAAAGAGTAATATCATTTAAAACACACACTAGTGGCATATAACAATTAGCATTTATAATAAGGCAGGCGAAATTCAAAAGAAGAATTTAATTTGTCTCGTAATATCCTAATGACTGAGAGAAGCATCGGAAAAGTTACAGGCATTGTTATTATTATTATTATTATTATTATTATTATGGATCTTGGCATAGTTGTGGTAGTTATGGTCGTAGTTGTGGTGGTTGTTGTGGTTATGGTGGTAGCCGTGGTAGGTACTGCAGTGGTAATTGTGGTTATCATTTACTTCTCGCCCACTCCCTCCCACCCCTCCTTACCTCCCTCCTCCTCCTCCTTCACCTCTCCTCTCTCCTTTAATATCAGTCTCTCTCTCTCTCTCTCTCTCTCTCTCTCTCTCTCTCTCTCTCTCTCTCTCGTTATCTTTCCCCTCCCCTCCTCTTTCCTCTTATCTCCCTTCTCCTCTTATCTTTCTCTTACTTTGCTCTCCTTCCCTTCTGGCTCCTCTCCTCTCTCTCATTTCTCCTCCCCTCCCCTGTCTCCTCTCCTCTCCTCTCTCTCATTTCCCCTCTCCTCTCCCCTTCGTCTTCCCCTTCTCTTACCCACCCTATCCCTTTCTATTTAATTCCTCTCCTTCCATCCTCTTTTTCTCTTTTTTCTTTCTCATCTGTTCTCTCTCTATCTCTTCCTCCTCTCTTTTATCTCTCCTCTATCCCTGCACTCTTTTCTTTACGACTTCTTTCTCTCTCTGACTTTCCTCTTTTTCTCTCTTTCCTTAGCTTCTCTCCTCCTCCTCTCTTGTATTGCTTCCTTGCCCCTTTAATTCTCTCTCTCTCTCTCTCTCTCTCTCTCACCCCTTCTTTCCTCAGCTATAGAATTGATCGTTGACCTTTTGAACCTGAGAGAGAGAGAGAGAGAGAGAGAGAGAGAGAGAGAGAGAGAGAGAGAGAGAGAGAGAGAAAGTAAAGGTGAGAGAAACATGATCGATTGAAAGGGTGTGTCAATGCACAAGTTTTCAGGAGATAAATAGTCAAGTAGGGCATAGATAGACATGAGGGATAGACTGATAGATAGAACGACAGGTGGATGAGTAGACAGATGAACAGGTAAGATAGATAGATAGATAGAGGGACAGTAGGGGTGAATAGAGGAGCGGGGTAGATAGATAAAATAGGGGAATAGCCAAAGATATACCCGGTAGACACGGGATAGTCAGATGGGTTTGATAGATTGTTGTGTAGGATAGATATATAGGGAAGCAGGCAGGCAGGCAGGCAGGTATATAGGTAGATAGATAAACAAATGGGATAGATAGATGGATAGATCAGTAAGTGGATAGATAGACAAATAGATAATGGATAGTTTATCGTGTGGATATTTCTTTCTCCCATCTCTTTTATATTCATATTTTTCTCTTCGTTTTTCATTTCTGTCTTTCTCTCTCTCCTTCGTCCTTTCTTGAAACCCCCCTCCCCCCCGCCCTCTCTACTCCCATTTTTCCGCCCCTTAGCAATATTGACAGCGATGTTCCCCCCCTCTCTCTCTCTCTCTCTCTCTCTCTCTCTCTCCCTCTCTCTCTCTCTCTAGTTGACCCATTTTCTCACACACTCTCCCACACATTTCACACGCTGTCAACTCTAATAATTTGACTCTGGGACGAATTCTAAACGATTTTAAAAGTTCCCTAACATCTTTTCCACAGCGATTTATTTTGCGCGTTACACCCTAACTTTCTCCTATGGTAGTTAAATATTTCTAGTATCTCCACACTTGACTTCATTGCCGTATTTAGCGTAAGAAGGAAAATAAGTCGCTAAGGAAAAGGCGTTGCGTCTTTGAAGGGACTAGACATCCGGACCTGAGTTTTTTTTATGACCGTTTTATTATTGTTATTTAGTTTTTATTTATTTATTTATTTAAGATCAGAGAAACCTTTGAAACAGAGGACTAGATATATCCTCTCTCTCTCATTAAATCAAACCCAACCAAAGAATCTAACCCAGCCTGACCCCAGTTGACCCGACCCTGCTGTGGTGGACGGTGTCAAATATGCATGACGAGTGCTGGGCAAGGTCATGTGTTACTGCTGGGGGTCACAGTTTTTTTTTTTTTTCCTGTGACCTTTCTTTTGTCGTTTCGGTTTTATCTTAATCTGTCTTCCTTTGCTTTTGATTCTGCAGTATTTCTTTTGTTTCATATTTTCTTCATCCTCCCCCCCCCTCTCTCTCTCTCTCTCTCTCTCTCTCAAGTCGCGGTCGAAACAGATTCCACGGTGGACAGACATTTTATTTATTGATATATACTCACCGAACAGTTGCGGTAAAGCAATAACTGGACCGTGAAAATAATAAGAGAAAATTCTGTCCACGTCACAGAAAATCACAGCAGCATTGTTCCGCCATGATACGGTCTCGTCATCATTGTCTCGCTGTCGCAGTTTTTACTCGCCTCACTTTTCCCCAAATGTCTCGCTCTCTTGCGGTATTAATCCTTTTCCTAATAATTTTCCCCTCTGGTTTCAGGTATAGCGATGTGAACGGCGGCGGTGTGTGCGTTTCCAGCGTGTGCGTCTAACTCCATGTAGGTATGTGCCTGGGTGTGTGTGTGTGTGCTGGCCCCGTGCTATCACGATGTGCGTGTGAGTGAGAAGTGGCAACATTGCTTTTCTTTCCTCAGAAATTTGGCAACGTTTGAAATTACGAACCAGGCATGACATTATATAAATTTTTTAGAGTTTAATGCTAATAGATATTTTGATTTTTCATTGACAAGTAAAATTTCTGGATTTATTAAGGTGAACATATATAACTGTTCATTTTTGCATCACGCTTGAAATGACACTAGTATGAGTTAGAAGTCAGTGCATTTAGCTAGGTCAGTATGTCACACTAATGGTATATAGTTTTTGAATTACAAGTTTTGAAAAGGTAGCGTTATCAATTGTTACTCTGTACATGTAGGTTCAAGCTGTGTACGTATGATTGTATGTAGTATTAATATTATGTGCTTTTGTGTGTGTGCTTGTTTGCCTTAACCCCAGTTTGTGTGTGTGTGTGTGTGTGTGTGTGTGTGTGTGTGTGTGTGTGTGTGTGTGTGTGTGTGCATTTCTAATGTGACTGTAAAGTGTTTGTGTACATGGGTGTAAAGTGAACTGTGTGTGGTTGTGTGCTTAATACAACTTAATGTTTATTTACATGTGTGAACCGTATGTAGCATTTCCTAGTCAATCATAACCCCCCTAGTCTAGTGTGTTTATTTAGGTGTGTGGAAACCGTGTGCGTGTGTAGTCTAGTGCATGTGTGCAAACTGTGTGCGTGTGTAGTCTAGTGCATGTGTGTGATGTCTTTGCAATTCTATCACTTGCAGATGTCAGCCTTGACGGGAGCCACTGTGGTGGAGGGGGGAGGAGGCAAGGGGGTTGGAGGAGGAGGAGGAGGAGGAGGAGGAGGAGGAGGAGGTAAGGGGGTTGGAGGGGGAGGAGTAACGATTGGAGGAGCTGGCCAGGAGATATCAGGAGGGGGAGGAGGAGGAGCAGGAGGAGGACAGGGAGCGACGATACCCTTCATAGACGACAGCGGCTCCTCCTCCTGCACCTCCTCCCTCCTGGGCGACGAGGAGGAGGAGGACGACGACACGACCTCCTTAAGTCGCTTATTGGACGACGCCGCTTCGAGGGAACTCAGTATTAACGGTCTGCAGGATGAGTTGGCGTCACTGTCTTGCGGTTACGCCTCGCTGGATGCCCACAGCGAGGAGGGAGGGCTGAGTGAGGAGGGAGGAGGAGCGGGAGGGAGCGAAGAAACCGGAGAGAGTGAGGGAACGGGAGCTAGTGAGGAGGGAAGTCAGGGTAAATCTAGACCAAATTCGGTCCGGTGGTCCTGGGTTCAGTCCTCCCCGGGGTCACACAGAACATCGAAGTCGAGCATCAAGAGTACAGACAACATCGAGGACGAACCGAAGAAGGTGAAGGCTGGACTGGAAGACGATGATGAGGAAGATGCCGACTTTAAACTTCCCCCTCCCTCCCTTCCACCTTCCCTCCCTCCCTGCGAAACGTGTGAAGATCGAACCTCCACATCATCCTCCTGTTTCACCTCCTCTTCCGTGCTTTCCTGTACGACTTGTGCCGCTGAAAGTGACGCTAAGGCCGAAAGTGACGCGAGGGCCGAAGCGGAGGCGGCGGCAGCAGCGGCAAGGCGAAAAAATTCAAACGCCAGCGAACCCCTCCGACCCACAGCCGACCCAACCGACGTAACTGAAACCAAGATGAAATATGAAAACGCGCCCCCCATCGAAAATTCTACCTACCCCCAGGCCACCCCCCCTCCAAGCACCCCTACAAAAAGCGTGGATTCGCCCCTCAGCAACGGACAGATGATGATGATGATGATGACGCCACATAGACTCAGCTTACATGTCAAAGTGGGTGGTTTTCATAAATTAAAATCTACTTTACGTTTACTCTGCTTTATCATTTATTTTAACTTCCTTGTTGCGTTGGTCTTCATAATCTTTCGTTTCGACTTCATTTATAATCTGATAACTTTCTGTTGCATCTGTTTTCCCTATTTTAAATCATTTTAATCCATTAATTTCGATTTCATTGCAGGTTTTCTTAATCATAAACAGGGTTGTTATTACACCTCACACACTACACTGCAGTCCCACCTGAAAAACATCACACTGTCACGCCTTAGTACATTTTATACCACACACACACACACACACACACACACACAGTCACACTACACACTACCACATCACACTCTACCACAGTTCACTTTACCGTACTTCTGCTAGTGTATTTCACACTGCCACACGTCATATACATCTCACAGTCACACTTATGCTTCCACATCTCCCATCCCACTCCCCATTCATCCCTCTTTCCTTCTCTCCCTCCTTTCTCGTTTCCCTACCTACCTACCTGTCTCCTTCCCTCCCTCCTTTAGTCCCTCCTCCATCCCCTCCCTTATCCTTTCCCCTTCACCACCACTCTCCTGATCCTTCCCTTTCGTTCAACACTACGTAATCTCTCACCCAGGCTGACCTTTCCTCCTGCTGCCTTACACACCAATTCCTCTCGGTCAGTCATCTCCCCTCACTTTTTCCCCCGTGTCTCCCTCATTCCCTTCCTCCTCTCTCATTTTTCTTTCCCTTTCTCCCCTCCCTATATTCTCCATCTGTCCTTCCCTCCCCTCTTCCTACATCTCTCCTTCCCTCCCCTCTTCCTACATCTCTCCTTCCCTCCCCTCTTCCTACATCTCTCCTTCACTCCCTCTCCCCTTCCCCTCCCCCTCCTTCACTCCCACACCCCCTTTCCCCTCTTCCTTTCAGCATCTTCCCGGTCCTCTCTGCCTTCATCCTTCACTGCGTAATCTCTTCTCCAAGCTTCCCTCCCGTTGCCCCCTCACCGTCTTAATCCTCTCAGTCTCTCTATCTTTCCTCCCCTCCATTCCCTCTCTCCCCTCTTCCCTCCTTGCCTGTCGTCCTTCCTCCTTTCCCCTTCCCTCTTCTCCCTTTCCTCTTGCCTCACACATCCACACTCCCTGCCTGCCTACCTACCTATGTACTCGTATGTATGTCTTTATCTATATATCAGTCTGTCTTCATCCAACCCAGTTCTCTTACCATTCCCTTCCGTCCCCTCTCCCATTCCCCCCTCCCCTTTTTTTTCCCTGCATCTCCCACTCCCTCTCGCCGTTTTTACCTCTCTCCCTTCCTCTCACACTCGTCCTTCTTTAATCTCCCCCAGTCTTCCCTCCCTCATCTCCCTCACCCACTTAATCCTCCCAAATCAGCTGTTGAGGCAGATGTTCGTATTTCTGTTTTAGTTACTGAGTGAGTTCAACTTTTATATACTGTTTCATTATTTTAAATCAGGGTATTGTTTGTTTTTCTCTCCAGTTGCCATCAGTTTACTTTGAGACATATATTTTTTTCTCTTTTAATTAGTCTGACAACTTTTTTAACTAGTATTTTTTTTTTTTTTTTTTTTTTTTTTTTTTTTTTTTTTTAGCGTGTGACATCAGCTCAGGCCTTACATGTTGACTTCTTTTGCTTTATATATGTGTTGTCTTTTTTCTGTCGTAGGGGGCACGGTAATGGGGGATTGCCAGTTCGAGCCTCGCCCGGGACTGCCGTGCCGGGAGTGGTAGCGCGCTCCTGTAACCTAGCGGGGCTATATGATCTAGCTCGGGGGAATTCCATTTCTCCCCTTTTTTCCGTCGTATTGTTTTAATCCATATAGCGGTATTGGCTCAGGTGTTAGCTTCATTACCATTGTCATCCACTTGGTGTAGAAATGTTAACTTTGCCATATGTTATCATTTTAATCCACATACTGTATTTTGCTCTGTTTTCATTAGGTCATCATCTCAATGGACATGTCTTGGTCCCTTTTCCATCATATTGCTATTTAATTTAGCTGTATATGGTGTGTTAGCTTCTTTTCCAATATATATACAGTATATCTTTGTTAATTGGTACAAGTCATCAGTTTTAATTCATACATGTTAGTTTATACATTTTATGTGATTTTACCAGTAATCCTGATGTTTGTGAATAATATTCATTACATCATCATTTTCCAAGCTACTGGTATCATAATTTTTCATTCCCTTGCTTCCTGGACCCTACTTAACTCTCCCTGTGGGTAGGAAAAAGAATTGGAATGATGCTGTTGTTGATGATGATGATGATGTAGCTATCATCATTTTTTTTTTGTGAGACACTGATGCTTTATGTATACTGTACTGTTCTTCCTAGAAAATTTAGTATGTATAGCTGATTTCTTCAGACTATTGAAATGGTAAACAAAATGGCCTGTTGTGGCAAACGGGAAATTAAGCATATGATCTGTGTTTTCTATAGGATACTTGGAGCCCTGGAGTGCTGGATACTCCGGTGCCCCTGGGTAGCTCCACGCCCCAGCCAGGAGGCAGTGGCAGCGTGGGTGGGGTGGGGAGCAAAGACTACGCCAGGCCTCACCACTACATCTCCTCCATGCGAGTGGCATCCATGCGTGGGGCCGGCGACATGGGTGGGGCCCTGGTGGCTCGGGTGGCAACCTTCCTCAGGACCCAGTACAAAAACCTTGACACCTCTCCGCTGCAGCTGCCTTGGTGCCCGGCCTTCAGGTGGGTCATTCCAGGTAGCAGGAGTGTTGTCTTCTATCACTACATTATATTAAGGGCCAAGACATGGAGGTGAATTATGTAATACTACAATTGTTAGGCCAATATGACTAGTGAAGTTACATGAGCTGGTGATGTGATAATTCTAGGGCAGTGGCGATTGTTGTTGAAATGAAATGTATTGTTGTTGCTTTGAGTGATGAGTGTTGTAAGTATGTTACTAATGAGTGGTGTGGAAAATAAAACTTGTTCATTTTATTATTCTGCAAGGTGGTGATAGGGTATTGGTATTAGTTAGTGATTAGTGTTATGCCCACTTACTTTTGTCTGAGGTGATGATCTGTAAATCTATTTCCCATGTTTCCCTCAGTATGGTGATAAGCAACTTTGAGACCAGTCTAATGCAGGTTCCACTTGCCCCGCACCTCAAGGTTCCCCCAGGATACTTCACCATCCCATACATCCTTCAGCCACACCAGGTCAGTCACTCAAGGATCAGTAATTATTAGTATAGTGCTAAGAATAAAGCTTTGTTAACACATTAGTTTCTTGGGTTAATAAGACGGTGCTACGAGTAAAGCTTTATCATATAGGTTTGTTTCATTAATTAAGAGGATAATACTAAGAATAAAACCTTGTTATTTAGGTTAAGGTCTGGAATTAATAGAATAATGCAAAGAGTAATGCTTTGTTATAATGTTGGTTAGGGTCCTTAATTAATGGGTTAGTGTTAAGAGTAAAGCTTTATTGTCAGTAGTACTGTAGTTCATCCACCTTAACTCTGTGGATATTTTCATCGTTTTTGTAGCTTATTTCCAGTATCGGTAATGACAGAGTAAACAATATTCTGATTCTGTATCCAGTCCATACCAGTAACACTTCTTGTCTAGTGCCATATTCCAGTCCTAGCTTCTTGTCACAGCTCAGCATTCACTGTACAGGTATGGCAGTTTTAGGCCAAGTTAGAATATGAGTACTATACAGTAGTTAGTTTTTAGGCTATTCTGAAGCGTTCATGGGTGATACAAGGAAAAAAAAACACACTAGCTTAAGGTGATTAACTGCTTTGTATTTCATCTTTCAGCTTAACTTCTTATCATTCTTATCTTTGCTCCAACTTGTATCATTGTTGCTGGTTATATTTGCTTTGTTCTTTGGTATGTGTATCCAGATTCAGAGCCAGTTATTTCATATCAGAGTTATAGGTCTTGACAGAAATTTAGGTATACCAGGTTGCTTCACAGTGTGGGACCAGTTCTTTTATTTCTGTTGTATTGAAGATAGTAGAATAAGGTCTGGTCTGGTGTTGTGCTTACAAGTGAGTCAGTATGTGTCCTAGTCAGACATTAAGTTCAGAGTCAGCTTGTATGCTGTACTGTACTGTATAGGTAACCATGAGATACCAGTATGCCTGATGTCCAGTGGTTTGTAGTGGTATAAGATATTGCAGACCTCTAAAAATTTCAGTGAAGGAGTTTTCAAATTTTGGAACACACTTCTATCAAGCTCTTTGTTTCTTTTGTATGGTACTTGCCTTCCAGAAACATGTTATTTTACCTTTAAACCTGTCATTGAGATAAAGAGGTATAGTTTATCCAGTCTTTGCATATACTGATGTGAGCACAGTGTTTTGATATACAGTACTACCATTCAGTCTTATAGGCGCCATTTTATCCTCCAGCTTGCATTCAGTGAAGGCAGCCTGGAGGAGCGGCCACGTCGTGTGTTGGTGGAGGGAGACCCCGGCTATGGCAAGTCCACGCTGGCTCTCAAGCTGGCATATGACTGGGCTGCCAACCCTACAACGTCATACCTAGCTCAGTTTAGGTACAGTTATATCACCACTTTTATTTGGGTGGATTTTTAAAACAGTGAAGTAAGTAATATATGGATGTTTATGCCTATGAAGTGGATTTATGATTCCATGGGCTTGAATTGAGTGAATGAGAACATGGCCCATTTATTTGGGCAGAGTTTTGCTAGTTCTTCTTTTATCAGATTTTTTCATACTTTCAAAACCCTACCTCATCCCATTCATAGGTGGGAAAAGAGGTGTGCAGTATGTTTCTCCCCCCCCCCCTCAACTTTGTATGCAGCTCCCACTTCATGTTACTGCATTTATTTTGGAACTGAAACATAATTCTGTTCCGTCGTCCCCAGTCTTGTGTTTGTCATCACCCTGCGAGACTTCCGTGGAGGGTCATTGTTCTCACACTTATGTAAGGAGGTCCTGCCCCGACACATTCTCAGTAAGGAGGCCATGAACACACTGTGGAACCACCTCAGGAAGATTGAAGACAAGGTGAGCCAGTACACACATTCTTCATATGAGGAGCTCTGTGAAGTAACTATGAATGTGCCAAGCTGGGGGGGGGGGGGAATGGAGGTTAGCCCCCCCATGCCCCTGTGTTTGCTCCGCAGAGCATTTTCATAAAGATAATTTGAAACATTCTGCGGAGGAACTCAAAAAGTGTCATTTGTCCCAAATTTGAGATTTTATCCTCCGCTTTCTGTGTTTCAATTTTTACACATTCAGAGTTTGTCTACAGAGACCCTCATATTATCAGTGGCATGTTTCATAGTATCACAAATGTACCACAATTGATACTGGAAACTGGGTGAAAATTGGCAGGTCAGCTGTTCTTGGTTCATTGGCTCGTGTGTAACCCTTTTGTTGCTTTTGACTGATATATGCAGTAACTCATTTGTTGATGGGTTTTGATGAACTGATAGAAGAGGAAGAGGAATGTGGTGATCCAAAAAGTGGGATTGGGATGATGATGATGATGATGACAGTGGCAATGATGATAATGATGATGACAACAGTAATGATGACAGTGTTGATTATGATGATTGGTCACTTGCTGTTCCAGGTCCTGTTCATCTTGGTGGGTTATGACGAGCTAATAGAGGAGGAGAGTGGTGACCTGAATGACTTACTGGAGGGTCAGATGTTCCCCTCAGCCACTGTAATAACCACATCCCGGCCTGGCTGTCCTCGACTGCTCCCGCCTGCCCTCCATCGCCGAATCTTGGTCACTGGACTCTCACCTGAGCAGACACATCGATTTTTCACCTGTTACTTCCAGGCCGTCAACAAGCCTGGCAGTGATAATGAGGTATGAGAACAATGATTGGACTCTCGCTGGATCAGGTGCACCAATTTTTCACTTATTTCCAAGCAGAGAATAAACATGGTAATGGTAATGAAGTAGGAGTATAGACATGAGCTGTACTGTATATGTGAGTTGAAAGAAAAGTGTGGTACCATATGTCAAGAAATTGGATAGCTATGGCATACAAAGGTGTGAGAAAGTGAGGTATGGAAGTAGATGAAGCTAGAGAATTGACAGGGGATTGAATTATGCCATTATAAGCTTGAACTTCCACGTACTTAAATCTGTTGTTATTAAGTTCGGTAGTGTCCCTGATATCCACCAGCTGAGTGAAGTCATTGACCTGATATCTATACTTTCACTCATTTTTATTTCTCCAGCTGATGACCCCGAGGTCTGAAATAATAATGTGCCTTGTGATGTGCTTGGCTCAGGGTGACAAAAATAAACACAGGGTAACGTGAATAAAATATAAATTCGTTAATGAAGTATCTTGTTATTTTCACAGGTGATGTCCTTGATGTCTGCCAGTCGAGAGAAGTACGGTGATCTGATAACCTGCCCTGTGATGTGCCTGGCCCTGGGTGTGCTGTACGAAGACCTGGGTGGGAAACTGCCGTCCCGCCTCACAGACCTCTACACTGCCCTGCTCAAACACATGGTCCGCCGCAACCTACTCAGACGTGGTGAACCCATGTGCTACGATGTTCTGCCTGACAAGTACAACAAACTACTCTCAGTAAGTTCTCAGCAGCTTTGTGAGTTTTGTACTCATGTCAGTTGGAAAATCTGTTATTTTCTGAATCAATAGAACCAAACCGAACTGTAATTTAACATTTTCTGAATCAGTAGAACCAAACTGAACTGTAATTTAACTGCAGGTTCCTGTCACTATTTATAAGTCATGACAGAGTTTCTGGTGGATTTTGAATATTCAGTGTGAAACATTTATTCTTCAAGATGTTATTCACATAAGCAGGAAGGTTAGTCCTTCAGTCTGCATACACCCTTGAGGACAGCCACTTTGTATGAGTCAAACATGATTTTTGTACTTGTTTCCTCTGTTCTTTAGGAACTTACCAGTTTTTCTCCTTTCCTCAATAGGATTTTGGTAAAGTGGCGCTAGAGGCCCTAAAGCTCAACCAGCCATACTTCAGTGGTCAGGACCTAAAGACCCGCTGTCAGCATGGGGCCGAGATAATCGAGCTGGGCATCCTTCTCCGTATGCAGTCCACCTCCAAGCTGACCAAGCGGGACCACTACACCCCGGTACACAAGTCACTGCTGGAGTTCTTGAGTGCCTTCTATCTCTCAGGCCTGATTCATGACCCAGCATTACTTCAGACTGAGATTGATGGCATTGCAGAAAAGATGGATATTACCTACCCTGATCTCAGGTGGGTCGAGAAATTTGATTTGCTGGAAACATTGTGAACAGTTAAACTTAAATATGCAGTAAGATTTATAACAATGTCTGAGTATCAGATTGGGCCTTGACTCTGTTACTGAGTTTTCTGCCAAAGAATAATGCTTTTGTGGTTAGCTGCCAAGCTTGTAGCCACATTTCACACTCATGGTAGTACCCCCCAGAGCCATTGGTAGCCAACCAACCATGTATTATCTGGAGTGTTCTGATAGAAAAGATATACCAACATATGAAAATAGTGTTTCTTATGAATATAGTAGTTTTGGCCTGATTTGGATCCTCCAGAGGTGTGTGTCTAGAACACTGTTGTCTGTATTATTATTAATAATATTATTATTTTTTATAATCTTGTACCAGACAAAACTCCGGTCTGAATGTGCTGCGGTATTTGGTTGGTCTTCTGGGACGCAATGCTCACATCATCTTCAACGTTGTGTCACAGATGGGAGTACCGCAGCGCATCCTATTCCTCCTGCTAAAGGAGAGTGGCATATACCAGATGAATGTGCTGGAGGTAAGATGCATGGAGGATTATGTTAATTTAGGTTAGGTTGGGATACTCATACTGATATAGGCGGGTTTAGGTCAGGCAAGAGTAATGGAGCACTTACAAGATTTCATTATAATAGATCATCATCATCGTCATCATCATCATCATCATCATCATCATCATCATTGTCATCATCATCATCATCATCATCATCATCATCATCATCATCATCATCGTCGTCGTTGTCATCATCATCATTGTCATCATCATCATCATCATCATCATCGTCGTCGTTGTCATCATCATCCGGACCTCCTTTCCCACCTTAGGGTAGGGTGAGGAGCAGCAACATCCAGACAGCCCAGGTTTGCCCACTCCAGTGGGCCATGCTTCCATTCACTCATCATTTAAGCCCCCGGAATCCTGGCTCTGTATGATATGCCAAAAACTTTCGCCACATTTTGTAGCTTCACATCAATGTATCCGATAGATAATGTATTCTTAGGAAATTCTGTTCCATATGAACGTACAGTACTTGAAGTGAAACGTATGGGGGATTATGTTATTTTAGATTAGGTTAGGGTGATGGTGTTTAATTTGGGTTGAGAATAGGCAAGAGTAACAGCATAATTGAAGCTTTATTATAAGATTCTTTGGAAATTTTATATTAGATGGATATGTTGGAGATGAGGTGCATGACAGATAACTTTATATTAAAGTTAGGGTGAGAGTAAATAAATTAGGTCTGGATCAGTAAATTTACATTTAGGTTGGAGAGGAGTTACATTGCATTTCTATAGGTATCTGGTGGCAGCCCATAAATGTATAGGGTTGTATTCTTGTTGGTTAAGGAGGCTCCCTGACACCTTTTTCTAAAGGTGTCAGGTCAGGGAGCCATTACATTGTAATGTCCTCTTCTGCATTATTAAAATCATTACAGTTACAGTACCTGCACTGATACAGTGTGCACAAAAGGATATTAACCGGCTGTATCCAGAAGTAAATTGGTTAGGAAGAGGTGCAAGGAAGCCTTCGTAACTGATGAGGATAGGTATCAAGATAACTTAATGGAGTTGAATGAACTTTTCTAAACTTTGACGTCTGATGAGGCAAAAATGTGTGAAGTCTTAATGTAAATAAAGTTAAGTGAGGGAGGTTTGTGTTGTTATATAAGGCAGAGAATACAGGTAGTTAGGAATATCTTTAGGAAATTCAAAGGTAAGTGAGATGAGTGTAGATGACGTTTGCTTAGCTGTGGTAACATGGCTGGGTCTGGTGAGAATAAAAGCTGATATTCTAAGTGATGTTGGAGATTATTAGCATCTCTTTCTTAGCAGTTTATTCTGCACATTACTCCTTAATGTTCTGTCCTGTGGTACAGATACAAATGCTGTCAGTATATGTTATAAAATACATGATAGAATCTTAAGATGTAATAGGCAAAATAAGTCTTCAAAGAAGATTTGCTATGAAGTCTCCTTTGCCACTTAGAATGTTTCTCAGAGTTCAGATATTATTACCTTACTTTTTTGGGATTGCATCACTTTAACCACAAGCTTACTATAATTTTCTTGTCATGACTGCTGTACGGTAAATCTGTTCTTTGGTGGCTGTATGCTGCATGATTTGAACGTCTTATTTTAGTGGATTATGTTATAGCATATTGCAGACTTACAGTCTACAGAAACAAGTTGCAGATTAAATTATTTATTCTCAGTTATGTGGTGATGCAGATAGAAATAACTGGGCAGCAAATAAATGTTAAATATCAGTATAGTCTTTTATTGTGATGGAATTTATTACATTTGGTAGTAACCATTTAACCAGCCAGTGGACCCCAGGTGGTCTGGTGGGTTCAGGTGTTCCATCTGGATGTGGCCTGTAAGGTTCTACATCACAGGTGTGGTTGGGGTTTATTACTCACATGATTCCACTTGGGAGAGTGATTGATCATTTTTCACTTCAGTGGGGCTGTAAAGGATTGAATGATAGGTAGACTGGCATACTTGTACCAGCATCCAGTACCATATTTAGACATAGAATATAGACTAATTGTTTTGGCTACTGATTGAACAAGAGACAACATGTTTAATTAGAGCATTTAACTTAGTATCAGATATATGACCAGTGATGTAATAGACGGTATGAGCTAGTAAGTGGTTGCATTGCTTGTGCATACAGCTTCACTTATTGTTAAGTATTACTCATTTTTAATATACTGTACATTACTCAAGCATGTTTTAGAATACAGTTGCTCCCCTGTAGGAATTTAATTTTGACAGATTTGTGACTCAAAAAGATTGTAAGTTAAAATTCATTAATATGTAAGGCCAAATATTTACAGATAATATGTGGACATAATGAACATGGGTAGGAACTGAAATACCATTGTCATACAGATTGCTTTGACCATTGTCATTGAGTTTTAATACTGTGTACAGTGTTGTATAGATGTATTAAAAAAAAAATAAATCATTTGTGTAGGGGAACAACTGTACAGTACTTGTACAGGTCAGCAGCAAGAGTCCTATCCCCTCTCCTGCTTTTCTCTCCATGAACTTTGACAGTCAGCCTTATGAATCAGTAGCAGCAGACAGCTTTATTTAGTCATAGCTACCGACCATGGGGCCTGAAGAGAGGGTCTTCTTTGCCTCAGTCTGTTTGCACAATACCAAGAAATGATATGAGTGGTTCCAAGGGTGTTGTCATGCTGGCCGGGCAGCACCATGATTTATGCAATAGAGTTACTGTAATATGCTGAACTGTGTAGTACTTTACATGTATACACTACATCATGTACTGGCTAGTACATTTCTTTATGCCCCAGAAATATGATACAAACCATTGTTGTCTGGAAGGGGATGCCAGACCTTTCTTACCACTGGAAAGTGACATGGGCAACACCTTAAAAATGTTCCTGGATCTGTTCCTGACCAAAATTGGGACCCAGATAATTTGGCTAGGCAGGTTGCATATTAAAGGAAAACTGCATATACCTATCACACACACACACACACACACACACACACACACACACACACACACACACACACACACACACACACACACACACACACACACACACACACACACACACACAGTATCATGCATGTACCTAAGCCATGGTGGGAAAGTTTTCTGGCTGTAACCCTCCTTACTGGAGAGAGCCAGTTCTGTGGTGGGCTATAAAGGGCTGTGCATTCTTCTTTTTCTCTCTTTATTGTTACAGTGTCTTTTGATCTGGATTAATCTGACTCATTTCAAACACCACAGAGGGAAAAGCACAAGAGACAACAGGACTGTTGTTACTGGCAATAAATAAAGTGCTCTTTTCTAGTGTTTATATACTGTATATATTGCATTACTGAGAAATTTGGTCTTGTACATTTCTTAATGCTGCTCAGGAGAGAGCCACTAGCATGTACCAGAGGAATGTTGTGGAGGTAAGGAATGCTGTTGATGTATGCTAAGGGCTTGGCTTAGATTGACACTTGTTTTTAATCACAGTTTTTCCTTTATGTGGCTGATGTGTTGAGTCTTACTTTCTTTCATGTCAGTTTACGTAAGGATGTTTTGCCTGCTCCTTTCTAGTTGTGACTTTCCATAAATTTAAAATGTTCATTTGATTATGCAATATATTCCCCTAGGTGGTGGCAACCATCATCCACTCACTTGATGTAGTGCTGCCTACTTCTTCTTTAGCCTTTATCATTCTTTTTCTGTGCCTGCCTTCCTCTCTTCTATTTCTCCCATCTTTCCTGTCACTTCTTATTGCTTTCCTTTCCTTTACAGGTTGCTTTACATCGAGTGATAAGCTAAATGGTTTCCTATAAGCCAAGAAACCATTTACAATGCTGGGTGGTAACCATATAACCAAACCATACGTGCTCCCTACGTGTCAGCAAGTGGGTTGGTGGAGGGTTAGTGCCCCTCCCCGTAAAACAAATAACTCAAAGTCAATGGCCACCTCTTATGGGATTATGGCATCTGGCAATAGAGAGATAGATAGATGAATTTTACATAAGTACCTGAAATTGTTCCATGATTGTGTTATCTAATTCACGTTAACTTATAAAGCATCAGATGATTGGAGAAACTGAACAGTACAGTACATGAGGTGAGGTTTAAATGAAATTATTGCATACAGTATTTCTGTATTTTTGTCCTGTAATTAGGATACTGAATTTAGCTACCTCAGTGTTACGTTCTATTTTTGTTATACAAGATTTGTACAAAAGTTGTAATAACTTAAATATTGATTATTGTAAAGATTGATTATTGCAAAGCATAGTTGAAAGAGAAATAGAAGTAAATCATAGGTATGATAAGTGGATTACAGCAATTTAACACACCACCAGGACCTCTAATATGGAAACTATTACTTATGCATATGTACATAGTCATCTGTTCTGTATACAGTACTCTGTAATTTATGCTTTCAGTTTCATGTTTCCATTTCTGCAGATACTGCCAATACTGTATGAGCATAAGTACATAATTACACTTTTCACCATTATGTTTTTGTTGTGTATTGTCATTCTGTTATTAGTGAATGACTAGCAAAGGAGAAGTTTCTGTAATGGATGCTGACAACACACATTATACTATACAAATATAGTGAAAATATGGAGTATGAAAAGAGGCCTCCTTCAACTCTATACTGTGTGTCCACTCTGATATTGTCTGTTATCCCAGGTATGCAAACACGTGTCTAACCGTGAACACGTGGTCATCCAGACCAACTCCATTGAACTCGAGGACTGGGCACGCTTGCTGTACTCCCCAGACTGTACACTAGAGGGAGTTGAGGTGTTGCTGGACTTTGACGGGTCCTCGCGTGACCGTCATGAGTCATTCTTCACCTCCATGTCCTTTAATGAGAGTGTCAAGAGTGTCAAGCTCACGTGTGTTGTTGGAGGGGAATTTGGCAGGAGTGAGGTGAGATTTTTAGTTAAATTTTTGCATCATAGGGATAATAAATTGGTCTTTAATAGCTTTATTTTTTGTACACTTAATTAGATTAGTGATAGAGGCCTTATAGTGACTGGCATCATCTCCTTAACCCACAGGTGACACGTCTGGTGTCATATGTGCGTGCAGTGCTAACTAAGCGGCGACTGGAGTCTTTTGAGATTCAGGTGACGTCAGTGGTGGAGGAGGCCATGGCAGCGGTGTTGAGTCCTGTGGTGGAGATGATCTGTGATACACTGCCTGACCTTGCACCAGCACTCAATAAACTTGTCCTGGCCTTAGAGTTGGATGCTGATCAGGTATGATTAAGTCAGGTTAGGCAATGTCAGGTTAGGTTAGTATCATCTGGAGTTGTCTGTGATGGAGTTTTATGGCACACTTACTGATCTTGTATCAACACTCATTAAACTTGCCCTGGTGCTGGAACTGAATGTGGATGTTTAATCCCCACAGCAGTGGGACATCCTAGATGAATAAAATGTAAGAGACATACTTAAGGGATTACTGTATTTAAATTGTTTGTAATCCCTATAGCCCAGAGTATGTCACCATTTAAGCAATTACTGAAATTTTTTCCTCACATTTATTTGTCCTTCAGTTTCATGTTCATTTTGTCCATCATCCCATCTGTGTGCTGCAGGTGGTGCAGTTGTGTCGTGTGCTGGAGGATGCACCACACGTGCGAGTGTTACACCTGCCTCACCTGGCCTGTGGCATTGTTGGTCTCTCTGCTGTTGCTCAACTAGTTGAGAGGAACCCACTTGTTTCACTCAACCTGGCTGGTTCCCTTAGTTCTGGTACGCCTGTAAGTATGGAGGGAAAATTATGAAAGTTAATAATTATAGTGAAGATCAGGAAGCTTGTTCTAGATTTTTTCTAACCAGTGTGAATACAAGTCATTGAATTTGGATGATGATGATGGTGATATATTTGTTTTTATTTACTTTATGTACAGAATGTATGGTATTACATATTGCAGGATTCTAATGGCTTGAATGATTATGTGCCCTGTTTCACTTTTCAGATTCAGCTGGGTATGCTGTTGATAGTTCTCCCACTTTCATGTTTTTACTTTCCTTGTTTCTGGACTCTACTTTACCCTATTTTTTGGATGGAATAATGGTCAAGATCATGTGATGGATGATTATTGTTGAAACATTCTAATACAGGTTGATGAGCGTGCAACTGGGACTGGAGCCAGCACACCTTCTCCGACCCACGAAGATGCCCCGAACCCCTCCTCTCAGCCCCCTGCCCCTGGCCCCTTGTCCTTCTGGAGCTTCACCGACGCCCAGGGCAACACTCGGTCTGTCTTCAACTCGCTGCCTCGGTCCTTCTATCAGTCACTGCCCAGGCGGGGGCGACTCCATTCCATCTCCGCCGACAAGAGGAACTCAGACTCCACCCTCCTACAGAAAACCTCATTCCCACCTCCAGCCTGCAGTCCTCCAGTCCATGCCAATGGGTTCCATGAGGTGTGCTTTTTGTTTTGTTGGTGTCTCTCCTATGCCAACTTTTTAAAATATTTGTGATGTTCTTTCAAGTAAATAGGAGAATTTAATCATCTGCAAGGTATTCCTGCTTATCTTATGAATTTTAGATACCCTATATAATTTAGGTAAAATGGCAAGAATAAGCCAAAAAATACTTCACCAGGTTCAGTGGGTTAATAGCAAAAAAAGATGTCAATAAAGGTGACATAATTCTTGTATACAGTACTGTATAACTGTATGTATGCTCCCTCTGCCAGATCTTCTCTGCCTTCCGCAACCCAGCGTCACGTGTGTGTCACCTCAATATCAGCAAGTGTACCCTTGGGGCAGAGGACCTCGTGTGTCTAGGGGAGACCATTCGATTTACTCGCTGCCTTTCGTCATTGCGGATGGAAGGCCTTTCACGAATGGCAGAGCTCATACCCATACTCATTGCACTACAGGTTTGTGTTCTCTTGCTAAACATTGTATTGAAGTTAAGCCCTAACTAGATGATTGTCTAGTCCATTGCACTGGACATGCTATTGATAGTCCTTCCAAGTATGCAGCATGCCAGTCCATGTCTGGCCTGCTGTATGCCTGAACTTCTCCACAAGGGTGGTGTAAGCCCTGCCTTGTCACTTTGCACAGTATGGCAAGGGGCCTGGCATCATAATGAAAAATATTTTAATTCTCCAGTTAATGAGCTCCTATGAGACCTTTTCAAAAGTCAGACCCTAAGTTGAGGAGAAGTATGTGACATGTGCTCATCAAAATAAAGTGTTAGATAAAGAATAAGCTTAGGTGTAGAGTGAAAGACTAGTTGTTGTTGTTGTGGCTTATCTGAAAGTAAACCTGGTAGGCTGCAGGTGGGAGTTGCCCTTCTGCAGTTCATTCTCTTTTATGGGATAGTGAGGGAGTTGAGGGGTGATTGTATAACCAGGCAGGGCAGCTGTCCTGTTATACAGATGCCAGTGAGGGAAGGCATCCATGTCCAGCACCACAGTGAAGGAATAATAGCAGCATATAACATGATGTACTTGATCCTTTCCACCTCAGGAAAACACGAGCCTTCAGCTGCTTGACCTAACCTCACCACACATTCTGCTTGGAGACGCTGCCCTTCAGGTCACTCTGGCAGCGCTGGCCAAGAACAGGTCACTTAGGTTCCTGGTGCTTAATGGATGGACCATACAGGTTGAGGTAAGAGAATGATCATAGAGAAGGGAGGGAATACATTAGTATGCCTGGTGAGTGATGAAAAGGGTGGTTTTAGGTGTGGTTGAGGGTGTATGGGTCAGTTATATGCAGTGTAGCAGATAGTGGGGAAAGCATAAGAGGTAATAGAACTAACTAAAACACCTTACATCATCATAAAAATAATTAATAAAAGGTTAAGTTTTGATGAATTCAAAGAATTGCCCCTGCTTTAGGGGAGCCTTTTTTAGGTGGGGTAGGTGGGGGTGCTCACCATCCACTCACTCGATGTAGTGCTGCTCTTGGCTTTCTGTCTTTTCCTTTCCTCCTTCATTTTTTCATTCCTTCCTCTTGTATCATTCTTTACTTTATTCTTTCCTCCTCCTTCTGTCAGTGGGTGACTTTACACTTCCTCTTCTGTCTTTATTTCCTTCATTCTTTTCTCTTCCTTCTGCTTTTGGGTGACTCTACACAGAGTGACATCAAGAAACCATTTACTACACTGGGTGGTAACCATATAACCAAATTATGGCGCCTGGTGGTTTTAGCGGGTAATTATGGCATACCAATCGGATTGAGCTGATGAAGGTTTATATCCAAGGGGTGGTTGGGGTGTATTGCTCATGTAATGCCACTCGGGGATGAGTGAGGCTGGTCACTCTCATCTCAAATGTCAGGACCATCTTGCCTAGCCCCTGGTTCCTACGCTTCTCATGGGGCAACGTAGGATTGGGTGATGGATGGATGGATACAATATTTCCCAAATAATCAAACTTTACAGTCAGAATTATTATAGTTTAAGTATTATTGTTCAGTTTTAACAAGTGTTGGCATTGTATTTGCAAGGCACACTTTTACTGAACTCTTGTCAACTAAAGTTAAATGTACTGTATAGGATTACTTGGTAAGTTAAATGTACTGTATAGGATTACTTGGTACATCTTAACTCCTGTGCTCTGGTGACATATTTTTCATTTCATTGTATTCTACCTTCACACTGTTCTGTTGTCCACTGTCACAGAGCAGGTGTTCATTACAAGAGCTGGCCCACTTCTTGGCATGTATGGTATGTACTTTAACCTGGTGGGGTGTCTTGTGATAATATGCAAGGGCACCCTGGCATGATTTCCCTGGGCTTGCTATTGATGAGATCTCCCTCTGTCATGTTTGTCTCATCTCTTGGTTTCTGGACCCTATCTTATCCCTTACTTAAGTGAGAAAAAGAGGTCAAGATGATGATGATGATGTATCTGTGTTTATAATTCTAATGTTTATGCTCTTTTTTTTCCATTTTGTCAGAGTAAGCGTTCACTACGAGAATTGACCCAGTTCTTGGCTCGTACGGAACTACAACACCTTGACCTGGTTGGGTGTCGTGTGATGGTGACAGTACATGAGGGCAGCCTGGCGCGGCTCTCAAGACAGGATGACGTACTGGCAGCACTGCAGGAGGGAGTCCCGCCGCTACACAACAACACCATTGCTTTCCTTAACCTTGATGGATTTGAGGTATTCTATTTTTTATTTATTTTTTGCTTATTTAATTTTACTTTTATTGATATTTTTCTTGGGGAGTAGAAAAACAAAGCATATATCCTTAATTGTTGAGTGTTTACTGGAGGTGCATGAGAAAAAATATGCACAGTAACTCACACAGCACAACCTCCATTTCTACACAAAATACTATTGATTTCCTCAACTCGGGTGGATCTGAGGTGACGAATAAATTATGATAATTGTGTAGAGGCAGAGATTAGCAAAGATAATACTGTACATTAATAAATCACTTATGTATATGAGATGTAGGATTGGAATCTTCTCTTCTTGCATTACATGTAGCATTGTACTTGTACAACCTTGAGTAAAAGTTTGCCAACACTTCACTGCCGGCTGTGTCAGTGGAAAGTGTTACATAAACTATTTCTGTGTGATAGCAATATGAATCAGAAAATGTAAGAGTATCAGGAGGAGGGATACTCTTCGTCATTTATCGTGGAATGAGAAATATGGGAGACAAGGCACAAAACTGGCGGGGTACTGTGTGCAAACTTTTGTTTATAACTGTACCTCCTACAGCAGAGAAAACTATAACTGGAGATTTCCCCAGTGAGAGCAGAAGAACTTTTCCTTCGGTCTCTTCAGCTTGCATAAATATGTGAGGAAGATAACCTCTATAACATAACAAGATAGCACTATCTAAAATTGTAGACCTCCATACAACAAGTTCATGAGATATTTATCTATACCATACTTCTCCTTTCCTGCAGTTGATACTGAGCAACAAGGTGGTGAGATATATATAGTCACACAGACTGTCCCTCTGCCTTGCCACAGGTGACGTTAAACAACAAAGTAGTGCTGCGAGGGCCTCAGCTGCTCTTCCTGCTGCGTCACTGCCCCAAGCTGGTGGATGTCTCCCTGGCCTCTAGTCTGGGTGCCGACGTGATCGATGACGCCACCACGCACCGTCTCTTCTGCCTCCTCTCATCCACATTCCCATTCCTGCGTCGCCTGTCCCTAGGTGGATGGGTCTTCTCTCTGGACAACTGCGAGAAGGTGAGGGGATGAAGTTAGCATAGGTTCCATAATAATCATTTGAATGCTTGGTAGTTAGTGTTGTATACTTTGCCTCATCCCTCTTGTTCTTATAGCATCAGGCAGGTACAGTATTCAGAATATTTAGTTTATCACTGATTCTGATGAATTCAGTATGAGAAACAATGAACAGTTTGTACTGTTATCCTAGTTGCATATTATGTTGGTGAGGAAGAGGGATCCCTTCCTATGATGGCACTGATATGATTGGGTGGCGGAGCTGCCCAGTTACACAAACATCCCTTAGCATGTATCCTGTCCCCTAAAAGGAGGAATGACGGTCTGCAGAAGTGCAGCTTCAGCCTGTACTTCACTCAGTTCATGTTCAGATGAACTTGGGATCACAACAACGGCAACAAAAACTCCAGTGTTATTTTACCAATCCTCTTTATGTTTTTTAGGTAATGCGTTCTGGAGGCAAGCAGCTGCGCGGTAGTCAGTTGCGTGAGGTGTACCTGGCGGGGGTTGAGGTGCGTGGGTCGAGTGGCACCCCAGGTCTGGAGCACCTCCTCCTTCAGACCCTCATATCCAGCCTCCACCACCTCACACTTCTCTCACTCGCTGGCATGAACCTCACACCACCACAGGCCATCTTACTTGCCAAGGTCAGTTACTTATTTTTTATTTTGTCTATCTGTTTATTGCCTTATTTCACCTTTGTCTCTGCCATCTGGCTGCCCTGTCTACATGTTGCTGCCCACTCTTTCATATCCCTCTCTGCCCTATCCCAGCATCTTATCCTCACTCTTCCTCTTCATGTCAATGCTCTACTGTAATTTTACTTTGCTTTGTGCTTTTCTATCTTTGTTCCTGGATCCTATTTCACCCATCCTCCTAGGTAGAAATTAGGTTGAGATGGAGATGACAGTGATGATGATGATGTACAGTAGGTATTGATGATGATGACCCCTCTCTCCATCCACAGCATATGAGGGACAAAATGGCGACATCGGTGCTGGAACTCGAGACCCGTGGGCTGAGTTATGCCGCTGTGAAGGTGCTGCGGCAGATGCTGACGGATGGTGGAAGGTTTGAGGTGGAATTCCTGGGGGGCTCATACAAATTGAGAAAAGTTGACCGGAGGGAGAAGCTCATAGGAAAGTGGGCATGTATATCAACTCTGGATAGATTGAGTGAATTGTAAGGTGAAGTACCAGAAAATTAGAATGTAAAGTGCTCAGTATTTACAGGAGAAGCTCACTGGAAAGTAGAATGACAACTGTGGATATATTGAGCAAACTGTAACATGGGAGGTCAGTGAATGAGTGTGGAAAGTGCTAAGGTCTGACAGGAGTTCATCATAGACAGGACTTCTTTACGTAACCATGAAAGTTAAATGTAACACCCTCGTTAAGGGCTGGTGATAGTAAGAGTACGATAATTTTTAAAAACTTGCCTAGGCACACTACTGGTGCTGGAACCTCATGGCTTCCAGTATCAGTGTTGCTTGGTTCCACAGGTTTAAAATTTAAAAAAAAAAAAAAAAAAAAAAAGTCACACATGAATGGCCAAGACCTTAAAAAATGTAAACATATACTGTATTGAACTCTAAGGTGATATATCAGCGAGTGAGAATATTAGTTAGCTATAGCTAGAAGAAAAACTGCAAGTGATACAGAGTGCCCAGTACTTGTATAGGGGTACTTGAGATGAAGATATTCAGTTGAATGATGTTGAAAAAAGTGATTTCCCAACATGAAATTTTGTGCGAGGTGAGTGAGTTAGTGTGATAATGTTGGAACAGCACTGGTATTCCTACTTAGCTCAACATTTTAGCAGTAATTTTTTACTGACATTTTTAGATGTTATTGATTCTCTCCAGATCACTCCCCCCCCCCCTTTTTTTTTTTTTTTTTTTTTTTTCTCTCCCCTCCATGAGCCTGAGAGAGATACAAACTGAAATACAGTATATGTTGATCATGTAGCAAACATATGAATTTGAATGGATGTAATTTGGAAAAAGAAAATAAATTCACAAGTTCTGAAAGTATTATTGGTAAAAAGTTTTATGTACCAGTGTATATATATATATATATATATATATATATATATATATACACACACACCGTTGTTAAATGCTAGTTGTAACTGGAAAGTTGAAAGAAATTGAAAGGTGTCTTAGCTCAGAGGTTGTGTCAGGGAATTTAAAGGACATTTATGGTTATAAACATGTTACCCTATAGCTGGAAAATGGACAGGAGTGAAATTAGGTGCATGTTGAATAAAGTTGAAAGATGTAGTAACCTTGAAGTGATTGTTGAAAGAACTTGAAAGATATAGGAGCCCTGAGGTTATGTAATGTAGTTTGTAAAATAAAGTTGGTCTTGAAATGTGCTTCTGAGAGACTCGATTGCTTGCTCTGCATGTTCTTGCAGTTACAGAAAGTGAAAGTGAATTGTAGCATGCAAATTGTGCATATTGTGATTTAGTAAAGGGTTGTGGGAGTGTAATTTGATCTTTTACAATGGAGCACGTGACAGATAATGAGAAATGCAACATTGATGAACAGTACTGTGAGATTATTACAGGTGACTGTAAAATACAAAGAGGGTTGTGATATGCAAAGTATCAAGTGGTGTTTTGATATATTATTTACATGATCTTTTTTGATTGGAGGAAGTGACAAAGAATGTGAGATTAAGTACTGAAGAATATTGTTTTGAAATTGTTAGAGGTGACTGCCGTATACAAAGAGACTTGGGTTATGAATAGAAGACTGAAGTAAAGTGTTGAGGAAGATTGCAATTTAATGTTTCATTATTTAGGATGTAACAGAAAAAAGTGAGATGCAGTATTGATGGCTGTTGCCTTGAGAGTATTACAAGATGATGATGACAAGAGATGGCAAAGTAAAAGGAGGCTTAGGTTATTATTTTGTGAGGAAAATTGTGTGGGATATTGCAATTTGACCTTCCATAGTGGGGGAAGAGATACTGAAAATGAGATGCACTGTTGACAAGTAAAGAGTATCACAAGAGATAGCCAAGTACAGAGAGGCTTAAGTTACTAAACTGCGAAGAAAAGTGTTGTGGAATATTGCACTTTCATCTTTTATGATGGAGAAAAGTGACAATGAATGTGACATGCAGTATTGATGTGTATTGCTCTGAGGTTATTGCATGTGACAGCAAATTTTCAAGAGGCTGCAGTGTATAGTTAGCTGTTAAGCATCCCAGTCATCATCATCCATTCATTAATCATTCCATACATCACTTTAATGTATGCATGACTAACCCATTATTGCATTATAGACCTGATGTAGTGCTAATGCTTACAAAATTGTTGGTAAAAGTTTGTAGTGCATACTTTGTTGCACCCTTACTTACAGGCCTGTATTCTTAAAGCTTAATTCATGAATGGGAAGGCAAACCTTCATTTTTTTAACAGTAATTTCCTGATGCAGTTTTGTCATGGCCATCCCAGGATTGAGCAATGCAGTGATAGTGCTGATGAATTTTTGTAGCACATGGTTACATGGTGAAGAAAGAAAAATTCTGGTCCCTCTGTGTCATTGCCAACTGCGCTCTGTAATGTGGGATACAGACTGATCAAATCTAATAACTTAAGGCAATCCATAAATCTCATCACTATGTAACTCAGGCCTTTTAGACTGTGGTGGGTTATTCATCCTTTGTCCTGGAATACAAGGCCACTGCAGCATTGAAGTTACCACAGTTACCTCCTCAAATGTTATCCTAGGTACTTATGTTACCTACCAACTTACAAAGGGGGGATGGAGACCTGAGATAAGTGATGCCAGCTGCCTGTACCAGTATTGGAGCCCTGGTACTATCAGGCTGGCAGCTGTGTAGTTACTAGTGCAGCCACTTGGTTATTGTTGCAGTAGCCATCAGATGTTGGGATCCTGCCTTCCTGTTTATAAATTAGGCCATAAGAATATATTGGACAGTCACACCTGTTCATCATACAAACAGTACAGGGAACAGAAGCACACTGTTACTAATGTGAAACTGTGTTACTGTGTAGTATATAGACCCAGTTGTTCCCTAATAGTTGTGGCAATACTTCCCAAGTTCAGTGTCGCTTTATATAGTATATGTGACAGATTATAGCCCAGTGTTTACCTGTATGCTTGCAAGTTATACTATCTGCTCTCTGTCTAATCCTGTTCCCATTACTCGAGTTGATACCGAACAGAGTTCTGGTGTTAAGGTGATAATTTGAGGCTTTGTTTGACAGTAAGAGGATCAGTTTGTGGTGATACTGTTACCCTTGAAGTCTAGTAAAACATTCAACTACCACCAGCATATCTTTCCTGTATGTGTAACCCTGACCATATTTTTCTCTCAGCTGGGGCTAGAATTAGAAAGTGAGCAGAAGCCATGGCTTGTGAGTGTATTTATAAGTATGCAGATCCCCTGCTACCTTATAATATATATCCCCTTATTGATGAGTTCTGATGTTCTGCAGTACTTGTAGAACCCAAGTGATTGATTCACTTCAAGGAATAGAACTCATTACATAGGAACTTGTTACTTTAGAGTCCAAACTGTGTAATGAAGAAGGTTTCTTTGTAAGCTTGATAAAGTATATACGTCACAGTGCTGAACCAGTTCTGGTAAATGAACCTGGGCTGTGAGAAAAGCTAATGAAACCAAAATGTTTTGAATTCAGAGACTTGTTAGTAATGTTTTTTTATGAATCTGAACAAGATTGTATTTAATTTGATTTGATTATGATAATGTTGGCATGAAATTTTTAACTTTTGCGTGTAGTATATGCAATCCATTCCTGTTGAATTTTCAGTAATTTTACCATCTAATTTATATATGTTGTTATTTTAATAAGCCAGTTTTATAAAGGTACTACCAGATGACCATGTTGAATTCCCTCTTCTCTGTATTTTTATTTTTATTTATTTTTTTTTACCTATTTTCTCAATGGTTTTTCTTACTGCTGCAAGTGTTTTATGTGTACGTAATGCAAGTACTGTGTGGTCTTACAGTGTGATATAGTGTTATTGTCAGTGTGTCGTGGCAGGTACACGGCACTGAAGTTTATTCCCACTCTTTGGGGGTTTGGTGAGGCTATATTTTATCAGAAAGTTGCTGAATTTTTGCACTGGAAATTTTAACTATGTGGTTTAAAATGTGTACTGTTCAGATTTTAATTAGACTGATAAGATGTGTGAGTGATAAGATGAAAACTTTCATTAGGATCTAAGGGCAGTAATATTAAACTGAGTGTGCACATGAGTGGCTCCCAGGTTTTCATGATAATGATGCAGACAAGCCCACAATTTTGTATGATATTTTCTTAAGCATGTGGTGATCATTTAACATGCCTTACCTTTTTGAATTGTTGCAGACTACACTTAAGTTGGGATACAGGCTGATTGGATACAGGCTGTTTTTTTTATCATTGTTGACTGTAGTTGTGTAAAATGAGATGCAGGCCGGTCACATCTACAGTAACAGTTACAGGTGTTTCTTAAATGACTCAAAATTAATGGTTGCTCACACCTGCATACCTGGCAGTTTGAGTGCTTCAGTCAGAGTGACAGCCTTGCAAAGGTTTGGTCAGCAAGAGGTGACTAGAGGTTTGTCAATCTTGTAATGCCATCAGTGGAAGTAGTTTGGTCATCTACCCCTAAATGTAACTGTTGGATTACAATATCCTAGTCTCAGGCCCCTGCACCTGAAAAGGGGTAATATTGAATGGGCTTCCCCCCCCCCCCCACTCCTTTGCATACTCAGGCTTAATACTACGGCTGTAAGCTAGAGTTAACTAATTTTAGCTGTGGTGCAAAAGTAAATATCATCTTTGGTGCTTGCAGAAACTGATGTGTGCTTCCAAGCAGGTAAATTGCCTTATACAGAAGCTTATGGAGAGTATATTTATAAAGACGATATAGTGCTTATTATGAAAGTAATTGAAGCTGGAACACATTGCAGGTTCAGTTAGGGACAAAAGTTCACCTGGTATTTCACCCTGACTGGTGGTCATGTGGGTTAAGGTGCTTCAACTGGATGTGGGCCATAAATCTAGGGATGCTTGGATATTGCTTACATAATGCTACTCAGGGAAGTGACTGGTCACACTTGCCATAAATGTCTGGACCAACCAGCCTAACCCCAGGTCCACATGTTCCTGTTGGGTATTAAAAGAGTGGATGGTAGATATTGGCTACTTTTCACATTTCTCTGCTGACCAATATTGCTAAGCTGAGAGATTCTTGGTATGTTTTTTGACAAGATGTGTAAAAGTGATGGATATTGTTTAAATATTAAGCAGGTAAAATGGAGTAGTAGTAGGAAGGAAAGCGACAAACATTCTCTGGGTGTGAAGAAGATGCAGTGGCATAGTAGGCCAACTTTTGTCCTGGACTGTTCAACTTTGTGTTGCTTATGTGGCCTGGTACTATATTTTTGTTGCAGAACTTAAGATAATTTACTGCAGTTGACAAATTACTCCCTGGGGGTGCCTGATTGTTTTCTGGTTAGAACACACTAGTCAGAGTGACAGGCCAATGGAGGACTGGATTTCTTTTGGTCCTGCAGTACCACCAAAGGAAGTGGGCAAGTCTTATACCCTTAATGCCCCATGCTGATGATGTCCCATTTATCTTATTCTTAGTACCATCGCATAATTTTCTTCAACTTATGGGTCAACATGTAATTGTGAAAGGTTATGGAGACTGCCTCTATCCTCTTCCATATGGAGTATCTGTATAGTGTTGATTAAAAGTATCTGATGGTAGGAAAAGTAAACAAAAGATGTCATCATAGAAGGTTAATGTTTTTTACTACAGTAGCCTGGCTTGGGCCTTTACACCTCAAATGGGGTAAAGCTGCATTGGGTGGCTGTTTTCTTTTTGTTTTTTCTTTTCTTTTCTTTCTTTTTTTTTTAACTCAAAATATGTGTATGTGCGGAAATTACCATGGGAGGACAGTAGATAGCAATTTTGAAGACTGTCGTGCCTCTCATCTGCAGGGTAGTCCAAATATTCCACATCTCATTTTTCATGTGTTATAGTGATGGTTCAATCAGCATAACCAAAGCCTACCTCCCATGATTTTCTACTACCCAGCACCCTTTTGATGCCTTATAATGCCCACTTCTTTACAGCCACTGATTTCATGATTAATTGGTAGTTTAATGAAGCAGCTTGAGTAAGATAGAAGAGGGCAATGTATGGACTACCCTGTATTTCTTACCCTTTGTGACAACATCTATATTGTACAAGAGTTAAGAGCCTAACAGTTGCTCTGCTGTTTACTAACTACATGCATCTCTGTGATCCATTTCACATCTTTGTATGTGTAAGACTTGAGAAGTTGTACAGATCCTGTATTTATTTATCTGCAGTACCAGACACCCTGTGTAGTTTAGATAGATGTACATATGTCATCCCTCATTACATTCATTAGATCTGTACATAGACTCTCCCTCCGTATATTGTAATAGCCATGGTATATATAAGTGAATGTATATATATAACTATTTTTATGTTACATTGCAAGCTTGTGTTGTTCTGTTTTAAGATGAGATATATTAGCTTCACACAATGGCACATCTACACTTACTGCATGTACAGTATTACATGTTCTTTACCTATATTCAGATACATATATTTACTGTTACCAGATTGTTACAGGAGATACCATAGTTGTATTGTACCAGTGATACTGTAAGGTAGTGTGTGTGTGTGTGTGTGTGTGCACGTGCGATTTGGTCTGTTCGTTGAAAAAACTCTTGCCTGTACTACCTACCTACTTTGGCCATACCCAGATTTATGTATAATAAGCACCAGTGTAGCAGCATTACAGTGATGCTGAATGTTCAGGATTATTCTGCATTAGACACTCACCCAAAATTTTGAACCCCTGAATGTAAGACTATTGCTGGTTTACTCTCACCTAATAAAACTGCTGCCTCACCATATTAAATGCTGAGTTGTTATAGGTGATGGTTATTAAATTTGTTGCTATAAGGGACTGTTAAGGAAATGATGTATGGATGTAGTATTATCCTATTTGGCCATTTAATAACTGGTATCTTTGTCAGATATGGTTAGACAAACTACAGCATAGTGATGGTTGAGTAAAAGCCAGACATTATCTACCTTTTAAATTAGGGGTGAGAGGAGTTAGGGTATGGGGGTTAGAGGGTTAGGGAAGTTAATGACCCTTTACCCACGTTGTCCCGTCACCACCCCTCTCACGAACAGGTACGAGATAAGTGTGTGTCTGGTTATTGGGTTGCTGTGGCTGATCTTACATTTAAGAGGTTTAATTGGTGTTTTGAGTGACAAGTGCTGAATGTCTCCTGGTTGTTTTTAATGTTGTTCATATACCCATGCATATATGGCTCAATTCTCATCTTGAACAACTGTCAATGAATATGGTTTATTAACAAATAAGAGTAGTGCCACATCTGATTGAGTACACACCTCAACTGTCCTGGGTTTGCTGTGCTTTTTGAGGTTTGAGTTGAGTTGTGAGGTGAGCAAAGCACTTGTTGAATATTTCACACCATAATTTCCATGATTTTCTGCTCAGATGTAAACCATAAGTCCTTGCTGTAAGTCACATTTTTTTTTTTTTTTTTTTTTTTTTCCCTTTTTTTTTCCTTTTGCCATGAAATCCTCATTAGAATGCTGAGAAATTGCCTATTGAACTTCCATTGGTACCAGTATATCTGATTTGCCAGTACCCCTAATTAATAGTACCAGTGGTGCTGACAAGAAGCCTATGCGTGGTGGTGCTGTGTACTCTGTGGTGTTGAGCAACTGCGGCATCCACCCAGGAACCAAACGTCATAAATTTCCCTGTACCTTGCCTTGGTAAGCGACCCTAGTCCGACCTTGGTGAGGTGCTGTAGGGTGCTGCAGCCCTATATGGTGTATATACTGTACCATATTGTGCTTGTAGGATGACCCCACCAAAGCAGTTGCATACCTGCGGTTGATGGATTTACTCGACCAGACAGATTGAGGTTAAGCAACAACAGCAACCGTTTTGTATCATTTGTGACATTTAGGAACACATCCCAAACTTATATCTAGAAATGCCTGTACACTGTTACAATAATTCTTTCATTGCCATGTTAACTGTAAAGGCATTGTGTTTTATTGCAGCAGTGCAATTTTGTCAAGCTTTGGGTTGGCCCAGCACAGTGAAAAGGTCATTAACAGTATGCCCCTTGAGCTATGAGTGGCCTGTCCATAGATGAGCAAAATTGTATGGAGGGAGAAGTATTAACCTGTTCAGCCCAAGGTTGTCTTTTTATTATTGGTAGCAGAATGATCCTATTCAGTTATAGGAAAGCTATTTCATACTTGAGGAGTTAGATAAAGCCTTCATTAATCTCTTGATATGAGAGGTCTTCCCTAAGTTGAAGATGGTTGTGTCAAGGTTGCATGACATACTATGAACACAGTATGGAGAGTAATAATGACTTTTGCAGCTAGAGATTTAATCATGCAGTATACTCAGTAGAATAATGTGGATGCAACTTATAATTGTAGTTCATAATGCAGCAATCTTGAGATCTACAGTTTGGTGAGAAACAGTGCAGGTTAGATTGGCAATAGAAGTTACAGGAAAACAGTGCTGAGTATGATGGTGAGGAATGTTTACAAAGTTCATATTTTAGGCTATAAAGGAAGTTCACCAAAGTAAGTATTCCCGTGAGAGTACCAGTACATGTAGTAAAAGAGGATACTTGGGATGTACTGTCATGATGAAATGTTTGCTGACACTTCCCTGCTGTCTGTGGTTATGGAATGTGTTACATGAAGGATTTTTATGTAATTCAGTAGTAATATATAATACTGTACACAAAGAGTATGAGAAAGGCATTCATTCTCAACTTTTACGGACGAATGAGAAATTTAGAAGTCAGGACATAATGCTGACAGGGAAGTATCTGTGAAATCTTTCTTGTGATAGTACCAGTGAATCAATGATGATTTTTTTTTTTTTTTTTTTTTTTTTTTTTTTTTTTTATAAAGAAGTGAGAAGTTCATGGTGTGTACTCTAAAATTTTTATAACCAAGGAATGTTCCTTAACTGCTGTGGCAAGGTACAGCTTTCTTCATGGGCTGTGATGTCAGTTCAGTACTGTAATCATGTTCTGATTGGACTGTCTGTGACAGTTGACTTCCAAAATTCTCTGAATAGTATTAGTGAATGAATTGCAGTCAGGTGCCATATGTTATCAGTTTCCTTTTACCTGATGGAATTTAGCCACTTCCACAACTTGAATGGTCATTGTTGCAGAAATAGTAAAGCTTTTATGAGGGAGGAATGAGTCTCCTTGGTTATGAGTTAAATTAACCTGCCCGTTTGACACCACTGTGCTGGGAGGTTGGGGGTCTTTATGAGGTAGAAAAAATTGTTTTGTAGTAAGTGTGATAAGATGAATGACTGAATTATGGTTTTCACTTTTTTCTGTTGCTTAGTAGGAGTGCAGCTCTGTGATCAACTGACTGGATGTAACCGAGTGAAAATGTCAGTGCCAGAGATATTGGGATGCTGAAGAACACATGTCATCTTGAAGTTCAGCACCACATTTAATCCAAGGCAAGTCTAAGTCTCAGATGGTTAGCCAGAGTTTGTATGTAACCGTAATGCATCCTTACAAAATTCGTAAAGTAGTGTTCTGTAGTAGAATAAAGCACAATGTTTTTCTTAGAATATTAAATGTGAATAATGCACTGGAGTAAGATAATCTTTTCAGAATACAGTGTAACTTGACTGAATTTTGGTTGGGTGTTTAGAGGTTAGACTCATGGAAAAATACTAACCATTACTAACACTTTAAAAATTTGTGTTATTGTTAGAACTTATGATCAGTCATTCATAAAGCGTCACAGTAGTATAAAAAATTTTTGATCAGTATTAAGCACTTTAAGTGAGAAGTTCATTTGATATATTGGATATGAAATGCCTTAGCTGGCCTTACTGTTCAACCCCCACCTCTTTCCGGACATGTACTAGTAGTAGTAGTAGTAAGCAGTAGTATTAGTTCTAGGTTCATTTAAATATGAACCCAGTGGACTACAGATTGAAGTTGCCCCTCTCCTGCAGTTCACCATCCTCTTTTTGGGAAATATGGGTAGGATATTGAGTGGGACGATTGTATAATTGGGCAGCTCCACCACTTGGATATAATGGTATCACCTCATGAAGGCATCTGTCTCCAGCACCAGTGTGCAGTCATGTCACTTAGCAGTTAAATGGCTGTGGTAACAGGTATTGTAGGTTCACTTTTTTTTATCTTTAACCCGTTAACTGCTCATGGCGGTTTTTTGGAGGTGTCCGTGGTGCGCAGACATAGGGATAAAAATGAAATTTCCCGAAGGCCAAATTTTGTCTTAGGAATTGAGAGAACACATGCCGAAGTATATAGTAACGAAATATTAGCTCAATATTTACCTTGGTAAAGCTATGGATGAACATCGAAATGTCTGATTCCCTATTGGAATGTATGGTTTTCGGTTTCGGTTTCGGTTTCGGTTTCGAAGGTTCAAACATGCTTGCATGGGTCAGCCTTGGTCACCATGGCACTATATTCGAAATTCACCTACGCAGCCAGGGCTGAATTGATCAGTCGCACTCGGAACAGCCCAGGCTGTATAGAGCAGTTAACGGGTTAATACAGTTTGCCTTTATGTTGTAATTTTTTGTATGAAATCTTAATCAGCCAGCTTGTCCTAAGTAAACATTACAGGCAGTCCTGATTATAAGTTTGAGACATGTTCCAACTACCATACCACCATGAAAAGTGGGCTGGCCATCTACCTTTAACCCCTTCAGTCTGATGACATGTTAAATTCTACTGTTGCTACCTTCAGACAATTTTGTTCAGCTTTGGGAGAGAAGTAAGTTTGTGAAAGGTGTAATGGAAATTATTTCTGAAATCATCACTTCAAATGGTTTGTCCAAAATTACCGAAACCATCTGATGTGTAGGAAGATCAGACTACAAATACACATCATCAGATTGAAGGACTTAAACGTACTGGACTGTTGTAGCCTATTCTTGGGCTTGTACACCTTGTGGGTGTAAAATAGGATTGGGTGTAACCATTCTTACTGGTGGTGATAATATTACCGATGGTGACTAGAAGTAGCTCTGCTCTTGAGATGAATGTATTGACTCAACTTGGTGCCTCAAATTGTGATCTTCTCTACTCTTAAGCAATAATGTCATGTTTCCAGTAGCCAGGTTTTCACAGGTCTTATGTTTTTTTGTACTCTCTTTTGTACAGCAATTTCTAGTACTGTCGTTTTATTTTGGAAAGTTCTTTATATAATTCAGAGATGTGTTTCAGAATACCTCAACTTTTTCCATACATTTGGTAAAGGCAGTTCCAGTTATTGTTAGAAAGTTGCAGATATTTACAGAAAAATTGCTTGTTATAGTTCAGTTGCTACCTATGAAGCCTACTTGTCAGTTTCCCCCTGTTAACAGTTCCATTTGTAAGGAAAAAGCTGTGATATATTGTAGTGGAACACATCCATTACTTATAATGGGATTTGTCTCTGTCTATAGCCTATTCTGTATCATATGACAAAGTGTATGTTTATACCTGTGTACACTACTTCCCAGTGCTGTATGAGTAAAAATATTTCTGTGTCAGCACCCTATTATATTGTAGTTTCCTTATTTTAGCCAAGAGATGATGCTCACAGATTACAGGTACATAGCCCCATGAAGGCAAGTAAGCTGGTCATCTACCCTTATGTGTACAGATGTATTAGACTATGGTAGTCTAACCTTGAACCTCTACACCTTAAAGCGGTCAGATGGGACTGGTTATCGCTATTTTTACTGTGTAAGACTGAACCCTCTTTGTTTAAGTACAGGTATGTCCAATAGCTGCATTTCTTCCTAGCTATTGGATATTATTACTCCTTCAATCCAGTAACGTATTTTTTGTTTTGATCAGGCAACCTCCATATGATTTTAGATAGTTTAAAAGGGAGTCCGATGTAATGTAGTGGTTATTGAAGGCTGTACCCACCACAGACAATTTTATTTAGCTCATAGGGGATCTGATAAAGTGAAGGGGCTAATAAAGAGTCTACATAGCCTCTGTAGTTTGAAAGGTGTCTCTTAAGCTGGATAAAGTCATTTCTGTTGTAGTGAAGGAGTTAATGAAGGCTGTATATAAAATTCCTGTAGTTTGAAAAGTCTCTCCTAAGCTGAACGGTCATATCTGTACTAGTGAAGAGGTTAATGAAGGCTATATCCAATCTTGCGAGTTTGAAAGTCTCCTCTAAGCTGAATAAAATCATTTGGAGATAAGAAGAATAAACAAAAAAATACATACAGTATGGCATCAAATTGAAGGAGATATAAGAATAATTTGTGAATACTCCAGCTGTTTATACAGTATACTTGTAATGTTTTATTATAATTAGATTATTTTTGTATCACTAGTCAATTTGCATCATTATCACATTTATTTTTACTAGAGCTGAAAAATTTGGCCCTGTTGATAATATGCACCTTGTATTATTATGTGTACAGACCCTTTCATATATTATTATTATAATTTTTTGCTTGTATATGGCCTTTGTTCTTCTCGGATAAGAGGCTCACTAGTACCTCTCCCTTATCAGTCTGTTTCTGCATATATCATGGTACAGTAGTATTTTCGTATATATTATTTTTATCTGTATGTTGATGTAGGGAAGATACACAGTAAATAACATATGGAGAATAATAAATAAGGCATGTAGCTGTAGATAGATATTTGCATTGTCATCTCTTATTGGTATGTTATTTTTGCATTCTTTATTAGTACAGGTATAGGAACAATATAAATAACATTCAGGAGAATAATAAGCTGTAGGATGCCTGATGGTTTAATGGTCAGAGTACCCCATTCAGGTTGATGGTTTTCCATAGGTGTGGCTCCCAAGAGGTGACAGGAATATTTTTTTTCCCCATGATGTTGTTGTTGAGTAATCATGGTCTGTCTGGCTGAGCAGACCCACTGACCACAGACAAGCAACCGCCCCTGAAGGGCTGTCTTATGCAATAAACCGATGTTCCAATGTAGGAGACAGCATCTTGTTCTGGCAAGGTGCGGGAAAAAATGTGGAGGATTGATTCTTGGGTGTAAACTTCATTTTATATCCCTCCTCCCAGTTAACTGGGACACTTTAATAGGCTCCACATCACCCTGTTATTTAGGTATATGGTTACCAACCAATGTCGGAAATGGTTTCCTGGGTTACAAGAGGGCCATTAGGCTTGTCACTTTGTATAGAGCCACCTGAAGGGGAGAGAAGAGTAATAAAAAGTGATAGGAAAGATGGGAAAAATAGGAAGAAAGGAGGGAGGGCACAGAAAAAGAATGATAAAGAGAAAAGAAGTAGACAGCACTACATCAAGTGAGTGGATGATGGTTGCCACCACCTACCACCTCTTTGACTATATAATGTCACCTAGGGAGGTGAGATGGTCATCTGTCCTTAAATGTGGACTATTAGTAGCCTAGCTTTGGACTCCTACACCTTATAGGGATACTATGGTATTGGCAGTCTCTCTCTCTCTCTCACAGTAAATACGCAAAATAAAGATTAGTTAAGGAAGATGTATTAGAGATCCACCTTAACCGAGAGAGTACAAGCCCTTAAGCAATTCCTCAAACTGTGTCTTAATATATGTAAGTCATATTGTTTATATGTCACCCACCACCACCACCACCACCACCACCACAATACAGTATTTTTGTTCTGGTTGTGTTGCCACGTACCCTCTGCAAGATGAGGAATATATAAATAGAGAAACCTAAGTGGTGGTTGTGTTTTATTAATATCCTGTTTTATATGGCCATGTAGTGGGAATGCAGAGTGAGAGATTGATTAGGAGAGTATGTTTGAGTGAGGTTGAAGGACAAAGAGAAAGGGGGAGACTGAGATTGAGGTGGTGCTGAGAAGCACTTGAATGAGATATTGATGAGGAGAGTACGTGAGTGAGGTGGAAGGGGAGATGGGAAGTAGAAACTGAGGATGAGGTGATGTGTATGAATGAGGGTGGTATGAGTTTGAGGAAGGGCAGTGTGATGGCAAAGATATCTGACTATTGATAGGCAGATAGCTATATTTTGTGTACAGGTATTTTATTCTGTACAACTGTATATTAATCCTATGCTTGAGAAATGAGTTATCTAAGAGGAGTGCGTGGAGATAAGTGGAGAGAGAATTTGGGATGTGTTGTATTGCTGATGTATATGATATGGAGTGTTATGAGGAGTACCCTGAGATTAGCCATAGGGAGTGAATGGAGGTGGGAGGTTGAATGAGTGTGAATCGGAGGGAGAGAGGCAGGAGCATTTACAGGTAAGGCTCGAAAGGCTAGATCCCCTACCCCTTTGCCCTGCAGGTTAAAAGTGTCCTCATAGACCAATGCTACCTTTTGTTTTTCCAATTGGGTCTTTTGTATAAATGGATGTACTCATGGTTTACTTAGATGCCCTGTTACATTGTTAAAATATTAAAAAGGACATGAAGACTTAGGATGATTTCTGTGAGGCTGTGTATAGTTAATGTTACAGTGTAGTGGCAGTTCCTTCAGTCTGTGCTGAGCATTAACAAATCCAGTGCAGCCAGACTAAAGAGGTGTACCAACCATATTAAAAGTGTATATTTAACTACCAGTACCACCTTCCACCCATTTTCCATGCTTCAGGCAACAGTATAATGTCACTGTGATAACCCTATGCAGCTAAACACTATCGCTTTCTCTTATCAATGTCATATCTGCGAATGTGTTGTTTTATAGGTAAAAAAGAATTTGTTTGTATTTCAGGAGGCCTAGCATTGGAAAGAAAAATGTCATTGTGGCATCTTCATCAGGTAGCTTGTATAGCAACTGGCAAGGGGTGTGGTGCCTCACCCGCTCCCCCTTTCTTTTTAAACTAGAGTCCCTGCCCCCCATATTCTCTGTGTACCACTGGAGAAAGGAGGAAAGGGAGACTGAGACTGTGGTGGAGAGATAAAACTGAGGGTGATGTGAGTTGGAGACAAGGCAGTTTGATGGTGGAGAACAGAGCATTGAGCATACAATCTCCTTGTGACCACCCCCTCAGGGTTTAAGGTGTCTGGCTGTCAGACAATGTCATTCAGCTCGGAGAAACATTATGCCATACAGGTAAAAAAATACTTTGTGTACCATTGTGGCAGAGAATTAAAAGTTTTGTAGATGTCTTGGTGGTCTGGTGGTGGAGGTCTCTGCTTGAAAATGGCTGTGGGTTACCCGGTAACCTCTTGAGCATGATTATTTTACACAGCTTTTCCTAACTCACTGGCTGCAAGTGACCCGTTTGGTTAGTTCGCATTGGCTCAATTGAGGGCCATTCCCTTACACCCAGTTTATGATATTTCAAGTCCTTCTGGTTCCCCTAACATGGAACATAGTAAGAGGACACAGTGGCTTCCCACAGGACAAAGATACAGGCCTACTGAATTTGGCTCCCCCTCTCCCCCCCACACATTGGGAACAACTTTGTGGGCTTCACAGTCCTTTCGTTCCTTCTTGGCATTAGCAAAAATAATAAGTACATTAAAGCTTAGCCCCACTTGTTGTGGGATTTGATTACAGTTATTCAAGTTTCTGCTCATGGGGCTGATCAATCTCATGCATTGATTCAGCTTGCAAGATTGAAAACATGTTACCAACTGGACTATAGTCCCAACTCTCCACCCTTTCTTTCATACAGCTTGGTTAAAAGCTACTGCATTTTCTTCACAGCATCCCCATGCTCAGAAAATAAAGCAAATCAATCGGTGGTTCAGCTTTTGGAAATGACTTTGTATTGTCCTGTAGTTAAGTAGACGTGATGTAGTGGATTGAAAAACCATCATTCTGAATTATCAGTATCAGCAAATGCAATAACTCATATTTTAGAAAAAGCAATAATCATGTTTTTCATTGAACTGTATATTACATGGGTCAGTTTATAAGGACGAGTTCATTGTAGTAATTTGAATTCAGCTCTCAGCTGAATGGAGAACTGAATAATTTTGATACTTTTATGTACAGTATCGGTTATATATGACAGACCTGCGTAGCAGTGCATTCAGGTAATGATTAGTTTAAGATAATGATATTATCATTACAGTGTTGCGGCTCCTGCAATATGATTTAGTCTATAGTTGCCAAATTCAAAGATCCAGGCGTTTAGAGCTATCTTTAAGAGAACCTCGAGATACAACAGTGAAGAGAAAAAATTACATATCCCAATCATCCCGATGTCATTAGTCGAACGGTGTTGCAAATGTAGCTTCGTGAGATTAGTTATTCGTCTCGGCGTACTTTTAAACGTGCGGCGGCAAGAAATTTAGCTATATTCTATAAATTTTGCGCAGATTTAGCGATACTTTAGAAATGTAAAGGCTTCTAAGTTATTTCTTGAGCTACGTTAAGCGTCCGTTTAGTGTTTCGATCAAGATTGTTGATATAATATTTGTTGAGGTAGATTGGCAACTCTGAACGTGCAGTAATCAGATGACAATGGCCGGGGTGGTGGATGCTAAAGCAACGGGAAACTCTATTGTGGCGAAAATATTCGAGACTATGGAGTATGGCCCCGCACCGGAGGACGATAAAGTGGCTCAGGTATATTGTGCATTGTTCTGTAGGTAAATCGAATTGCGAGAATGGTAAAAGGAAGTAAAGTAAGGTCACTCGGGAGATGCTTGACCACTGATTACCGTAGTTTTTACGTAACAAGGTAGATATAGTTCGTTCATCTTTACCTAGCGATGATTTTCGTTCTTTTGCAGCTTGTTTCTCGTACTGTAGCGCTGGCAAAATAAAACCGTACTACGGCTATACATCCTTCCTATCCAGAGCACTGCTTGATTAACGAGTGTTTATCTCATGGTACCGGTACTATCCATCACTGATAATGGACATACCGGTAGCACTTTTTCTGATGGCTGTTATGTGATCAATTTGATTTTGACGCACATTTCTTGTGGAAATGTGTCATTCCCCCTCCCCCCCAAAAAAAAAGGGGGTGGGGGCAGATCTCCCCTCCACAGTACCGTATTAACTATCCAAACTGCCACTGAAGCCTAACCTTGGAAACTACATACCTTAGGTTAGGCTTTGTTCCCATTTAAGTACTATAGTTTGTTTATAAAATTACAATTTCTGGTAAATTTTTAGAAGTAACCAACATTTTCTTTTATTATGGTATTATTTTTATGGTTTCCAGTGCAAAATAATGTGTTTTAATTAATTTTGACCATCATTTTTCGGGGGAAACCCCCATTTGGAATTTTGAGGAAGATTTCCGAAAGCCAACAGCCGTACCACGTTGAGTACACCGCTTCCCGTTCGATCAGCGAAGTTAAGCAACGTTGGGTCTGGTTAGTACTTGGATTGGTGACCGCCTGGGAACACCAGATGCTGTTGGCATAACGTTCTCCCTACGTGTCAAGTGGGGTTGGTGGAGGATTAGTGTCCCTCCCTGTAAAACAATTAACTCTAAGCCTTGGCCACCCTGTTTGGGATACATGGCGTCTGGCAATGAATGAATGAATGAGTGAAATTTCCGAAAGCAGGTTTATCCCCCAAAATCAAGATCAAAATTAATTAAAAACACACTATTTTTTATTATACCAACATAACCCAACCCAACCTAACCTATCCTAACCCAACCTAGTGCCTGACATTGACCGAGTGCACACATCTGCACCAGACAATATGGCATGACAGTCATCCGGTACTAAGTGATAGCCTAACCTAAGCCACTAAATGACTACCTCTACAAAATTCGCCCCCCTAACTCAAACTAGTCATAAAAGGTAAGTCTTAGTGAGAATAGTTCAGGAACATAATGTAATGAAAATCGGTAACGTTGGTTACTTCTAAAGTTATACCCAATTTCAAAAATAGCTACGTTAATTTCTGCAAATTTAAGCCCTTTTATATAAAAGGAAAATATACAATATTAAAGGAATGAGAGTTATCCCAGACTTTTTCCAATTTTCTGTCAACTAATTCCATGCAGGCATGGCTAGATGACCACAAGCGTAAGTTTGGCCATTTCATCAACAACCAGTGGGTGCATCCCAAGGACCGAAAGACTTATGAAACCCGTGATCCGTGTAAGGATCGTGTCCTGGCTTCGACAGTGCAGGTAATATCCAAGTTAAAGTTTGATTTGTCAAGACATCATAGAAAATGGATTTGATATAAAATGGAACTAAGGAAAAATATCATAACCATTGATTCTGTACATACCATCCTCTTGTAAGCTTAAACAGTTATAATTTAAAATGCCTTGGTGAAACATACCACTGAGAAATTCTCTCTACATACCTCCCTCTTGTATGCTTAAACAGTTGTAATTTAGCATTGGGAAACAACTCTGTTGAAGAAACTTAGTGAAACACACGTTAAAGTGTGAAGCACGATCAGATATTAGATGTAATGTTTATAGTAGAGATTACCTGTATGTAAAGTGGAATTTAGTGTAAAATGAATCTACGTGGCACTTAAAAAGATTACTATGTGTACAGGGCACACAGGAGGATGTAAATGAGGCAGTGGCAGCAGCAAGGAAGGCTTATGAGTCCTGGAGCAAACTCTCTGGTCATGCCAGGGCACGCCATCTTTATAGGTAATGTAGCAAAAAGTACAGCATTGGTGGTGTGACAACAAACGAAATCAGCGGTCATCTACCAAATCGACACCATTAATAAGTACTGTATTATAGTTATTATCACCGCACAGATTCATACGGTACATACCTAATAATTTGAAATCTGGTGAAAAAATTGTGCTGAATTTAACTACTGTAATAAAAAATTAGGATTCAGAGTGAAAATTTGCTAAAGTCGTGGGTAGGGGTGTATCACTACCAGTAATGGGAAGGTGTGCTTGTTTCCCCGTAGGATTAGTTGATTTCAGGACTTGTACGGAGTTTGAATGTTTATATCTGTACTAGATTTGCATGCTCTTCAAAACTATGTAAGCCACTTGCTACAGAAAATATATACACCTGTATAGTACTTAAAAAAGAAGAAAAATGTATTTAAGGGTATGCGGCTGGACCATGTACAGTATCCAGCTCAGGGAAGATGGACGCCCCTGCCCTGCATAGTCCCGGGTCACCCTTTGGCAAGGTGTAGCACCCGTTAGATCTTCAAAGAGGTAGTAGGTGGATGGTTACAGTCATCCCAGGAGGTACTACCATGGGAGTGATAGGGCCAAGGCCTGGTAGCTGGTCATGCCAAACACTCCCAGCAGGGGAGCTCGACCACATTTACCAAGTAGTCAGATTTCCAATACACAACTCTTGGGAGCTATGCTTCCTCTTTCTTCCTTGCAACTTGTCATGTGGTAGGACCCTGTTCTGGTTCTAGCAATGTACAGTTTGCCATAGGAAGGTGGCTGCTTGCTTGTGGTCAATAGATCTGCTCACCCAGACAGACCAGGGTAGGGCAGCAGCAACAACTGCCAGTACTGTATCTGTCTTTGTGTCATCTGTCTATCATTAAGTGCTTTAATCCTGGATGCATCCTTGGCACTTCTCCCCCTCTCCTTCTCCATCTTACTCACCTACATTTACCTAATCAATCCCTCATTTTCTGTTTTCTCCATTTGGTCAGACCATCTCAGGGTAACTCAGTGTTTTCCAATGCATTCATATTAACACTCCAATTCTCTTTTGCATCCTCACATATGTGTCTGTCTGTCTTTCCATGCAACTAAAACACATTCTACTTCCATTCATTAGTACCACTAGAGGTGTTTTTTATTTTGCTGTAGAGGGAATGCAGCATGTTATAGCCATTATGTCAGTTGGTTGACCTGATGATTTTTGTGTGTTGGAGCAGAGTTAGTTATTTTAATATAGCCCTTAAAATTTATCAGTATTTTGCCTCATAGTTTATCAGTTACCATACTCACATTATTAAGCCAGTTCCTTTATTGTGCTTCTTGTGTTTCTCTAGGTTCTTTTTTGTTCCCTGTCCCAAAGTTTGAAATTTCATAGACATATCTCCATCCATCCATCCCTGTCCCAAAGTTTGAAATTTCATAGACATATCTCCATCCATCCATCCCTGTCCCAAAGTTTGAAATTTCGTAGACATATCTCCATCCATCCATCCCTGTCCCAAAGTTTGAAATTTCGTAGACATATCTCCATCCATCCATCCCTGTCCCAAAGTTTGAAATTTCGTAGACATATCTCCATCCATCCATCCCTGTCCCAAAGTTTGAAATTTCTTAGACATATCTCCATCCATCCATCCATCCATCAGCCAATCCTATGTTGTCCCATGAGGAGCATAGGAGCCCGGGCTAGGCAAGTTGGTCCTAACATTTAAGATGAGAGTGACCAGCCTCACTCATCATTGAGTGGCATAGTGTGAGCAATAAACCCCAACCTTCCCTTGGATATAAACTTACACCGGTTCAATCCGATTGCAGCGCCATAATTACTCACTAACCACTAGGCACCATAATTTGGTTTTATGGTTACCACCCAGCATAGTAAATGGTTTCCTGGAGTCCAGGAAACCATTTGGCTTGTCACTCAGTGTAGAGTCACCCATGGGCAGAAGGAAGAGGAGAGAATGAAGGAAACAAAGACAGAAGAGAGAGTGTAAAGTCACCTGTAGGCATAAGGATGAGGAAAGAATGAAGGAAAGAAAGACAGAAGAGGAAGGATGGAAGTGAGGAAAGGGCAGATACCCAAAGCAGCACTACATCAGGTGAGTGGATGGTGAGCACCCCCACCTACCACAAGGACCTTAGTGGTTGTTTGACAACATTGAGCTTCACAGATATGGGGAATGATGTGAGATGAAAGTGTTAGTTGCTGTTGAAAAACAAAAATATCCTCTTATATAAGCACTCTCTTAAGTTAGCTTCTTGTTTTACACACACACTTTTATTTTTCTGTTCTCACAAATTTAGGATTCGTTAATCGTGCACATATAAAACCTGTCTTGCCCAGCCTGTTAAGTATTAATTATACCATCGCTGTCAAACAGTTTGGCACGACACATCCAGAAGCACTCTAGGCTTTTGGCTGTCATTGAATCTCTTGACAATGGGAAGACAGTTCGTGAGACTCGTGACTGTGATGTTCCCCTGGTGGCACGTCATCTATACTACCATGCAGGATGGGCGCAACTCATGGATGACGAGTTGCATCAGTGGAAGTCCATTGGTAAGCTGATTGATGTACTGTATTATTAAAACTGAGTGTGGAAAGGTGTAGACAAGCCCCCAGATTTTCTTACATGCAACTTAATGGTCGTTTGGTTAAAATGTACCATTCAGAGTGACAGACATACTGTATATTTGTGTTTGATCATGAAGAAGCAGTTTTTTTTCCTTTTTTTTCTTAAATTCACAAATTGCAATCAAGAGTAGTAGGCTGGCCCTTATCTGTATAAATCGTGTATTAAGGTTTTCTGTGCTGTTCTGTATAAGCAGAAATGTTATATCATGTATGCCTCAGGTGTTGTGGGAGCCATAGTGCCGTGGAACTTCCCAGTAATGCTCTTGGCATGGAAGGTGTGTCCAGCACTGGCCATGGGCAACACTGTCGTACTTAAACCAGCAACATCGACTAGGCTATCAGCACTTCTCTTTGCTGAGATATGTGCTGAGGCAGGGTTGCCAGCAGGTGTGTTCAATGTAGTGACTGGGAGTGGGTCGATGGGTATGTTGCTGGCCACACACCCATCTGTGGATAAGGTGGCTTTCACTGGTTCGACTGAGGTGGGACAGATACTTCGCAAGGCCACGGCAGGAACTGGCAAGAAATTGTCATTAGGTGGGTGTTTGTTTACTGTGCATTTTTCAAACTAAATGATTCCTAACCCGCATCAGTCTGGATGATTACCAGGTTTAGTCAGACTGGTGGGTTGATTGTACAGTGTACATGTATTAGAGCAATGTGCATTCCTTGTTTTAACTTGACAGTCATTGGATAGACTCTCCCCCCCCCCCCAGCTACATGTGGATGGGGACTTGAACAGTGAGTGTGTGCAGCCCGTTTCATTGGGCTTGCTGTTGGTTAGTTATCACACTGCCATTGTTTTCCTTTTCCTTGCTTTCTTGACCTATTCCACCCTACTTGCAGGCGGAGAAAAAAAAGAGGCAAGATGGTAATGATGATGCTCATGCTTAGGGTTCTTTTGTTTGTTGGTGTTCTGTTTGAAAATATGACAATTTTTTTTCCTTATGACTGGTACCCTGAATTAATAGAAACTGGCAGATCAGCTTTAAAGGTGGTATTGAAACTTGAATATGCAGTTTTTCTTTGAATGTCTGTGGACTTATAAGCAAAATTGAATGTCAAATGAAAAGTGACACAGAATGAAGACTTACTGATCTGGATTTGAACATTTGTGAGTTGACTCTTCCTTTGTTTATTTCCAATTCCTCACAATCGGGTCTGTGGCGAGATGTGTAGAGCTTGGAGGGAAGAGTCCAGTGATTGTGTTTGACTCAGCAGACCTGGACTCTGCAGTGGAGGGGGTGGTTGATGCCATCTGGTTTAACCAAGGACAGGCAAGTAATTTGCTCTCTCTCTCTCTCTCTCTCCCTCTCTCTCTCTCTCTCTCTCTCTCTCTCTCTCTCCCTCTCTCTCTCTCTCTCTCTCTCTCTCTCTCTCTCTCTCTCTTCTCAATCTTCATAGGTGCTGGAGAGAGATGTAGTCTCACAGTGGCATGGATAGTATATCACCAGTGGCTCTGCTATCTAGTTGTACGAACGTATCCTGCCTGCCACTGTGTACCCTGAATGGAGGATTAGGGACTATCTGAAGTGGGCAGTTTCAGCCTGCAGTCAGTGGAGTTCACTTCCTGATGAGCCAGACGTTGCATCTACTTCATAACCAGTATTAGTAATTTTGCTTTGTTATTGCCTACATTTTCAATATACTGTACCTGTATTTTCATTTTTAATTAGCAGACCAGCTTTGTAGGTACAAGTGGAGATTTAATGTTCAGTTTTTATAAATTTATATTTGCCTGTATAGCAGACAAAACAATCTCTGTATCTATCTATTGCCAGACGCCTCAATCCCGTTCGGGGTGGCCACAAACAGATCGCCTCCACATCGCCCTGCCCCCTGCAATTTCACTGCCCCGCTCCCAACTCACACCCCCATCTCTCATATACCTCTCCACCCCATCCCTCCATCTCATCCTCGGCCTCCCCCTCCCTCCTCCCCCCTCCACCTCACTCACAGACACTCTCTTCATCAGTCTTTCACCCTCCATCCTCTTCACATGGCCAAACCACCTCAGTGTATTCCTCCTAACGCTTCCTATCACATCCACATCCACACCACAACGCTCCTTTATATCCTCATTTGTCAGCCTGTCTCTCCATGTGACTCCACAGGCTCCTCTTAACAAAAATAATTAATATAATAAATAATAAAAATACTTAATATATGAAAATTATAAGGACTTAGTTGCTTGACCATTCAGCAAGCATGTGTATTATTTAGTAGGTGTTGTCCCTCTTTTGTGCTGTCGCTTTCCATGTTTTCTAGATGCTGCCACATCCCATGTTTAGGTGGGATTAATAGGTCAGGATGATGATGATGAAAATGAGTATGGTGTGGGTGATAGTGTAATTACTGTATGATGATAATAATAATGGTGGTTTTGTTGGTGGTAAGGTATGGTAATGATGATGGTAATGATGGTGATAATAATGATGATAATGTGTCTGGTTATTCAGGTGTGTTCAGCTGGCTCTCGTCTACTAGTGCAGCAGTCAGTATTCTCACAGTTCATTGATAAGGTCAAACATCGCATGGCCAGCCTGCGTCTGGGTTCGTCCTTGGACAAGGTGGTGGACATGGGAGCTGTCATAGATCAGACACAGCGTAGATCCATAGCAGAATATGTGGACCAGGCACGGAAGGAGGGGGCACAGGTTTGTATTGATGGTTTTAGCTCCTTCAACCCAAGGACTGGTATATCAGAGATATTGGGCCATTAACAGGAAGATTGAGGATGACATGGTACGAGGTGGTGATTGCTGACTTTCAATCTAGAGGTACTATTAGAGTGCTGGCACAAAACAGCAAGGTGGAGGAGTGACATGAGATGAACCTATGTGACCCTTGTTGCTTAGAAATTAGACATGAAACTGAAAATAAAAAAATAATTATGCATGTGCTACTGTCAGATGATTTTATAAAATTTAGGGGAACTGTGTTGTGGAGAAATTAGTAAGGCTATGTTTAACCCATCCTGTCTGAAATTTTTTGCTCTAGATTTTAAAATAATCTGTCAGTAGCAGAAGTAACGAGACGTGGCACTGAAGGAGTTAACAAGGCTATACCATAATAATGTTACAGGTGCACCAGATAGAGGCCCCCCCTGGCTGCTATTACCCTCCAACTCTGATCACTGGTGTCTCCACCACCTCACGCTGTGTCATCGAGGAGATATTTGGCCCTGTCCTGGTGGCCATGCCCTTCAGGTTAGCCACACATTAGGAATTGTTTTCTTTCTCATTAAAGGTTGAGTCCTTTAATACACATATATGTGAGTTTAGGTGCTGCAACCAAGTTGAGCCTGTAAGGGTTGATATCTTAGGGGTGATTGGAATTTATTGCTCACATATGTCATTCAGGGGCAAGTGAGGCTTGTCACCAATGCCTTAAAATTAATGACAGAAATTTGAAACAAATTGAGCGTGGAGGAAAAAAAAAAAAAATAAATAAATCTGTGGCTGAGTGGGTTAGAGTGCTCTGACCGAAGGGTCGGAGGTTCAAGTCCACTCAAGGGTCATTAGTAGACATCAGGAAGGGCATCCGGTCCTAAAGTGCTGCATGCTTCAAAACCTAAGTCCTCTACCCAAGGGCAACGCCTTAGCCCTTGTCGACAAAAGGGGACACTTAAAAAAAAAAAAAAAAAAAAAAAAAAATGGATGCAGCCAATTCAAATAGCTACCAGGCAGTATAATATCACCGAAGGGCCACTGAGGTCGTATGACAGTGTTTATATGTAAATAATCAAAATTGGTGGTTGACTGAAAGGTTGTTACCTAGAGTGAAGGGGTTTGTGAATTTTATTACATTGTTCTTGCATTTGTTTCTGCTTCTCATATCCTTTCATTTTCATTTTTTATAGATTCTTTGTCACCCTTCATTGTCAGGTTGCTATAAATTCCTCATTTTTACTATATTTACACTTACAGATTCCTTTTCTTTCTCTTGTTACAGTTTTTGTAAAATCTTCTTTGTCAACTTTCATTTTTTTAAATTTTGTACTTGCATTAATGGATGACATGAACAAATTCTTTGTTTCTATTCTCGTAGCCAACTCGGTCTGTGCTCTGTCTTTGTAGGACAGCGAAAGAGGCTATTGCCCTGGCCAACAACACCATCTATGGCCTGGGAGCATCCATCTTCACTGAGCAGATGACACTGGCAATAGAAGTGGCCAAGATGATCAAGGTACAGTTCTGTACATGTGTTGTGGCTAATTCAAAGTAGTGATGGTGTGTTGGTGCAGTGCCAGGAACTAAATTCAGTAGTACAAGTATAACCATGGCATAAATCTCTGTTTGCATAATGTTAACCGTCATTTATTTTCAAATGTACACTCAAACCTCGATTTAAGGGACTAAATGGGGAATCAGCTTATCCCTTACTTGAAAATGTCCATTGTTTTACCACATATAACTACGATGTTATAATGAAATGCAATTATTGTTTCACTTATTTATATGATTATGAATATTATTTTACGGGTACTGTATAAAGAAACATTAATGTGTATAACCTAGACATTATGTATCATTTTTTAATGCTCTTGTCCGTTTGTCAGGTAGAACATGGAGTCCCTTAAATCCGAAATCCCTTAAATGGAGGTCCCTTAAATCGAGGTCTGAGTGTACATCCAAATTGTTTATTGTCTCAACTCAGTTTGCACTGTTTCCAAATTTTGCATTGTCTCAACTTGGTTTGCTTTACTTCCAAATTTTTGATTGTCTCAGTTTTGCTTGCATTACTTCAGTGGTAAGCTCCAGGTAAGTTTAGTGGTGAATAATTCATAGAGTTTAATATGTCATGCAGTGTGGATACTGTGTTTCAGACAGTAGTAGTAAAAAATAGTTTATCCTACCCTGTCCTGATATTTTTAAAAGTTGTACTGCACTAGTATCATATGCTGAGTTTCTCTTTTCTTTCTCCAGTTTCACATTTTGACACCATCAGTCTTTAATAGTACATCATGCCATTTATTTATTATTCATTCATATCTTTTATGTATTAATTGTTAAAATCTCCATGGCTTCTTTGATCATATTTGTTTTGTTTTATCCTCTTTTCACCATATTCTATTCCTCACTAATCGGTATTTGTATATTTGAAAATAAGGGTGATTTCTGTCAGGATGATTAATGTTTCTCTGTATTGTATTGATGTTACTGAGTGCCTTTGATTAGTTATTGCTTCTCATGTAATTCTAGGCTGGTGCTGTGTGGATCAACTGCCATAACATGTTTGATGCAGCAGCTGGGTTTGGTGGGTACAAGCAGAGTGGTTATGGCAGGGATGGCGGCAAGGAGGGTGAGCACAGCATTACTGTACTTATGTTACCTCTGGGTTTGTACTAATGTACAAGTGCGTCTGTAAAGAAAAATATAATAAATAGTGAGTGAGTGAATTTGTGGCCCATGCAATTGATTAGTTCCATCTTTATTGTTTTGCTTTGTCCATAGGTGGGAAAAAAAGAGGCTGGGATGGTGATGATTAATTTGTTTTTTATGGAGCTGTATATTGAATCTTTAAGATATACTGTCATTTTGCTAATTTACCTGTGTCTTACTATATTATCTTTGTCTTACTAGAAGCTGTTGCAGTGCCCCCTGGTCATAATGTACAATGTTTGGATAAGTAGTTTGATTATTGTTTTTGTGTTGGGCATAGCATGAGGTGAAAAAATGGGTTGCGTTAATAAGCCATGCAGTGAGTAGAATGAGAAATAATTTAGAGAAGATATATAAAGGGAAATTAAGGTTGCCAAGGTGGTAATTTTCTATTTTATGTATTGGGTATATTTTTAAAATCAGAAGTCATTGCAGATATGCTGATATGTGTTTACTGTGTTCTTTCTGAAAAGGCTTGGTATCTGAGGACCTACTTGGTGACAAATTTCTTGCATGTATTTCAGGTTTGTATGAATATGTGAAGCCAGTGTGGGAGGGTAAGCTGAGTGTCACGGCCCCAGATGTTGACATCAAGAAATTTGGAGCAGCGTACATGGCTGATGGACCCACACTTGACCCAGCCACACCACAGGTATATTTGTGAGCAATAAGAACTTTTTTTTTTCCCCCCATAATTTTGACTCTACATATTTTGACAAGTGTGTTGGCCTTCAGAGATGGTTTCAGTAAGCTTCAAAAGTCATCACACACTCTTTATGTATTTAAAAAGCATGGTGGCCCCCAAAGACAGTAACAGTAAGGTTCACAGGTCATCACTCATTCTCTCATTAGCTTTTCATACCTCTCTGAAACATTTTGACTTCTAGCAGTTATAGCCCTGTGGATAAAACTTACAGATAGTGAGTGGTGAGGGTGCACTACCCAGAGTTGATCGCACCTATAAGCTGTATTATGGTGGCGCCCAGAAACGCCCTGATGGCAACTACTGTCGTGTGGTGAAGGATGCAAAAGGCAAGGCATTCGCACTGGTGGGGGAGAGCAACAGGTGAGGCTTGCATAGGTTAATTTGTAATAAATGGGTAAATATCTGGAATGAAACCATAAATGTTTCATTTATAACTGTAACTGGTTCATAGAGTTTCAGTTGAAATAGTGCTTGTATCATAGTTCTTGAATTACTGTTAGTCTGGTAGTAATTCTAGCACTGAAAGGTAGCATCACTGGGTGTTTTTGTTTTCTTTTTGTGTTATATAAATGTATAGTTGACAGTATTTTAATGAATGCAGTGTGTTTTACCACTTGTGCTTCTCACTTTGCTCTGCTGGCTAATATTGATAAGCTAAGAGTCTGACGTTATGCTGTACCCACAGATGAATTACTTTGGTATGTTGTGCCTGAACAAAGAGCTAGAAATATGTCCTATGTGTGAAGTTGGCCCATTGTAGTAGTAGGCAAATTTTTCCATTGTTCGTTTGTTTTTGAAGGCTCCAACATGCTTGCATGCATTGGCCTTGGTCGCCTAATGGCAGCTTTCCATGCTGCTCGATCTCTGGCAGCTTTCCTATTCAGTCCCCTACCCTTCAGGTCACACTCAGTTACCACGTCCTAGGTCTTTTTCGGTCTACCTCTCGTAATCCTACCCATAACATTAACTCTTCTCACTTTCTGCACCCAGTTATCATCCCCCATCATCTCCACATGCCCAAACCATGTCAGTCTACCTTTCCTCATCACAACACCAATACACTCCAGCTCTATCCCACCCCTCAAGTCTCCCATCATAAACCTAGCGCCCCCAGGCCTCACACTCAGGGACGCACTGCACATTCACCTAAGCATTGTTATTTCTGTACGTTTAAGCCTGCAAATATCCTCTTCCTTTACTTCCCAGGTCTATACAGCATTACACTCCTAACACATGCTGCACACAGAGATCCCTTAGCATGCAGGGAGAGCCCTCTCAATGTCAGGAGAGGCAATAGCTCCCTGAACTTCTTCCAACCACTCCACACTCTAGCCTCAGAGCTAGCTCCAGCCCCACCTCCAGCACATAACATGTCTCCCAGATAACAGAATTCTTCCACACACTCAAGAGACTCACCAGGAAGTTCAATCCTTTCACGCCTGACAATCTCCACCTGCTCTCCCCGACACACTGCACCCATGAAATCAGAATTGTCTTGCAGTCTACATCTAATACCATAGCATCTCTTCTGCACCCACTTATCACAGACACTGCACAAGATGGAATTACTTCCCATGCCCTTGTGGCAAATCACACATGGCCACTCTCCCTCTTCTTTGACGGTACTGCCACCAGCCCTAGATACCATTACTTTCATTTTATTTGCATTTACACTCAAGCCCTTGTGCCCCACACCATCTCTCTGCTTCCAACATCTTTCCTCCGTTTCCTTTTCATTCATTGCGATCAACACCAAATCATCAGCATACATATCTCCCATGGGAGTCCATTTCCGAAGTCATGCGAGACTTATCACAAACAGAGGTTTACCCACTTTTATCCATCCTTCCATGTTATAATGAAACTGAGCCAATAGGGGGATGGGACAGTGATGTGTCTGATAGTTCAGTATAGCCGATATTTGTTAGGGTCGGCTACATTGAACCCAGGTTTGTTATACACTGAATATTGTTCAATGGATACCTATTGGAATTGTGTGTTCACAGTTGTATTTCAGTTTTGCAGTTGTTTATGCTGTGTATCTTAACACTATACAGATAAATGTATTTATATTTTCAATTATTAATGAACAGTGGAGTGGAAAAAGCAACAAAAGTTGCTTACTCTGTACCGTTCATATGGTGTGATGTCTGTTTCCCCGCACTGTATTGACCCTTGGCTTGATATAGACAGTATACAGTATGTAATGAAGTTATTGGATAGGGTGAAGATGGTTGATATAGTGAAGTTTGGCTTAACGAGGTTTGATATAAGGGAGGGTTTACTTTACTCATTGCTTCCCCAGAAGCTAGAGAAGATTCTGCTTTCTCTTATTGTTATGTACTTCTTATTGCTATCACATAAAATTGTTACATGTAATGCTTTCCATTGTCAGAGCTGGCAGGAAAGTATGAGTGAATGTTTGATTGTGATATAATACAATATTGACCATTTACCTCTACAGGAAGGACGTACGCAATGCAGTGGAGGCAGCAGGCAAGGCTCAGCCAGGATGGGATCGACGCAGTGGTTTCAACCGTTCCCAGATCCTGTACTATTGGGCTGAGAACCTTGAGCAGCGAAGAGAAGAATTCATCACCCACGTAGCCTCAGCCATGGGATGGGAGGAAGATGAGGCAGGGAAGGAGGTGGATGGATCAGTAGAGCGGCTGTTCCACTGGGCAGCGCTGTGTGACAAGTACGGTGGGGTGGTGCAGGAGACGCAGCTGTATGGAACAGTGCTGCGGGTGCATGAGGCTGTGGGAGTCATTGGTATTGCCTGCCCTGATGAAAACCCCCTCTTGGCATTTGTGTCACTGGTGGGGGCTGCTGTGGCACGGGGAAGTGCTGCGGTGGTCGTACCCAGTGAGGCTCATCCCACCCTTGCCCTTGCACTGTACCAGGTGTGATATAATCCAAGCTTGCTGGATACAGAAAACCCTAGTTGTGTCACCCTTTTTTTATTTATTCACCATATTTTCGGGCATATAAAGTGCATGAGCGTATAAGGCGCACCCCAATTTTGGCAGGCCTAATCTGGAAACAATAAAAAAATGCAGCTAACCCCAGACCCCCTAGCTGAATGTCTCATGCTTTCGGCGCTCAACCCATTTACATATCGCTACATAACCATTCATGTGTTGGTTATAAAATTTACATGTATAGGAATCATGAAAATTTAGACTGACACTCTTTGGTAAGCTATCATGGTAGGCTAAGTTACAGTACTTACCTTAACACTACCAGATATCACCACTGACCTCCACCATCACCAGTATTGGCCATCATTAATAACTCGAACCACTATCAACCAACAACACTAAAATTATCAATCATCACCATTAATATTATCAGTCTCCACTGCCGACACTACCAACTACCACCCCTAATACAAAGCTATCATCACTGCTTAAGCAGTACGTGCCATCACCATGATCACTTGCAAATAGACATGGCGGCGCAAGTTGTGGCGTCATTAGAACTTACAGTAACGAAAAAATACTGCTGAATACTTAGTTTACTAAACTGTTACAGCGACTGAAATATGTTTGTTTAAATATCTATATTTTTTATTGTTACGGTATTTTTCCTCAAACTTATGAGAATTACAATACATCTTTTATTATAATGAACTGCCAGTTAACACAATCAGTACAGAACAATAAAGATCATATTTATAGTACAAATAGATATTTTATTTTATTTTTATTTTTATTTAACACCATAATAGGTACCCATAGCATTTGTATATTGTGCCAAATCTTACCGGTATTTTTTTGTTTCGGTAGTACAGATCACTGTCCTCTGATGAAAGCAAACAACAGTGCACAGCTGCTGTGGACGCAGGTTTGCTTATTATATACTGAATAACTATATTTGTAATTTATTATTATAATTACACATGTATAACTGTATTTAATTTTTAATATTTTGTTGCTAATCATTGTAAAGAAATTTGGGAAACACTTCTGTAAGGAAGGTGTTTGGAGTTTGTTTACGATACTGGTAGGCCTACCGCAGCACTGAAACTACCACTTGCCAGTAGCCCAAGCCTGACCTTGAGCATATATAAGGCTCAGGGTGATTTTCTGGGACATTTTTCTTTTTTGGAAAAGAAGCGCGTCTTTTATGCCCGAAAATATGGTATTTATTTTATTATTGTTATTACAATAATAATTACTATTATTATTATTATTATTATTATCATGGTGCTTGGTGGTTTAGTGGGGAGTTAAGTTGCTTCAATCGGATTGAGCCTGTGCAGGTTTCCATATCTAAGGGTTGGTTGGGGTTTATTGCTCATGCATTGCCACTCGGTGATGAGTGAGGCTGGTCACTCTTCTAATTGTCAGGACCAACTTGCCCAGCCCCAGGCTCCTACACTCCTCATGGGGCAACACAGGATTAGATGATGATTTTTTGTAAAGCTATGTGTGGAATGCTTTTAACCTGTAAGGTGTAGCCAGAATTACAGGGCTTGAATGGTGACTGAATGAAATTGTGGCTCATCCATGGACAAACTTTGGTTAATATCTAATTTTGTTAATTTTTTCTGGCTCTGGATCCTCCCTCACCCTATGGTGGGGTTCAAAAGGAGGTCTAGATGATTAAAAAAAAAAATTAAGTATTTGGCCATGTGAAGAAAATGGGGAGTGAGAGATTAACCGAGAGATTGTGAGTGAGGTGGAGGGGAAGGGGCAGACTGAGGATGAGATTGAGGGATGGGGTGGAGAGGTATATATGTGAGTGAAAGGGTGTGAGTGGGCAAGAACACAACCTGATGGTGTAGGACATTGAGGCATTTTGTGGACACCTCAGTTGGTAATAAGATGTCTGGCAGTAAATAGATTGATAGAAGTTCACATACCTGCCCTTGCTTTGTCAGGTCTGTTGTTAAACGAGTTCGCTTTCTGTTTGTACTAGATAATTTTATAAAATTATTTTTCATGTATCCAGGGATTTGATGTTCTGTATTATAAGTCCACTTTATATGGCAGGGATGTATTCCAGAATATCAGAGTTTTTCCATACAATTGGTACTCTTACTGAAGAAGCTGGTAAGTCAACTTTAATGAAAACAGCGGAACTCTCACAGACAGTTTTGCTGTGAATATCTTGAGTGAAGGAGTAAGTAAAGAATAAGTGTTAATTCATCAACAATTTAGCAGTGAACTAACTGTAAACAAGGACCAGTTATATGTGTTGTATTGCAGGTATTGGAGACATCTGACTTGCCTGGTGGAGTGATAAACATTTTAACCGGCAACCGTGACCATATCACCAAGTACCTCACTGAGCACCAGGATGTCCAGGCCATGTGGTAAGCTCACAGTCACTGACACATTTATTTTGTCTACTTTTATTTTTTCTGCCCACATGCATATATTCCCGCCACATTCTTTGTCTTGCTTTTCGTTACTTGTACTGACTGATTTTTTATTTTTTTCCCCCCTTGATTTTTGAGACAGTGGTACATTCAGGCAACTTTGCACTGATGACAAGCCAAAAAGTTTCCTGTAATCTAGAAAACTGTCTTACATTGTGTGGTGACCATATAACCAACAGATAGATACTTGGTGGTCCAGTGAGTTGAGGCACTGTAGCTGGATGTGACATATGAAGTGCTTAAATCCAAGGGGAAGTTGAGGTATATGGTTAGTGGGTTACATAATTCCTCTTAGGGTGAGTTACTGGTTATTCTTGTCTTAAATGTCTGAGCTGAGTAGCCAGGCCCTGGACCTCTATGCTTATGGTGGGGCAAAAAAACAGGTTACTGTATTATTGATTTGACATGTAGAAATAAACTAATAAGGAAGGGGTGCTACTGAGTTTCCAGCTGATAAGAATATGGGTGTTAGCCATTGATGACAGTGTCTCATTTGCCTCTGCAGGTACTTTGGGTCACTGGCCGGATCAAAGTTCGTGGAACACACCTCAGCGGTCAACCTGAAACGCACATGGGTTAACTATGGTCAAGGGAGGAAATGGTCCCAGAAGGACCAGGGGGCTGGGCCAGAGTTTCTGTATCATGCTACTCAGGTTAAAAATGTTTGGCTGACTGCTGGAGATATCTTTGCAAATTAAGGAAGGAAGAAGAGGGAGGAAGGAAGGTGTGAAAACTTCTTTGCAAATTATGGAAGAGTTGAGGAGGAAGGAGGGAGGGAGGACTGGAGAATTGTAGCAAAAGAAGGAAGATTGATATGGAAGAAAGGCTGGAAGAGAAGGTTAAGGAGGGAAGACTGGAGACATTTTTGCAAAATAAGGAAGAGTGAAAAGAAAGGACTTGAGACATCTTAAAAAAAAAAAAAAAAAAAAAAAAAAAGTGGCAGCAAGACATGAAGAGTGGAGTAGAAGCAAGAAAGATTAGAAAGGAGAGAAGAAAAGAAGATGGGAGACTGGAATGTATTTAAGAAGAAAAGTGGATAGAGAAATAGCTGTAAGATGCAGCAACGGTCAAGATGGAAGTACCCAAGTTGTTGTGGCAGTCACGTCAGTGCTGTACCCTGTCCACTTTAACTTAGCGTATAATTACCATCTGTCCACCAGGAATGCTGAGCTGTAACAAATTGATAAATACGAGTATATGATGCTAGTCACAAAAAAGTGTTATGGAAAGGATGTGGAGCCATAATATTCATCCTCGGTGAAACAGAAGTTAACTGCAAAGGGACAAAAGTCCCATGTGAGTTAAGATGGACTACCTAAGTGCAGTAATATTCTAGACTGAGGAAGTGAGGGAAAGGAAGGATGGATAGAAGGCAGTGAGAAATGGAAGACAGGAAGGAAAAGAAGAGAAGCCAGGTATGAAAATGCCATTGTTATGCATGGATTTAGAGAATATGTGAAGGGTAAAGGAAGTTTAGCACTGTATTGCACCTGTAGTTAAAAATAGGATGATGGTTGGATGAAAGTTGCTTGCTAGGTACAGTAGCTAGACTGTTGCTCATTTTCCAGGATAGAGTATTGATAGAAGTTATATTTTTATAGTGTAAATGCAGCAGTATCTATGACTACACTGGTAATGAAAAGAGTAGTTGGAGATTAGGGTACAAGGAGAGTACCTCTTGTTGCTGATTTGCCAATTAACATATGAATTAGTAGTTTTGTATGCTGGTAATTAGTATATAATTAATAAAAAATGTAGATATAGGAGGACATGTCTAAACTGGTAATGATGAGCATGTACAAATTATTGCTAAGATTTCATGCCAAAGGTAAGCAGTGACATTGTACTCAAAGATAACTTTTATATTCAGTAGGGAGAATTTAAGTATTTTGGCTCAGGTAAAAGAAAGCAGCATTAGTCACCATTGTTGGTACCATTGAACCGTGAGGTGTAACCCTTTCCATCAGATGACGTTATTATGATTTTGCTCTTGCTGTTTTACTGATTTTGTTTCAGTCAAGAGACATTTTTCAAATTGGTGGGGTTAGTTATTGCCTTCATTAATCCCTTTGTTGCTGGAGAGGGATGCCTTTATGTAGTGACATTTATATAAGCAGGTGGTTTAGCTTCCTGGTTATACAGTACCCTCGCGTCCAAGTATTTGTCCAAGACGTTTCGCGTCCAAAACGGAGACTATAAATAATAATCCAATATACTGTATTAATATGGAACCAACGGTTCATAATGGTCCAAATCTGAGGAGAATACAGCTATAACGGTCTCACCCGGTCCAACACAGTTCCTGCGCCCAGGAGAGTGATGTGGTTGTGATGTTGTCCAATAAAATATTGGCATCTGGTCACCTGATGAGGAGGTGGGGCTTGCTTTTGTCTTTCTCACCAGAGCATCGTGGACACACTTACCATGTATTGCATTGAATGTTTGCTCCTTGGTTATTGCCTCTCCTTATGTAATCATGCCTAGGAAACCGTCTGCTAACCCCTTGAAGCGTCGCCTTCTACCTCAGGCTTCTAAGCTGGAGATAATTGAGCTACTAAGCTGGAGATAACAAGCTCAGAAACACACATTTGCAAGGTGAGGAAATTTGTTTGGTGCCAAAATAGATCTAGGTTGATATTTGTAGGGGCACTTTTTGAAGAATTTGTGACTATTAATTTTTTCCATAAGGTCTTGTGTTGGTCCAAGACATATCTCATCCTAGACAGGACCCTCAGGTGACAATATTACTGTCTTGGACACGAGGGTACTGTATAAACATTCCTCACTTCCTTCCTGTACCCCAAAAGGAGGATGGTGAGGTGCAGAAGGAGGGCAGCTTCAGCCTGCAATCCATGGAGTTCACATCCAGATGAGAATGGGATTATACTTAATATTACAGTACTATTAACCTCATCACTATTTGCATGATATAATTTGGATATAATTTAACAGTAGCAAGAATAAAATATAAACTACATCATCAGGTGGAATAAGTTAAACTTTGTGTAGAAACTAGACAGTAGTTCCTAAGAAGTTGTATGTACAAGATCACAGCACTTTTATACAGTGTGTCTTGACTATCTTTTATGAGATAGAAATTTTAGTACTGTACTGATATCTTATGGTATCTAACAGATGGCTCTGTTTTTTAAAGTATCTAGTGCAGAACTGTAGTAATTCAACTATTTTTGTAGATGCACTTTTGTTAGTTCGTATTGTGTTTACTAACCACTCACAAAGGGGTATTATCTATCTTTCTATCTATTGCCAGACGCCTCAATCCCGTTTGGGGTGGCCACAAACAAATCGCCTCCAAGTCGCCCTGTCCCCCGCCATCTCACTGCCCTGCTCACAACTCGCACACCCCTCTCTCATACCTCTCCACCCCATCCCTCCATCTCATCCTTGGCCTCCCCCACCCTCTCCCCTCCTCCACCTCACTCACATACACTCTCTTCATCAGTCTTTCACCCTCCATCCTCTCCACATAGCCAAACCACCTCAGTGTGTTCCTCCTAATGCGTTCAGTTTGGTTTTCTGTCCACCTTCTGCAGTCTACTATCCCCCTTTTAGAGGATGGGAAGTGAGTTGAGGGGCATTTGTGTAGCTTGGTAGGAGAGGAGCCCATTTTTGTTGGTGCAAGAAGGCATCCCTCTCCAGCACCACTGAGGGGGTTAATGAGGGATATATGTAACTCCTCCAGTTGGGAAAGTCTCTCCTTAGCTAAATAATGGCCTTTGAAAATAGCAAGAGAGGAGTAAGAAAGATATCATTGGGCTGAAAGGGTGAAGGCCACATTTGTCGAATAGTTCCTAAGGCATTGGAGTCTGCCCTTTGTTTTCAGGTATATTGTAGTTATTAGTATTGTTTTTGTTGTTTTTTACATCATTCCTATTGGTTTATATATGTATATATATATATATATATATATATATATATATATATTGTAGTTAGTAATGTGCTTGCTATGTTTGTTGGGGTATGTCATAGTTACCAGTATTGTTTTTGATGTCTTGGTTCAGGTATATGCTAGTTGTTAGTATTATGTTGCAGTGTTCCGGTTTAAATTTATGATGTTAATAGTACAGGTTGACATGTATGATGTAATAAAACTTATTGATTTCCCAAGGATTTTGAAGTTAGTTCTTTGTACTGTATTTTCTATATAATCATGCTTTCTGCTAGCAACTACAGTGCTACATATTGTAATGTAGTCCAGCACTTAGCAGGTTACTTATTAACCCATTCACCATGAGGATTTTATTTAAAATTTACTAGACATCTCCAGATGATTTTATTCATCTTATGATAGACTTTGAGTTGGAAGGGTTCGATATTGGCTAAACTAATCCCTTCACCACTATACTGTTTTTTTTTATCAAGGCGAAGATGCACTTGACAGGTTAGTGCTGCTTGGCTGAATGCAACGTTACTTCATAATCTCTTTACTCGTCAGCATTATTAATTGACAACTTATATCTGAGGGGGAGATTTGGGTTAGTAAATATTATTCCGACATGTTGCATTCAGCCAGTCATCACCAGCCTGTCTAGTGCATCTTTGCCTCAGTAAAAAAAACTGAGTATAGAGGTTCATCCTTAGTTGGGTAAAATTGGAGATAGCTAGAATAAACAAAGGCATTACCATTTTCAAAGGGTACATAACATAAACTTGCTTTGTAGTGTAATACTGTATGTTGCACTACTATACATGCCTTATAACTAAAGTAGTACTTTAGATTCATGTACCATACATTCCATTTTTCATTAGCAGTTTGCTCCTCCTCTTTTTAGTAGTAGTAGTTGTTCCCTAGGCAGTCTGGCTGAACAGCTCTGAGTCCCGAAGGAAGGCCATGGCTCTTTGTAATGAGTACTGTAGTGTGCTGTAAGTGCAGCTTCTACGTCAGTACCGTATTGTGTTCGCAGCCTTAGAACAAGTGCCATAATTAAAGTACTGGTAGTGTCATGGATCAAAAGTAAGTGCCATTTTATTTTTGTGTGGGACCATAGGTAATTGTTAATAAGGGAGTATTATTAATATTTATAGTCTAATATATATATATAAAAAAAATGGTGCTTGTTGCAAATGTTAGGGAAGTAATTTTATGTCATTAGAACGTATAGTACATGTTAATCTGCAGTTCTTTGTTTGTGAATAAATTTTTGCTTGGAAATGTGCTTTTTGCTCACAGCCAGCATCATTATCATCCCAACCTCTTTGTTTCCTACTTAAGGATGGTGATGAGACTGGGACCAGAACCAAGGAAAGAGAAAACTTGATGGAACGAGAGGGTAATCAGTGCTGTGCCCTGGGAAATGGGCCACACATTCTCTCACCATTCAGGCCCCTTGCATCCTGACTCAAAGTAAGTTACAGTATATTCCCAGCCAAGGCAATTCAGTCCAAGGATGTTAGTTTTGTCCTGTTGCTGTTACCACTAGAGGAGGCTCCCTGTACTCTTTTTACTGTAACTTGCCTGAAATTACCATCTCTGCCTTGAATACTGAGTTGTAGCAAAAGATGAACAGGTGATGGTAGGCAGATGACGTGTTATGAAAAAGATGTTGAGCCGTAGTATTTTCTTTTGTAAGTCACTGAGCTACATGAAATAAAAGTGCAAAAGGATGAAATTCAAGGCCAAGTTAAGGCGAAAGAACTACGGTATAGTATTGATGGGCCGAATGAAAGCTGTACCAAACCCTGCAGTGTTTAAAATTCACTTGCTGTTATCATTTTTCATCAGAGGGAACTGGGTCACACGGCCTGAATACAGTACTAAGATGCGGTTGTATGAAATTCAGTGAGCCTTAGTTATGAGACAAGATAGAATTTCCCTGGCTACTAGTCAAATCAACCATCCAGCTTGACTACACTTGACCATAAACTGAGCAAAAAGGGGTTAGGGATCTTTATCAGGTTAAATGTGCTATAAATAAAATTGAAGATAGCAGAAAGTTTTAATAAATGATGCTCTCTTGCTAAATGTGTAAATATCTGGGTTCCTTTCTCATGTAATTCATGTAAAGATTGAGTAGCAGCTGGGAAAGGTTTAATGAACAGATTCACTGGTGTGATAATAGTGTGAGTTGATGTATTATTATATGTATATGAACACTTGGATTCCTTTGATTCACTCACTCTGTCAGTCTGGAGACAGTCTTTGTTATATTAGTGCTGCTGCCAGATTTAGTTGTTCTCTTGATATTGGTACAGCTGTCTAATATTAAAGGTGTTAATGAAGACTGTAGATTGAAGGTATTAATGAAGGCTGGAGTTTGAAGGTGTTAATGAAGGCTGTAGATTGAAGGTATTAATGAAGGCTGTAGATTGAAGGTGTTAATGAAGGCTGTAGATTGAAGGTGTTAATGAAGGCTGTAGATTGAAGTTGTTTATGAAGGCTGTAGATTGAAGGTGTTAATGAAGGCTGTAGATTGAAGGTGTTAATGAAGGCTGTAGATTGAAGGTGTTAATGAAGGCTGTAGATTAAAGGTGTTAATCAAGGCTGTATATGGTTCCTCTGGTTCCAAGTCACACCCACGGTATATAAAATCTGAGGATGGCAAAAATAGATTATAAAATGATGTTAAGTGGCTTAAGGAGTTCGTGTCTTGGTTGCTGTGTTGCGTAAGTCATGTCGTAAAGATAGAGCGACAGGTGAGAGTGGCTGAATCAGCAGATAGACAGGTGTGGTAATGGTTGGAGTCGGTGTAGCATTAAATGAGGGACCACACATACCAGGGGATAAAGCTTCGACCTACTGGAATCCAATTCATGAGAGATAGCACTACTTTGACCCTTCCTGTATGTCTGGGTGGTGGATATAGCCTCCCTTTATCAGCTTTTCAACCATATTTACTTTGCTGAAAAACAGATAGGTAGTCTTGAAAAGGACAGATAGATAGTCCTGAAAAATAGATAGATAACCCCGAATAATAATCAAGAAAAACAGTCTTGACATAGATGGTCCTTATAATTAGATAGTTCTGAAAGGGTTTAGTTTGACAGCAGGCTACAGCATCAACACTTAGGCTCTTATGACAGCTGAATAAAACTATTGACATCAGATGGTATAAAATACTAGTTATCGGGACCCTGAATTGGTTAATTTTTTTTTTTTCTCTCTCTCTGTCTCTCTCTCGAATTGAAGATATTGAGACAGCGTGGCAAGTAAATTGGCCTTGTGTGTCATTTTCCATAAGCTGAGAAGTGCGTGCTGCTTCAGACCTGTTGTTGTAGTAGTAGTAAGTCCTGGTAGCAGTATGTAGTAGTAGTCATAGTAATAGTAGTAATTATTATTATTATTATTATTATTATTATATTGTTATTACGGTTTTATTGTTGCCATTATTATTGTAGTGGATGATGGTGGTGTTTGTTACCTCTCAAGATCTATGACCACCACCAGCATGAATGAAAACATGACGGTATGAGAAGTGTCATGAGAGTGCTATTTCTCATGAGTACCGCCTGCCCCTTAACGATTTACGGCAACCAGGTTCTTCATTCCCGTAGGTTTTTAGTGACTAGCAAAAATCCGTATTGTGCCGTCTCATATTTACGACTTTCCACAAGCGAACACACCAATTTAACCAGTCATGAACCTCGGCATATAATACGTTTTTACTTAATTATGTATTTATGGAAAGTTGATGGGGACAACATTAATGCATAAATAAACCCAACATGAATACATTACCATGTCTTGTGTAGAAACTGGAAGGAAAGATCAAGAGACTGGAGGGAGAGAGGGGGGGAGTAGGGTAGTTGTAGCAGGTAGAAAAATCCTGAAAAAAATAGTGAGAGATGGGGGAGGGGGAGTAAGGTAGTAGATTGACTGGAAAAAAATTGGTATAGATAAGAAAACCAGCATCCCGAAAAAATGCAATAATAAGACACACACACACACACACACACACACAGCTGTCATATATTACATCAAGCCTCTCATCTTTTAACATCTTGATTCGCTGACGTCTCTTCAGGTATATTCTCGGCTATCTCTAGACTGTGTGTGTGTGTGTATTTGGAGAGACTTCTAGAACTGGAGAACTTTATACTGTATATAGCCTTCATTAACCACTATTACAGGTCTCTCTCTCTCTCTCTCTCTCTCTCTCTCTCTCTCTCTCTCTCTCTCTATGTAATTATCTGTCTGGCTCCAACTGTCTGCGCAGTTGCAGTATTTTAAAGCCTCTCTCGTCCTTCAAGGTTCCAACTACGCCATGTGTAGGAGAGAGAGAGAGAGAGAAAGAGCAAGTAGATGTATATCCATCCATCTTCATATTTCCACGGTAACCTTGCTCACCCTTGGCTCGGATTTAAGCGGTTCTTTGCGGTGTGAGATGGTTCAGTGCCCGGGGGTGGGATGCAGAAAGTTCCTAGTTTGGCTCCAGTCTCATCATCCTTACGCTAAATTGTAAAACCCGTGGCATTGCTCTAGGTATTTCTGAATGTATTGTCAATATTCGTGTACTATTCTGCTGGATTTTGCAAATATCCTGGAGGTTGTCAGAGGTTTTATAGATAGCGGATATACGAACATCTGCGACATTTGGGTGTGCATCATAGTGCTACCAATTTTGCGTTTCATCTTGCGTTAGGGGGAGATATTCCATTTAGTGAGTTTTTAATGTATTTCGCCAAGAAATACAGCAAGTGTCCACAAAGTTAGTGATATTCCAACTTATGTTGGATTGTAAAAATTATTATTAATCGGCATTCTTGCTACTTTTGTGAGCAAGTTTAGCGACATGTGGCAGTTAATATAGCAACCGTAGTGTGCACGGTGTGCCGCGTTGTGGCACAAGCCAGTGTTGTGCCTGGCGTCCGAGAGGTGGGCCGTGCTACATCCAACCGTTCCCCACAGTCACTCGGGGCCAGGTTTTCAGGCCATTGATTTCCTCTGTTGTGTGCAGTGATCACCAGCTGGGTCCCGGCGATTACGTGATAGACTGGGGATTGGCAGCTGCAGTATCCAGCACCACGCAACGCTATTCAACGTGACAAAAATGGACGAAAGTTTGTTAAAACAAGGATCTACAGAGCCTTGCATCCCGGTCGCCTTCAAAACAAAGGTATGGGGAAAGGATGACGGTAGATTTTAATGCTTTCCCAGTATTAGCGCCTGTTTGATAGTGTTCAAAATCAGCGATCGATAATAGATAAACAGATCATATTACTGTTAAAATTAGAGTCTGTCAGGCTCTTCATCCCGCCTCCCCAAAACAAAGGTCAGAAAGGGTGATTTTGAATGTTTTCCGCATTATTAACGTCTGTTTTGAGATTTTTTCATCGCTGTCCGAAAATGGACCCTTAAAGCAAGATTGTCGAGCTTTGATGTCGCCTGCCTCTGGAACAGGTAAGGGGAAGGGTTTGACAGCTGTTTCACATGTGCGTGTAAACCAGGATATATATAATGTTCAGAATAATTGCAAGGGGAAAAGCGTCATGAGTTCACCCCAAAGCCCTTAGCCCATGCTGGATACAGGTGTCTGATGTTCAGGTGTTGTGCATATAAGCTGGATGTGCAGGGTAATCACAACATCCGTCCGTAAACCAGATTGATAGGCGCGAAACGGTGGCCCGTTATAATGCGGATTTTCCATTCCCCAGGCAGTTTCTCTTGAGCTGCGAGGACATCTCAGTGTTTTCATTGCCTGTACTCTATCCATAGCCAGACGTCGTAATCCCGAAAGGGGTGGCAACAAACAAATCGCCTCCATATCGCTGTCTCGCCATTTCTCTGTCCTCCCGCCAACTTACCTCCCCCCCTTCCTCATATACCTCTTCATTACATGCCAGCCTATCCTTCATCGCTTATTTATTCACACCCTACACCCACAATCATACCCGCCTCCACACCAGGAGACTGAGCCATCCTAAAAGCACGTAAGTTGGCTCCAGGTGAGTTTCCACTAGAACGGTGTTTACAGATCACATTGTATATGGAACCTGAGTTAAAGGCTGTGAAAGTAGCAAGACTAATAAAAACCAACAACTTCAAAGTATCAGGAAAGTCATATCGCATTTTTCGTGATAATAACACATCTCGATTGGTTGTGAAGTGTGGGGTAGGTGTAGGAGTGAGGATAAAGGATCAGCAATCTTATTACTTCCTCATATGGTGTGTTTCTTGATTTCCTTTAAGTTTTGCACCGTTTGTTCCACTTTAGGAAATTTATATATATATTTGTTTATTGAATTAGCATTTTATTTATTGTTACAGGAGGCATTAATTATATCCCTAACACCTTTCACTTTTAGGATATTTTGAGTGCAAGGCCTGGGGGAGGGGGCTAAGTTTGCGATGGAAGAGTTGAGAGGTAGCATGGGACTGGAGTGTATTGGTGTTGTGATGAGGAGAATTAGATTGAGGTGGTTTGGGCATGTGGAGAGGATGGGGGATGGTAATTGGGTGCAGAAAGTGAGAAGTTTTAATGTTGGGGGTAGGGTAGTGAGAGGTTGACCGAAAAAGCCCTGGGACGGTCATTGAGTGTGACCAGGATTAAGGGACTAAATAGGGAAGCTGCCAGAGATCGAGCAACATGGAGAGCCGCCATTAGGTGACCAAGGCCGACGCATGGAAGCATGTTGGAGCCTTCAAAAACGAAAACGATATATAATAATTTGGTTGAAGGAAAAGTATGGCATCAGATTGTAACATCGGCTCTGGTTAGGTTTTGAAGGATTTGGTAGTTGTATGACTGAATTTACACGTACAGACGATCTTCATCATGACAGAAACTCATGAATATTTACTTTAGTCTGAGTGCCATGTATTTAAACAGTTGTGTGATTGAAAACACAGGTATAAAAACTGTGAAACACAACTTAGGTCGAGAATTTTTGGTAGGTGTATGAATTGAAGATGTCTGTTTGGTATGTGTATTGGGTGAAGATGATTGTTTGTTAGGTGTGTGGGTGAAGGTGATTGTTTGGTAGATGTATGTATGAAGGTGTTTGGTAGGTGCATGGATGAAGGTGTTTGGTAGGTGTATGAATGAAGATGTTTGTTTGGCAGGTGTATGGATGAAGATAAAAGTATAGACACGATCGTCGACATCACCCATACTCAGGAAGATTTGTAAAGTGGCCCCGTCGTGCAGGTGGTGGTGCAGTAAGCCAAGTATTGAAGGTATTTTTAACTCTGGCATCTGTTTTGAGTTTACGAGTATGGCCGGAGAGTATGCCGCGTCAAAGGTTCATGTCCTCGCCACTACTGTATTATGACGTTCCCCACGCTGAAGTTCAAAATATTGTGATCGAGTTCATTTATCTGTACAATCCATCAAATGTTAACTCTTGCGTCTGTACGCTGTGAAACACTGGACGAAACATTTGGAAATGTTCTCCAGTAAACATCATTTTTTTTTATATGCCTGCCCTTTTTATCAGTGCGCGTTAAAGAAGACCCTCTATGCACAAGCCCATCCACTGAGAAAAGCTTGTTTCAGAAGCGCGAACAGCAGTAGCGTTCATTGTGAAACCATGGATCATCTGCGTAAAGATCGTGCGTACCTAACTCCTGATAGGCTGTAAAAAACACCCTTGGATCACTTTCTTCTGTGGAAAACTGATTCATCCAGTGAAAAGTAGACCGCTCCTGTAGATATTTAAAAGCTAAAGTTAGATCAAGGTAAGGTAGGCTAGGGTAGGTAAACTTAGCTTAACTTAGCCTAGGTTGTTCACTTTTTCATAGGAGCATCACGTTTATGTAATGGATAAGTGACCTTTTTCATGGGGATAGCACATTATCATCTGTGTAGGGTGTAGCTTATGTACCTTATGTATCTGCATTATTAGAGTTTGAAGATGATCCATTGTGGCAAGTGGAAATGTTGGGTGTCTCCGACCCACCATTTCCATCTGTTACAATGGATATATTCACACTCTGTGTCTCACCCACCCAACATTTCCATGAGCTGTATGTTTGTTAATATATCGCTTATCAGTGTCCTGCTTGATTTGGATCAGTGTTAGCACATGCTTTGTATGCGGGTCTGGGGCGATTTGTGTGCAGATTAAAGGTCATGGGCAAATTTAGGGCGTGGCGCAGCACCGTCACTAGTTTGTACCCTTTTCACGTAAATGTGGCCCAGATATACGCCAGTCCATTTGTAACTACTTCACCCAGACCAGTGCCAGAAAAAAAAAAAAAAAAATTAGTCCTACGGCTCTACTTGCTTCCCATGACATCTTTTTGGTACTAGCTTGCTATTCTAGTATTAGTTACTGTTGCAGCTCAGCATTCAATATGGAAAGATAACTGTAGTCCAAGTTAGGGTAAAAAGACACTTGGGTTGTGTGACTTGCTCGTCTAAATAAAACCGTGTGGTGTTAATTGTAATAGAATACGTTTCAGCAACCATGAGCAGGTTGATGGTGACAGCATTAACACTGAACTGGATGTAATCGTCTGGCATTAACGTGTAAGAAAATAAGCCCTGACAGATTTAATAGGCATTGTAAGTGTTTGTGAAGATATTGGGAGCTGTTTGATTGCATACAAGTATAGCAAACATCCTAACCCTTCTGTCAGATGATGTAATTTTATACACTATGACGTCCTCTAATAATACCGTCATTTCTTACAGTATGACGTAATTTTATAGTGTGATGTAATCATAGCCTTTATACGGTATAATTTTTATTAAATACAAACTCCATAATGAAGGGGTTAAGCACTGCTTAAGCTCAAGAACGCATAAGACTGTACCCCCTGAACGCATACATTGTACCCCCTGAACGCATGCATTGTACCCCCTGAACGCATAAGCACTGTACCCGCTGCGGGTGTTGTGGTGCTGAGAGCCAAGTACTGACGCTATATTTAACATTTTGCCTGCCATCATGAGTTAACTCTCGCAGTCCCATGACGTGTTACTGTATTATTGCAGCAGCCACACGATTTGTTCAGCTTGGGAGAGAGCTCTGCAAACTGGTATAGAGTTTTGTTGATGTCTGTGAACGTTGGCTCTGAAAGTAAAGGTAGATAAGAGTAGACTATGACTATTGAGGGAGAAGGTGATGTTATGGTGTGGAGACTTGAACTGGTCAGAGAAGTACCTGACGGGAAAAAAAAAAAAAAGAAAAAAAAAAGGAAATGTGCTAAGGAAGTGGAATGTAGAGTGGCACAGGGAAGGAAAGTGGTCTGTGCTATGGCTTTGTTGCGAAACGGAGGTCTGAGTGTGGCAGCTGCAAGAGGATTACATGAAAGAATATTAGTATCTACAATTAGTATGGGTGTAAAATTTTGGTGGGACAAAGACGAAAAGACAGAGTTAGTGGGGTGGAGATGGGGTCTTGAGAAACGTGTGTGGCGTGCGGAAGGTGGATAGGAGCAAGATCTAAAGGCTTTAGATATTGGATAGGATAAGAAATAATGTGATTCGTGAAAGATGTCGAGTTAGGAAGTTCATGAAGAGCGGAGTTGAAGAGAGGGTACCATACTTAGATGGTATGGTCATATGGAGACAATGGGCATAAGTAAGGTGGTGAAAGGGGGTACCTATATCGGAGTGAGTTTGAAGTTGGGTGGGAGTGTATGTGGGAATGCAAGGTTATAGACAGGGTGGTGAAAAGGGTTTGAAGACATGAGGCGTGGTAGGCCAGCAAGCAGGCGGATACATACGCCAAATGAGTGTGTGAGAATGCAAGATCGATAAGGCTAGGAAACTGAGAAGGGGTTGAACTGGTTGGATGAAATTGTACTGAGGATTACTTGACAAGAATTTGGCACCCCTTTTTAACATGCCATATGCTGAATGAATACGAGTATATTTCGCTTTACTCTAACTTGGCATAAAATTGACATCTTTCCATCTCAGATGCCGAGCTGTAACAACAGATTAGCACTAGACTGTGATGTTCGTTAAAAGAAGTGCCATAATAACATGTAGAGTTGTGGCATTGTCTTTCTGCCACAGAGGTACCGTATCTCAGTCCACGAGAATATTAACGTGCCACGTATGCAGAAGGGGGAAAAAAAAATAAAAAATAGGTAGCTTGCTTTCACCCTGCGGAACCGGTTCGATTCCACAACTTGAATACGAAGTCGTGAATGCAAGAAATATGAGCCTTAGTTAGGAATAAGTGTCCTTGGTTACTAGCCAGAGTAACCCTCCAGTCTGACTGCACTAGCGCGTCAACAGACGAAGATCCCTAATTCCTTTCAGCTGCGTGATGGCCATGTGGTGTTATGTATGAACCATTTGACTAGTAAATAAGGAGACTGCCCGCACAGTCAAGGTTTATCGAATTTCACGCAACCACAATTTATTGTTGGGATTGAGAGTATCCCAGTTCTGTCAGATGAAGCCAAACTGGCTCTGGTAACGAAGTGCAGGGGAGCCTCCTAAGGACGCGAAAATACGGCAGCCAGACTTGACGTCATCTTGCAGCGATAGCATTGATTATCTCTCTCTCTCTCTCTCTCTCTCTCTCTCTCTCTCTCTCGGTGTGTGTGTGTGTGTGTGTGTGTGTGTGTGTGTGTGTGTGTGTGTGTGTGTGTGTGTGTGTGTGAGGAGAAGAGAGCATCAGATAGCGAAAATTATAGCCTAGCGTGTGGAGGGTTAGCGTAGGCTAGTTGCCCATAGTCACGAGGATGTGCACGTGAGCTTACCAGGCACCATTTGTTCTCCACTTTAAATTGGCCTAGATTTTATGTAAATACGGTACTACGGCTGTGCTGCTTTAAATAGCACTTCTTCGTGACTAGCGCCGTTTACCAGGGCCTAGAGTTTCGTCCATTTGAGACTTTTTAAGTGGCAGAGAAGAGCAGTACTATGACCATCTTTTTCACAGTACTTCTTCGTGATTAGCACAGTTTCTAGGGCCAGGATTTTCGTTCTTTTGAAGCTTATTAAGTGGTAGAAAAGGACTACCATGACGTCATCCTTTCCATAACAGTTCTTCGTGACTAGCGTTGTATTCTAGCGTTAATTTCGTCCATAGTCACGAGGTGCACAGTGAGCTTACCAGGCACAATATGTTCTGTTCTCCTAACTTGGCCTAGATTTTTATTTTGCAGCTTGTGCCACGAAAATCAGTGACGGTAAAGTGCAGGTATACAGCCTTGCCATAGCACTTCTTCGTGATTGGCACATTATTCGTGTTAATGTATATCGGGCCAAAAACAACAGTACTACGTCAGCCTTCTTTTTCATAGCAATAGCGCTTCTTCATGACCAGCATGTGTTCCAGGTTTAACTTGGCCCATAGAAACGTGGATGTGCGCGTGAACTTAGACATATGATAGCTTTTTCACCTTAACTTGCCCAGATTTTCGTCCTTTTGCAGCTTATTTCATGTAGCTCAGTGCCCAAAAGGAAAATTACTATAGGTCTACATCCTTTCCATAGCACTTATTCGTGATTAGCACTTTATTTTTGGGCTATTTTCTACGGTAGGGACTTGCGTGGCTTACAATACGATGGTTCTATCCTTTCCATAATACTGCATCATGACTAGCACTGGATGTTTTTGTTGTAGCAGAGAGAGAGAGAGAGAGAGAGAGATCATGACTAGCACTGGATGTTTTTGTTGTAGCAGAGAGAGAGAGAGAGAGAGAGAGAGAGAGAGAGAGAGAGAGAGAGAGATGGGCAGCAGTTGATTGATGTGTCGCGTGAGGGGATCTAAGAGATATGCCGACCAGTGTCCGAAGAACGTGAATGTGCACGTGACATGAGAGTCATGTCTTGTGGGGAGGCCCATGGAGTGCAGGGTGGTTTCCATGGCAACGTGACAAGACACGTGACCGTACCAAAGAGGCTCATGGGTTCTCGTCGCTTCAGAAGGCTTCGTAGCATCTTTCCTTTGACGATTTTTTCCTGCACACCACACGTTAATAACCTGCCCTATTAATGCAGTCTGTCAGTACATCAAAGCTTCCTAGCACCTCTTGCTTAGCGATTTATGTTATGCTTATGACGAGCTGATAATCTCCTCTTGCTATATTATGTGATCCCGATATTACAGTGCCATAAATAATAAACAGAAGAAAAGTACAGGGTACTTTAAAAAAAATCGGTAAGAATGAGGTGCTAGGAAGCCTTAGCGTAGCCTACGGGAGCCGGGGTTGGATGATTGGCGCAGGCAAGAGACTTCGTAACACGTATCGCATATCGTTTTATTTTGTATATTACACAATATATTTTGAGCGTATGAGAACACGGCTTTGTGTTTCCAGTGCCTGGCCATTTCGTTATCAGTTCATGTAATCCGTGGACACCGTTTTTGGCAGGGATCTCGTAACTCCTGCATGGCCAGGGGGGCTGACAGCACTAGCCTCTACTCCCACCCACCCGTCCTGCACGTGTCTTGCACATGTGTGAGATCGTATCTTGCGTGTTTTGGAGATTGGTAACACATCTGCCTTAGCGATTTATCATCCACTGTATACCTGATGGCCCTCTAACTGGTTTGGAGATTGGTAACATCTCTTTTTTAGCTATTTATCCTGCACTTTGTACCAGATTATCCTGTGAGTGGTTAGATTTCCTAACATATTTCTTAGCGATTTATCCTATACTTTATACCCGATGATCCTCTAGGCGGTTTGCAGATTCGTAACACCTCTTCCTTAGCGATTTATTCTTTATCCCTGATTATCCTCTTGTAAATTATTGGTACAACTATGTCGATTTTAAAACACGACTGACATGGAAGGATGGTAATATGTAATTTGCAAAATAAATCGCAAAAGAAGTGTTCTGGAGCCTTCTTCCCTGCCTGATGTTCATTTACTATATTCTCAGTACATGTGTTGGTTATCAGCCCCCCCCCCTCTCTCTCTCGCAAAAAAAAAAAAAAAAATGGGCGTGCTCCAACCTTTATTACAAGAAATTCTATTACGGAACGAGTTAGCAACTGTCGTCAGGAGCCATATATATAATATATATAAAATATATAAATATAAAATATATATGTATATATATATATATTTTGTTTATAGCGTGGAGAGAGAGAGAGAGAGAGAGAGAGAGAGAGAGAGAGAGAGAGAGAGAGAGAGAGAGAGAGAGAGAATTATACGATATGAATCTGTCAAGGTCGTGTTTATTGTGCTAAATTATTAAAGTAAACAGTTCATTATAGCACACACACACACACACACACACACACACACCGTACGAATGTTTTCGCTCCAACATGCTTGCCTGCGTCGGCCTTGGTCACTTAATGGCGGCTTACCATGCTGCTTGATCTCTGGCAGCTTCCCTGTTCAGTTCTTTCCCCCTGAGGTCACATTCAGTGACCTCGCCGTGGGTGTTTTTAGGTCTACCTCTTGCAACCCTACCCCCAGCATTAACACATCACATTCTGCACCCAATTATCATCCCCCATCCCCTCCCCATGCCCAAACCACCACAGTCTACCGCTCCTCATCACAACACCAATACACTCCATTCCCAACCTACCCCTCAACTCCTCAATCGTAAAGCTACTAGCCCCAGGCCTCACACTGAGGGACACACTGCATATCCACCTAGCCTAATCGTTGTCATTTCTGTACGTTTGAGCCTGCGAATATCCTCTTCCTTTACTGCCCAGGTCTCATTACCATACAGCATTAGACTCTAACACATGCTGCATATATATATATATATATATATATATATATATATATATATATATATAGAGAGAGAGAGAGAGAGAGAGAGAGAGAGAGAGAGAGAGAGAGAGAGAGAGAGCAGTAGCTTAGAATGTCTACATCTGCTCAACTCCTTTGTTGGTGACGTGGGTGCTCTCAGAATAATGTTGCATCATGTTTCCCCTTAAAGACAGACAAAAGTTAATTGATGTTGGTGATGAGCTAGTAGCATCGTGGTCTCTTGGCTGTCACAGCTTGTAATATGGGCTGATGTTTGATGTAGTACAGGCTTATATTGATTCTCTCTCTCTCTCTCTCTCACACACACACACACACACACACACACACACACACACACACACAATTATTTCAACAATCCGTACATGGACAGCATCACACACAAGCAAATGCAGGGTGTAGACGCTGACTTACGTAACCCCTGCCACTAACACCCTCGGTCACAGCACTGAACCCATTACAGGCCCCAACCACAGCACTTGGTTATGTCAATTTGTCTCCAGCTAGACTACACCTTGCATTTTACCTCACCATATCATCACATCGATAGGGAAAGATTGCCATGTTTGAGACGTAGAAGCAGTATTTACTAACATTATTGAGCCTGAGTTACTGTAATACATTCCTTGTTTAGTCTTTTAATTTATACATAGTCTTTTGTTTTCACTCATAAACCGGACTGAATGCTTAAGCGGAAGAATACGAAAAACAAACCGATTTTGATAACAGTAAACTGTTGTGGGGGTGTTTTTATCGGGGAAATGGGTTTGGATCGTTGATGAATAGGACCCCTGAGAGGTACGGTACGGCAGGTCCGGTTATATGGCGCAGCTCTTGTTCAAGAGGACATTGGAGCATTGCTAGGTACGTTGCTAGGTACGTTGGTACGATTATGCATGAAGGCCTCTTAAGGCAGAATCCGGGCTAGTGGTTGATGGTTCGTGTACAGTACGCCTAGCACTGGAATGGTCGCCGTTTTACATGACAACACTGGGGACGCCTATGTCGTTCTCTTGACCTAGGGGGACGCCACCCGTCGCCCTCGAGCGGTGGGATAACCTATGGCGGCTGAGGTCGGGCCACTGCAGTACCCTCATGTCACAGCGCATCATGTGACGACAACAAAACCTATAGCGTGATGTTGATGGGGGTGGTGGTAGGGATGATTAATGATGATGATAGCAGAAAAAAAAAAAATGGTGATGAAAATGATCATGAAGATTATATTAATGATGATGTTGCAGGTGGTGGTGGTGGTGATGATGATGATGATCATCATCATCATCATCATCATCTTATGGACAAATGAAAGAAAAGCTTTCGGGAGCCGAATGCTAATCGCCGGCCAGAATATGCTGCTGGCCAAGTCACAAGCGCGGCCCCCCAAGGGGGGACCAGGGGACGGTGCCCCCCCTGGGGGGGATGGATGGCGGCGCCCATTTTGGCCATATCTTGAAACCTCGGAGGTTACATATTGATAGCTCAAGCCTTTCATGAGATATAATGGTGTTAAAGGCGGGCGATAGAAACTAGTTGACCCTTGGTAGCCATTTTGGTGACCTTGATCAAGCCTACCCGTTTTCGAACTCGTCCTAGATTCTGGCCATATCTTGATACCTTGAAAGTTTTGTGTGGATAGTTCAAGCTGTTCATGATACATAATGGTGCTAAAGGCGGGCGATAAAAACTAGTGTATCTTTGGCACCCATTTTGGTGATCTTGACCTTGACCCCGAGTGCTCATTTTTGAACTCGTCCAAGATTTTGGCCATATCTTGGTACCCGGTAGGGTTCATGTTGATAGCTCAAGCTGTTCATGATATATAATGGGAACACACACACACACACACACACACACACACACACACACACACACACACACACACACACACACAGGCGGGCAAAAACAATATCGCTGTGCCTTGATAAAGGCAGGCGATAATAAAAAGATGGGGACTCATGCCACTACAATCATGGCACTCGGGTCTGAAGGTGTCATTATCGTACCCTGGCAACCTAGCCATCAACAGTGCATCCGATTTTATGTATAATGTGATAGTGTGCGAAATGATGAAGTGCGAAGGAGAACTGGAGTTGTTCGGGAGATGGCTGGTAGAGTTGAGCAGAAGGTGTTGCAATGGTTTGGGCATATGGAGAGAATGGATAATGAGCGATTGGTGAAAAAGATAACTAGATCTGATGTGAGAGGTGTAAGACTGAGAGGAAGACCACGAATAGGATGGATGGATAGTGTGAAGAGAGCGCTGGATGCGAGAGGGATGTCTGTTGAGCAAGGAAGAGTGGCTGTGCGTGACAAGAAATAAATGGAGAGAAATTGTGAATGAATAAGTGATGACGCAGCCCTGAGGGGATATTCTTCCGCATTTGGTCTGATCAGCTAGTCAGGTCAGGTGCGGGTAAGGGGATGGGTCTGTTATGATGTGGCAGGGGTAAACCAGTTCTGCTGTCGGGTCCTGCTGTGGATGTCACTGCTTGCATTGCGCAGTTGACCCTTGTGCGGTGTGATGCGGTGAGGATCTGTCCGTTCTCCCCTTTGGGGCTAAGATGCGAATGAATGTGTTTGAATGGATGAGTAAATGGAGAGTGAGTCGTCCTGTCTCGGCTACCTCCCTTTCCCTGGGGGAAGCAGCCTAGGTATATAGATAGATAGTGATAGTGTGTGATCCGTGTATAATAATATTCATATAATTCGTGCTTAATAATCTGATTTGTGTATAATATGAAACAAAATTGGATGCCTATTGACTGGTAGGTTGCCAGAGTACGATTATGGCACCTTCAGACCCGTGTGCCATGACATACTGTATTGGAACGGTCCTGATCGCCTTAACTTAGGCCTTTGAGATCGTGACAGGTTACTCACCCATTATCCTAGGATACAAGGCCACTGCATCATCCAGGTAAACTGCCTTTTATAGGTGTTATACAGTATTAGGTACCAGTATGTATTTTACCTACAAGCCCACAAGGCGTAGATGACACCTGAGTTGAGTGACACCACCAGCAGTCTGCACCATATCTGAATCCTGGTGCTAATGGGCCATCTGCTTAGCAGTCAGCATTGTTGACCACCACAGCTAATCAGGTGTAAATAGGATAATTTATTAAAAGCACGGTTAATATGATAATTTTTTCTGGTTTAGATAATTTATTGGAAAAAAAACTTAGGATGATAATTGTGATGATTACAATATACTGTATCTCTTTTCGTGCAGAGTAAGAATGAAGGTGGTGGTGTAACCGCATGGCTGTTGCTGGCTGTGAGTGCCTGTCTGATGGGGTCGTGTATTCCCAATGGCTATAGTCTTGGTGTCATCAACACACCACAGGAGGTAAGCTCATGCATCTTGGGGCTCAGTCAGATATGAATGTTTGTTTGTTTGCCTCTCCTGCCTCTTTCTATCGATGCTGGATTCATAATTGCTTGAATGAGAGGTAGTGGATAAAACCGCATAGTGAGGCTATCAAGGGAGAAATGACAAATATGCTATAATTGATAAACTGGGAAATCAGAGGTTAGACTATGGACCCCCCCCCCCCTCATGGCACCTTTGGAGTTCTTTCACGAATCAGTCATCATACAGTAATATGAGACACCATGCAGGAACTCCAGTGGAAGTAAAGTTCATAATTCTATTCTCCTTTTTTGCAGTTTTGATATTGGTGCTTTTGGCATTACTTTAAGTTCATCATATCACGTAAAGATTAATGATATATAGGTACCATATATACCTCAGTCCACAGTGTCACATTCAAGCATCTGTGATCCAGTGACGAAAGAGAGGCGGGAGGGAAAAATGGATTATATTTGACTCTTCAGAATATACAGTCAATTGCTTTTTTTGGCAGTCAGTAGAACCATTAAGTCCACAGGAAACTTCTGATTTTTTTGTTAAATTTTTTGCATATTTTTTACTATTAACCTTTCAATCTTGTATTTCATGGTTTATTTGTGCTGTCTTCGGATGACTGTCCAGTTTATGATAGATTTATTTACAACCTCAGTAAGTACTTCAATATGAGAAGTTTACGAAATTGCCTGGTAATGAGAGTATATGATAGAAAATTTGATCAGCAGGCTGAAGGTGAGGGACCTGGTTGGGCATACATAATTTGCTGTTGTGTGAATGAACTGTTTATAGACTGTCTTAAGTGATTGCTTGTGTTATCCAGATGTGTTGTTTGTTCACTTTAAACTTGGTGTAGATTTCCTGTAGCATAGTGGCAAAGTAAGATAATACTGTGCCCTGCATCCTTTCCAGTGTGCCTCATGATTGTCACTGTATTGTAGTATTAAACTTTTGTTACAGCTCAGCCTTCAGAATGGAGACATGGCAATTTTATGCCTAGTTAAAGTGGGGAGAATGTAGTGTGTTAGTGTTGTCATGGTGTCAGTGTCTGAACCTACTGGATTGGTCCTGTTGTATGATAAGGTATAATGATAAACAGTACATTAAGCTGGAGATGCTGATGTCGCATTAATGCCCGGAGTCAGCTGAGGTACAGTTGTTGTTATGGTCCTACTCTCATAATGTGATCCCAGTGAATTGCAGACTGAAGTTTTCCTCATCTAAGAATTCACCATCTTCCTTTTGGGGGATAGGAAGGAGTAAAAAGACAGCTGTATGTCCTCATTGCATATCACCTTTTTATGTCCCTTTTTTGTTGTTATTTCCTCAGTATATGATAGGAATATTGCCACTTGAGTTTCAATGATGCTTTTAAGTTTGATCCAATTCCCCCCTCCCCCCCCAATTTACAGTAACAAATTTTTGGAAAATATTGTGATATTTTACAACATTTCTTACATACACAAAGGAAAACTGTACTGTATATGATTCTTGCCACTGCCAGAGCATTATAGTCATTTCATGAAAGACCTCTGCTGTGGAAAAGGCTAGAAATATTTTTTGTTGTAACCAGTACTGTTTTTCTTCTAACCTGTCCTAAAATTGCCGTCTCTCCATATGGAATACCGAGTTGTAGCAAGAGATTTACTCATGATGCACTCATTCTAGTCGCCAAGAAGTGCTGTGGAAAAGATGTATAGCTATAGTAACTTTCTTGCTCTGCCACTTGAGCTGTGTGAAATAAACTGTAACAACAAATTTATGAACCAAGTTAAGGTAAAAGAACTATAATATGATCATACCTATTTTATTTTCTTCTGGATGCACAAGTGTCCCTCAGCTCCCTCCCACCTTCCAAAAGGAGATGGTGGGTTACAATGTTGGTGCAGAGCCACACTTCTGGAGACACAGAAAGGGTTAGTAGTGATAGTAGTAGTGTTAGTAGTAACCCCAGGCTCATCTGAATGTGAATCTGGTGGACTGCAGTTTGAAGTTACCCTCTTCCTGCAGTCCACCATCCTCCTTTTGGGAGGTAGGGGGGTCTTAGGAAGGAAGTGAGGGTTATTAGTGTAAGTGATCAGTGGAGCAGCCCAGTTATATCAGTGTCACTACATGAAGGCATCCCTCGCCAACACCACATAAGGGTTAACAGATCATATTATTTTCGACTAGTTTTTTACACTTAAAAATAATGAAATACAGTACATTAAGCTGGGGATGTCTGCTGCATTAATGCCATGAGAGAGAGGCTGTGATCGTTTAGTTTATGCTTGCTGTCTCCGGATACTTTTGTTCATCTTAGGGGACGCCTTTTGTAATTGTTGTTTTGTTGTTGCTGTGGTGGTGGTGGTGGTGAGTCTAGGCTCATCTGAAATGTAAACTGGTTTACAGTAGACATCAGCTGCCCTTCCACAATCCACCATCCACCTGTTGCATAGGGAAGGAATTGATGGATGTTTATGTAACCAGACAGCTGAGTCTTCTGGCTATATAAATGCCACCATATAAAGGTTTCCCTCTAGAAGCTTACTGTAGTGAAGGGAGATGATGAAGTTTATATCTATCCCCATCAGTTTGAAATGTTTCTCTTAAAGTGTGGAAAACTCCCTGGAGGTTGGGGGGGGGTGGAAGGAATACAGGTACTTGTAGGTCACTTGATTAGAGAAGTTTTCAGTTTGATTTTGTTTTTTGTTTTTCTGTGATTTTCAGGTGATTTTATTCACCTCTCATCTTAGGAAAGAGTTTTCAAACTGGAGGAATTTGATTCAGCCTTTATTAGCCCTTTCATGAACACAGGGTTTGCCCTGACTAAATTGAATAAAATATACATAAATTACCGTATATCGGTGGGAAAAGAGGTCTGGATGATGATGAGTAATGGCAGAGCAATAGGTCGTTTTTCTGTAGTGTCTGTGTTTGATGCACTAAAGGTTATCAGAAAGTCAACTTGTAACAAATATTTACCCTAGTCAGTATTAATAGAACATCACAGGGAATTATGTGATGGTGCAGGTGACGCAGTTGCTCTGGAGTTTATTCATTGCATGCTTTGAGGACCTAATCACACTCTTAGACTGATTGACATAGGAGTTTTGAGTGCATCAATAAACTTAAGAGATGTTGGTGACAGTCCATGGCAGTGAATGGAGATAATAGCCGCAGCAAATGACAGTGTAGTTAAGCAGAAAATGTTTAAAACTGTTATTCTGACTGGTGTGCTGCACCAACTTAGTTGCCATGGACACCGTGTATGTACCTTACCAGTTGTGAGTATGTGGAGCTGAGATGGAGGAATGGAATGGAGAGCTGTTTGGGAGAAGGAGGTGTGAGTTTGAGAGAGGACAGTCTGATAGCAGGGGACAGGGTGACATGGGGTTGATTCATCTATGGTCACCCCTTAAAGGATTGTAGCATCTGGCAATAGATAGGATAGATTGATAGGTACAACATCAAGTATTCCATTTCTATACTGTATGGACTCTCTGTTTGTACTTTATCATCCTATTAGCATCAAGCATTTCATCCATTTGTTGTACAGATAATCCGTGGGTGGATGAGAGAGAGCTTGTGGGAGCGTTACAGGATTGTCCTGAATGCTGAGCAGGAGGTGACACTGTGGTCGGTGATTGTGTCCCTTTTTGTGGGTGGGGGCATCCTGGGCTCTTCCATGGGACCTGTCGTAGCAGACCGCATGGGCAGGTGGGTGATGCTGTAGCCATAGTTTTTTTATTGATTAAGAAGGCCTATCAAATCTTCCTTACCAGCTTATTTCTGTATATGGCACGTTAATATTCTCTTTAATGTTAGTTTTGCAGTCTCTCTTATTATTACCAAGATGTAAATGTTGTGCAAGGGAATGTTAAGGTGTAGAAATTGCTGACGAGAATATCAATCTCGGCAATTTTTTTCCAGTGATATACTGGTTTATTCTTGCTACTGCCAGATGACTTTATTCAGAATAGGAGAGACTGCTCACTGCTGCTCCTCCCCAGACGTACATTTCTGCTCCTGAACCATGTGCTCAGCCTGTCATCTGGGTTGCTGCTTCTTGGAGCAAGAGTGGCGAACTCCGTGGAGATGCTGGTGCTTGGACGCTTTATCTCGGGACTCTTCTCCGGTAGGTCGTCTGATGGGGATTGAGTTTTATCCATCTTGTAACCACCGGGTGACTTTGTGTATCTTAGAAAGGACATCATATTCTGGAAGCTTATCTTTGTCACTACTGCTACAGGCAGATGATTTCAGTGACCTGCAGCTACTAGACACTGTTATCAGTCATGGAAGGAAAGAATCTCTTTCTCTGACAGTGTAACCCTATGACTGTTGACATTTGTGTTAGCCTAGCCATGCCTCCATTAAACATTTTTATGTATACTAGGAAGGAAACATAATTGTGAAGGCTTAGCTCCATCATTATGGTGAGCTTTGTTTTATATTAGTTGTAGAACCATCACACAGTTTTTTCCTAGTTAGAGAGAACCTTAATTTTTTTTCCACCATACACTTTCCCCCAACTCAGGAAGGGTCACTTGTAGTGAAGAGGTCATGATAGTAGCAGCAGCAAATGACCACAACTGCAGTAGGATGGTTGGAGTTTACTGATTTGACAGGCTATTATAACATCTATTAGCTATGTTCTGTATTTACACATGTACAGTAGAAAGGGTTGATCTGTCGAACAATCAGAGACTTTCTTAAATGGGACTATTTCTCAAAACTTCCGAAATATCGGATTTGCTGAGTAATTAGTCGCTGAAAAATTGGACTTTTACTGTACTGTATAATGAATCCATGATTAAGAATCACGTGATTTAGTAGATTCCATTGTATTTATCTTTGTCTATCCATCTCTCTACTATATTTACCTATATCTGTCTTTCTATCTATATACTGTATTTTCTTTAAAACTAGAAAAGATGTCCTCGGGTCAGATGGGTGAACTTCATTTTTTTTTTTTTTTATGTGTCCGACTCTGGGCAAAGGCTTCAGGGCCTATATCTCAGGGGCAGTAGCCTATCCCAAGGCCCAGTAGTCCTCCTACACCTCCACATGTCACCACTTCGGCACTAACACCTACCGTCCATACTGAATACATGCTAGGGCTGTCTCATACAGGACTGGTGTATGCAGATTCTCCAATTGACCATCCTCATATATTTTTATACAGGGTCAGCGTTAGGTCCATCCTCCCACACCAACCTCACACCCTCTCTCGGCGTGGGACATGTATATTACATGTATGTGTGTCTTCTACGATGTCTTACCCAAAGTGTTACAAAAATAAGTGTTGTTTCCGTGGCAGAGTGAGGGCAGTACTGCGTCAGGTAAACATTGATACAGGTACAGTATGGTTATTTGTATGATAGAGAAGAGGTTTAAGTTTTGTAATACTGTGTTAAGGGTATGAGTATGGTTTGGTTGAAAAATTAACTTTTGCTGTCGTGGTAGAAAAACATTTACCATGTTGTTTGTGGTATAACTCATGGGTATTTGTATATGACAAGTCCTAGTCATTGTCACTTTTTTTCTGTTCTTTTAAGTAAATTTACAGAAACTGTGCCAATTAGAGATTGATTGTTACTTATAAAACTGAATAACCATTTTGTCCCAATATGTAGTGCTAGCCGTATGGAAAGTTGTAATATTTTGAGGCTCATTGCTGACTTGTGTTTTCCAAAGCATTGCCTCCTTTTTCCTACATGTAACGAGGACTGAATGTAAATAAAAGCTGTGAGGAAGTTGTAACAGTGTGTCAGGAATATGATGATGGTATGTGTCTGTTCAGGATAGTTTGATATCTGTATTCTCACCAGCTAAGGAGGCTCTTGGATACCTCTTCCTTACCACATACAGCTTTTTCAACAAGACGGAGTCAGAGGCTTTTCATCTCATTAACTCTCCTCCTCATACTGGCTTCCTTCAGTGTCTCTCTTTGCTGCACTGTTGCATCTTTATCTCTTTTCTGTTGCTACTTCAGTGGTCACTGCTCCTCTGAACTGTCTGATTGCATCCCTTCACAGCTGCAGCGGGTGTTTAGCACCAATCTAGCAAAAAACTCTCACCCCTTTTCTGTCCAACTCTTTAATACAAGAGTTAATCATTACTTCCAGTCCTTCATGTATGTAACAGGTTAACTTTGGAACTGTCTCCCTCTGTCTCTGTTTTCTACTGCCTATAATCTCCAGTCTTTCAAATGCAGTGTGTCCAGGAATCTTACAATGAATAGATCTTGAATTTGGCTTTCTGTATTCTTGTTTTTTATTTTTGTTGGAGGGAAGAATTTGCAGACTCCTGGCCCTTGGTTCCTTCTTCCTTGCATTAGATATATCTGTCTATCTATCTATCTGTTGCCAGATGCCATAATCCCATAAGGGGTGGCCATTTGACTTAGAGTAAGTTGTTTCACGGGGAGGGGCACTAACCCTCCACCGACCCACTTGTTGACACGTAGGGAGCACGTATGGGTTGGTTATATGGTTACCACCCAGCGTTGTAAATGGTTTCTTGGCTTACAGAAAACCATTTGGCTTGTCACTCAATGTAAAGCCACCTGTAAAGGAAAGAAAAGCAATAAGAAGTGACAGGAAATATGGGAGAAATGGGAAGAGAGGAGGGCAGGCACAGAAAAGGAATGATAAAGGCTAAGGAAGAACTAGGCAGCACTACATTGAGTGAGTGGATGGTGAGTGTCCCCACCTTCCACAAAAAGCTGAGTAAAATTGTTTGGAGATTGCTCAAATAAAAAAGTTATGTAGTTAAATTGAAGGGGTTAAAGGCAGTGTTGTCACCCTGTTTACCTAGATGATAGTATCCATGGTCAGTATATGACAAATTTTCCTTGTGGACACTTTGACTGCTTAGTACAGAAAGATAACAGTATACCAGTGTAGCCAGTGGCATACAGTACAGTACATCAGTATTAGTATACCATATATATTCTTGTTTTAAGAATTTTATCTCATCTTCCATTGCTTTTCAGCCACCAAATACATTTCTAAATAAACTGTAATCTTGTACTATGTGACTCTATGGTTTTCTGATACTGCACATGTATAGTTATTGGTCTTTTGACAGGCAATTAACACATAGAGCTGGAGGATGTCATTTTCAGGTTATTCTTACCATCTCCCGATAGTTTTATTGAAGTTAAGATAGACTCTTCTTACTGAAAGTTGATATAGTATACATAACCCCCTTATTATGAGAGGCTTTTCCTAAATTATATAAAATTGAATGGGAGTAGTGAGGATAAACTAAAAAGGACATTTAGCCGAAAGCATTGCTGGTTGTGTAAGCCAGTATCTGTCAGTAAGTATAGTACAGTATACAGTTGAAGAATTATCAAGTTGTTTATCATGATCCAGCAATCAAGCCTCCATTGCAGCTGATTTTGCAGTTTACTAAATGTACTGCAGCAGTTGTGTGGAAGTCGTAATATTTTGAAACATCCCAAATGTATGACTAGGACCTACTGTATTTCAGGACAAGAAAATTCGGAAGGATGATGGTGATGATACCAATGAGAATGATGGCTGTGATAATGATGATTATTGCACTGTACTTTGTCTGGCTTTGTATTACCATGAAATGCTTTTCAGATGATACTTCTCAATTTTGTCTTTTCAGCTCATATACTTCTTTGTTCCTTTTTGTATTTTTGCATTCACTCACTTATCACATTACTGTAACATACTCCCATTGCCTGCAAGCCACATTCACTCATCCTTATTTCTAGTTTTCTCTCAACTTGCCTCCTCTCAGTTTTTTTTTTTTCTGTCTTTCCATGCCTTTATTATTCTTACATGTAGCTGCCACTGTTGTACTGCTGGCATCAGAATTCATGTTATCTGTCGTGCCTCTTTCTTTCTCTGTCGATTTTGAGGCTCAGTTTGGTGAATCTGTAGCAGGGAACTATGATGACCTTGCAGCAAACACTCGTTTTCTTGCATTTTTTTTTTTTCTGACAATTTTTCTATAATTTCCAGAAATTTAAGCATATTAAGTATCTTTGGTGCCTTGAAAGCTGATTTTGCAGTTCCCCCTAATGTACTGTACCAGATATATAAAAAAGTTGATACTTGGAACACATTCGTGACATATAGGGTGTCCTGCGAGGCTTTTAAAAACTTCACAAGGTTATTCTTGGCGTAATTTTAAGAGAAAAATGCTATATTAACATGGGTTTATTTCTCATTCATTGCAGAGCTACAGTTACTGATGACCATGTAGGTCAGTATGGTCTCCATCATAATGAACCCTCAAGTCATCAGCCATTTTAGCTTTGAAATAAAGTAATTGAGAATTGGATCAGTGTTGTAACATTTATTCAGCAGAATTAGTCCAAGAATAACCTGAAGTTTCTGTATTATTATTTAAAAAAAAAAAAAAAAAAAAGTGAGATATTTGACCACAGATCATGGTCATCAGTGTTGGTTACTGTGGATTCACCATACTGAATTTCAGTCCCTGTAGAGATGGATGAGTGGCAACATTGTTTTTATCACAAACTACCTTTTATAGTATACAGGAAGACCTCACTGCAAATCACCTGTTTTTTATTTATTTATTTATTTATTTTTTTTAATTTATTTTTTTTCTTAAAGTTGAAAAGTGCACTACAAATCATAGAAAAATTACTGATTGGTTGTTGATTGTTGGCCAGAAAACTATGCTCTTTCCACTTCATCTTGGCCCAGATTTTCATCCTTTTGTAGTTTATATCACATAGCACAGTAGCAGAAAGTGACAACACTGTGGTTTTACAGCCTTTCCATAGCACTTTTTTGTGACCAGCATTATATTCAAACTGTTGCAACTCAGCCTTCAAGATGGAGAGATGGCAATTTTAGGCCAAGTTAAAGTAAATGAGTGTAATTGGCTAGTACCATTTATAATCCAGTGTACTACAGTATTTATGAACTCATCTCGACCAGAAATGAGGGGCTGCCTGTACCATATCACCCTTTCCTATCTTCTCCATCTCACATTATGTCTCCCACCACCCCACAGGCATAGCGACTTGGCTGGTTCCCCTCTACCTGGGTGAAATTGCCCCCTGTGCCATGCGTGGCGTCATGGGAGTCACTTTGCCTCTTGGGATGAATGCTGGTGTGGTTATCTCACAAATCTTGGGCTTGGATAGTTTATTAGGTGAGATATTTTTGTCACACTAAAGTATATTATTTTAGTCATCCTCATCATATCATCATTTTTGCTGTTATTTCTGATGCCCTTTTCCTTCCTGGGAAGCCCCAGACAAGATGGTCATGACAGAACTGCCGTCAGGTTACATTATCCTCACATACTCATCTCACTCTTTTGGACACACTTATCTCACTCTTTTGGACACACCTCTTTCTTTTCTTTATTTCACCATTATACTGCTCTACTCTCTTCCTCCTTATCACATGAGGTCTGTCTGTCTGTGCCAACATTATCCTTGATCTTGCTTTCACAAACTTCCTTTGGGACCTTATTAGTGTATTAGTGTGCATTCTTTGTACATGTCAGTACCATCTCAGTGTATTCCAGATCTCACTCATTGATATTTTTTCTATTTCATAAAACTCATAAATTTCTGCATTACTTAGCCCATTCATCCGTCCTTACACCTGTAAAGTTCATTTCCACATTTTACAACCTTGATAGCTCTCTGTCACTCTCTGCATGGGTTCCTCTCCCTTGTATGATTGTTGGTAATAAAACACTCATGCAGGGCTCTCTTAGCCTTCATTTTAGGCAGTGGCAGAAATACATTAAAATGGTATTGACAAAGGATAAGAGGGATGTGTTCATAAGGTGGCTTTGAAGTTCTAACAAGTCTGTTGGTACCAAGATCTTGAATATCCGGCCATTACCGTGTTGTATTGTTTTTGCAGGGACCAAGGAATGCTGGTCATATTTGCTTGGAGGCTTCATAGTGATGGTGGCATTGGCATTGATGTTGCAGGCATTCTTGCCTGAGTCCCCCACCTACTACTTTCTTGTTGCCAAAGACCAGGCCAAAGGACATGATGGTAAGTCACAGCACAGGAGTCAGGGTAGATGATGTGTATTATGAAATTTCTGTAAGAGGATCAAATAGAAACAAGGAGGATATGCTAGTCAGTAGCTCTCCTATTCATAGCTCCAAGTCATTTGTGTTGTGAATCACATGCCTTAACCTCTTGAATGCAAGTGGTGTTCTGATGTAGTTTATCCTTGCTGCTGACAGTTGATTATATTCAACTTAGGAATGGCCTGTTGTATTCAGTGGACTTATTAAGGCTGTATAATACTCCTTCATTTCGAAGAGTCCATACTAGGCTGATAAAAATTGTCTGGAGACAGAAATGTGAAAGAACTATATCCAGGTTGACCAGGTTACATGTGAAGCAGATGCAGTGGAATAGTAGGTAAGCTTTTATCCCTGGACTGTACATTTTACAGAACTCCAGCAACTACGTGGTCCAAACAGTAAGCAGGCAGAGGCAGAGGAGGCAGCCTTAGAGGTGGCTGCAGGAGCCCTTAAGACTGGGGAGGATGCTGTCAGGTGGGGTGTGGGGGATGTAGTGAGGTCACAGTTGTACAGGTTGCCACTCCTCACTACAGTACTGCTTAATGCTGGACAACAGTTTGCTGGCATAAATGCAGTGAGTTTTGACACCATTTTGTTGTTATCACTTGAATTCAGGTTGTATCCTATTTGAGACCATATACATTAGAAGGGTCATTCGTGCCACCCTGGCCAAACCTTTCTTAATCAGTTATCAATCTCAGGTCTTCCTTTGTCTTACTGTACACACTTTCACCTTTCTTTGGAAGCAAAAATGAACATTCTTGGTTATGGTTGTTTGAAAGTAGCAAAACTTTTTTAGCATTTTCTACAAAACACTGCAGGTAGTGTGAGTGAACCTTCTTATGTGTGGGGGCTCTTTTTCTTGCTGCTGCCAGACAGTTTTACTCAACTTAGGAAATGCTTCATATATTAATGGTGTTTATAAAGCCTGGAGAGGGATGCCTTCACTTGGTGGCATTGATATAGCTGGGCTGCTCTGCTGGCTGGTTATACAAATGTCCCTCAGCTGCATCCCTATTCAGTGAAAAGAGGATGGTGGACTGCTGGAGCTAGACAAACATCACCCAGTAGTCAGTTGGGTTCATGTTCAAACATGCCTGGGGTTGCAACTATACTCCATTTCACCAGGCCTGGCACCATATAATTGATGTCCACACCTGTAGCATTGATAAAGGTCCTCAGTACTGGATATACCTTTTTGTATTGCCTTTATATTGGTTCTCAAATTAATATATAGAGGTTCACCTAGTGCAGAAGATTTACATCAACTCATAAGGCATTGATGATATTGATGGTGCCAAACTTCATGAAATTGAGTTTAGTAGTTCATTCATTTTAACTTGGTCCAGATTATTGTCCTTCTGCACTTTATTTTACTGGTAGGTGGGGGCCCTCACTATCCACTCACTTGATGTAGTGCTGCTTTCGGGTGACTGCCCTTTCCTTTTTTCCTCCCTTCTTTCTTTCCTTCCTCTGTCTTTCTTTCCATCATTCTTTCCTCTTCCTTTTGTCTGTTGGTGACTCTACACTGAGTGACAAGCCAAGTGGTTTCCTGTACAACGGGAAACCATGTACAGTAGAGTCTCTTTTGTCAGAAAATCATGGGACTTTCAAAGTTTCGTTTAATTGATTTTTTCGGATAAAAGATACTGTAATAATATGCAGGATACAAGGGAATAGTATTGTACTCACCCATCACCCATTTCTGGCGACGTCTAGCCCATCACCACCACAGCACCCCAAAAGCCACTCAACCATTACCAAAACACTTAATACACTGTAGTAACTACGTATGTAACTGCACTTTGGTAACTGTAATAGAAACTGTCAGCTTAAATAAATCTTCACTTATATAAACTTAAATAAATCTTCACCAAAACAATAACGTAATTCGCTGTAAGCAATTCGAACAAATAAAGTCTTAAACATAATTGTTTATTCTTATTTTTTGTTTCCTTATTCAGTCATTTCCATATCATTCACATCATCCAAATCTTCCGAGGTGGTGGATGGGGGCTGGCATAACCAACCCTCGCTCTAGTAACTAGCAGAGCAACCGTAAACTAACACTAGTGGTGCAAAACAAGCCTGCCGTGTTTGAATTTTCTGATAGATTTCAGATTTTTGCGGTTAATCGAAATGAGAACATTGTAGTAAAACTTACGGTTAATGGCATATTACGGTTAAAAGAATTCCGGATAAAAGAGACTCCACTGTACTACTCTGGGTGGTAACCGTATAATCAAATTACGACACCTGGTGGTTTACTGGATAATTAAGGCACTCCAGCTGGACTGAGCCTGTGTAGGTTTATATCCAAGGGGTGGTTGGGGTTTATTTCACACGTAATGCCACTCGGGAATGAGTGAGGCAGATCACTTTCATCTTAAATGTCAGGACCAACTTGCCTAGCCTTGGGCTTCTTTGCTCCTCATGGGGCAACACTGCATTTGATGATGATGATGCATTTTATTTCACATAGATCAGTACCAGAATAAGATAGTGTTATGGCTATACTGTACATCTTTTTCATAGCACTTCTTTGTAACTAGTATCATACTGTAGCATTAATTTATTCAAACAACTCAGCATTGAAGATGGAAACATGTCAGTTTTAGGCCACTTTAGAGTGAAAAGAGTATACAATCGCCATGCTGTTATGTCCCTCAGGTTTTCTACTACTCAACGCTGATCTTCCGGAGTGCAGGCCTAGACCTTCACCAGAGTCAGGGTGCATCCATAGGAGCTGGTGCCATCAATGTTGTTATGGGCATTATGGCAGTTCCACTTGTTAGGTGAGTACAGTACTCCCTTATTATGGGCAGGATTTTATTTTTCATCATCATTATCATCATCATCTGCACCTCCTTTTTCTTTTTCCCCACCACCCGGGAATTATTTATTGATTAAATCCAAGGCAGGTAAAGAAAATTGCCCCCCTCCTCTTTCCACCAGGCATCACTGACGTTATTGCACCTGCTTTTGGCTCACCTAATATCCAGCTATGCATCTCTCTCTCACATGTAATCATCATCATCATCTGGACCTCCTTTCCCACCCTAGGGCAGGGTGAGGAACAGGAATGTCCAGACAGCCCAAATTTTCACAATCCAATGGGCCATGCTTCCATTCACTCACCATTCAAGGCCCCGGAATCCTGACTGTAAGTGATACGTCAAAAACATTCACCATGTTCTGTAGCTTCACATAGACGTATCCGATAGAGTCAGTCTGGACGGTGTCACATTAAAAAGGGGTCCCAAATCCCTGATCATGCACTTCTCCTCACAATATTCATCCAGGCAGCTCGATCTCTCGTCAGTCCCCTAGCCTCACCGACTTCCAAACCTCTTTTCCTCACACACTCATCTACCATATCTCTCCACCTTTTCCTTGGCCTGCCTCACCTCCTTCCTCCCTCAGATACGCTCAGATATACCTTTTTCACCACTCTGTTGTTATCCATTCTCTCCATCTCAGTACACTCTCTTCGATTCTGGTGTCCACCGACTTCCTCACTCCACATCTTTCACGAATCACACCATTTTGTATCCTATCCACTCCCTGTTCTCCACATACATTCTTCATTATCCCATTTCCACTGCTTTCACTCTTGACATTCCATTTAAATGCCGCACCACAGTCTCACATCCTTATGTTAAAGCTGGCACTAACACTCCTTAATGTAAGCCTCTTGCAGCTGCAACACATGTAATAATTAGCAAAATATTCTTAGTACCAGTTTCCCAATTGAATGGGCCACACTCCCATTCAGGTACCAATCAAGTCCCCAGAATCTTGGCTCCATTAGGTACAGACTTACTCCACATGTAATGTAGCTTCACATTCATCTGTCGAGCAGACTTTCTGAACACTGTAAACCATATTCCTCTTCATCTATGCCAGGTTCTGCCGTAGACGTGCACTGCTACTGTGGTCATTGGTGGGGTGTGTGTTGAGTCAGGCAGTACTGTTGGTGGCCCTACAGGTCATCCCCTATGTCCCTGCAGCTGCATATTTGGCCATTGCTGCTCTTCTGGCTTTTGTCCTGGCATATGGGTTTGGTCTGGGTCCTGTGCCTTACATGGTGGCTATGGGTGAGTACTGTATGAGATGCTACCCAAACGTTCCAGTAATTTGAATATTGTAGGAAAATAAGTTACCCTACCTCCTATTTCTCACTGTCACCATCGAAGTAGTCCCCTTGGGCATGTATATTGTGGTTCCAGCGTTTTTTCCACATACATCCCTGGAAGGCTTCAGGTGTGATGGTCTTGAGCACCTCCTCTGTCTGGATTTCCTCAATTGAGTCAAATTGACGCCCTTTCAGTTGTAATTTCAGCTTGGGAAACAGGAAAAAGTCGCAGGAGGCAAGGTCAGCCAAATAGGGTGGGTGGGAAATGACTACTGTGTTAGTGGAAGCCAGGAACTGCTGGACAATTGATGTATAGTGTAGGTGGGGGTGATGTCATGATGCAGGACCCAGTCCTTGTTCTTCAACTGTTCTGGACGTTTGCGGCGGATAGTCTCCCTCAGACGCTGCAAAACTTTACAGTAAAACTTTCCGCTGACGGATTGACTGGGCGGGACGAATTCCTTGTCAACAGTCCCTTGGATATCGAAGAAAACGATCAACATCGACTTGACATTGCTGCGCCATTGGTCTGCCATTGCAAAAATGCCAAACCATCTACACACCACGTTACAATAGTAAACCTAGCTCAACAGCACGTCCGCTCACAGACATGGCCAGGGGCACACTGACACAGAAGGGGAGCTGCTGACTCCTCCTAATGCAAATGGTTGGCTCCCTCTGTTCAGATTACTGGAACTTTTCGGTAGCACCTCATATGTATGCTGTACTGTATTGTATGTTGACCAGATTTTCATCCTGATATGTGCACTTGTATACTGACTCATAAAGTAAGGTATTATTATTACTAGTAAAGTACACTTTGTGAGTGTGTGACAAGTGAGCAAGTGGCACATTATCACAGTTTCCCTCTGATATACAATTATAGGTGGAATCTCCAATCTTTAATTCCTAGAGCTGTTACAAAAAACTCAGTGTTATAACAGAAATTCTTATTTTAATTTGATTTCGTAACTGAGGTGTTCACTGATTAGAGCCGAACACTCCCTTGGAAAACTCGAGGCGTTCCTTTACCCTTATGGGTGAGTTTTTAATTGATAACAAAATTTATTGAATGACTGTCGCATGCAGAAAGAATTTCAACTCTACTTCACATAGGAGTAAAGTTATTAGCTTCTACTTCGTGTGACGGTTTTGTCAGGCTGGGCTGCTCATTTCCAAACTTAACTGAGAGTAAACATCGCTGGCTTGCTTGTAATTATTATTATAATTATTGCCATTGTTTTTACTATTACAGTACTGTTATTAACACTAGAACGCCACTCCACCAGAACTGTTCCCAGTTGGTCCACGAGCAGTTGGCATTGCCATGGGGGGCACAACCAACTGGTCTAGCAACCTAATAGTGGGCCTAACCTTCCCACTCATACAGGAGTTCATCGGAGAATTCTCATTCTGCTTTTTCATCCTTTCATCGTCTCTTCTTATCATGTTTGTTTATAAGTAAGTCCCCTTTATTTGCAGTAGTATCTGTAGTACTTTTCAGTAGTAGTAATAGTATTTTTTATGCAAGGAATGGTTGCTGATACGAGGGCTGTGAGAGGACAATGTGGAGGTCTGTCAGCTCATGTGATTGTGGTATGCAAGATCAAGCTGAGAGGATTGAGGTGGATCAGGAGAGAGAGGAGCAGTCGGGGAGAAAGACTGAAGAGAAGCTGAGGGTCAAAGAAATGGCAGATGATCACAGGACCAAAGTAGACAAGGAGTTAGAATCAGTGAATTGGAATGAAGTGGACCTGGACAGCGTGTGGAATGCATATTAGGATTGCTTAGATAGGAATGCTAAAGCGGTGTGTGGTGTGGCAAGAGTAACAACAAAGAAGAAAGGTACGGCATGGTGGGATGATGAGATTAAGAGAGTGGTGGAGGAAAATAGGAAGAAGTGGTTAAAGTGGTTACAGGACAGGGGTTCAGTTGAAATAAGAACTGAATATATTGAGAGCAAGAAGCACATAAAGAGACTAGTGAAGAGGTAAATGATGTTCTAGGAAGAAAAACGAAAGCAAACTACAATCAAGTCACCTATAGCATGGACTTCTATGGCACGGTTTTCTGTGACACGGCAAGGTGCCAGAACCAAAAAAAAATGAACCACACGGGTAAAATACCTATGGCGCATTGGTGCGGCAAGATTTGAAACGCGCCTCTTGCCTCAAAACCCCCAACCCTACCCCTTCCACTTTAGCACTATCGTCGTCGGAGTTAGGTACGTTCAGTATTTTATGCCCTTAAAGCCCTTTATTATTTATTGTTTAGTGTTTAATTTGTGTGTAATACATGCATTGACTGATTGCTTAATTGTGTGCCTGTGTAAAGTGGGGCAAAATGGGGAAAAGGGGGGTGAAAAAGGGGAATTCGGGCGAAAGTCCAGAACCAAATTCCATTTTTCCCATTTGTTTAGTTATTTGTATGGCATGGTTTTCTATGGTGTGGGCTTCTTCCAGAACCAATCAGCTGCACCTTAGGCAACTTGACTGTACTCTGAAAATAGGATGTTATTCTGGAAAGAGGTGCGGAAATGTAGAAGTGAAAGCAGAAGGAAATGTGATGGTGTGAAGGATGTAGGTGGTAGATTATTAACCCATGGGGATGAAGTAAGAACCAGGTGGACAGAATATTTTGAAAGCCTGATGAATGGGAATAGTGAGCAGAGCGGCTTTAAACATGATTGGTTTTGGGGGTGTGCAGAGAAGAAATGCAGTGTCAGAAGATGTGACACTCGCACAAGTGAAGAGTTCTGTGAAGCGGCTGAAAAATGGGAAAGCAGCTGGGGTTGATGAGGTGTATGCAGAGGTGATTAAGTGTAGTGGAGAGAGTGGAATGAAGTGGTTGTTGGAGATATGTAAGAAGGCATGGATGAGTGAAACTGTGCCAGCAGAGTGGAAAAAGGCTGTGATTGTGCCCCTGTACAAAAATAAAGGTGAGCAAAGTGAGTGCAAGAATTATTGTGGCATAAGTTTATTGAGTGTGATAGGGAAGGTATATGGAAGAATTATTATAGAGAAAATAAAGAGATATCAGAAGTCCTAGTGAGTGATGAACTGGGTGGCTTTAGGAGTGGCAGAGGATGTGTGGATCAAGTATTTGCAGTGAGCCTGTGCACCAGGAAACCATTTACTACGCTCGGTGGTAACCATATAGCCAAATTTTGGCGCCTGGTGGTTTAGTGGGTAATTATTGCGCTCCAGTCGGTTTGAGCCGGTGAAAGTTTATATCCAAGGAGTGGTTGGGGTTGATTGCTCATGTAATGCCACTCAGGGATGAGTGATGCTGGTCACTCTCATCTTAAATGTCAGGACCAGCTGCCTAGCCCTGGGCTCCTATGCTCCTCATGGGGCAATGTGGGATTGGATGATGAATGGATGGATGGATGGACAGATAGCACAGAATGCTTGTGAGAAGGACCGTTAGGTGTTTATGACATTCATGGATCTGGAAAAAGCATACAACAAAGTGGACAGAGAAGGATTGTGGAAAGTTTTGCGCATGTACAGTGTAGATGGTAAGCTGCAAGGTGCCGTCAAGAGTTTTTATGATGGTAGTGAAGCATGTGTAAGGGTTAATGGGCATCTAAGTGAATGTTTCACGATCGGTGTGGGCTTGCGACAAGGTTGTGTGATGTCCCTATGGTTGTTCAGTATATACCTGTATATGGATGGGGTGATGAGAGAAGGAAAAACACGAGTAATGGAGAGAGGGATGGTGTTGGTAATGAATTGTGATGGATGGAATATCTCTAAATTTGTTGTATGCTGATGATGCAGTACTGCTTGCAAATACTGGACAAGAACTTGGTAGGCTAGTGCAGAGTTTTGTTGATGTCTGTGAGTGTCGTGCCTTGAGAGTAAATGTAGAAAAGAGTAAAGTGATGGTTATTGAGAGAGAAGGTGACTCCCAGTGTGATGTTAACAGTGAATGGAGACTGGAACTGGTGAGAGAGTTCAAATACCTGGATACAGTGATGGAAAAGACAGGAAAATGTGCAAAAGAAGTGGAAAGTAGAGTGACACAAGGAAGCACTGTAGCTGGTGCTGTGAAGGCCTTGATAAGAAACAGAGGCTTGAGTGTTTGCAGCTGCACGAGGCTTACCTGAAGGAGTGTTAGTGCCAACTTTAACGTATGATGGGAGACTATGGTGTGGCATGAAATTGAAAAGTCAAGAGTGAGAGCAGTGGAGATAGGACTGCTGAGGAATGTATTTGGAGTACAGAGGGTGGATAGGATACGAAATGGTGTGATTCGTGAAAGATGTGGTGTGAGGAAGTCGGTGGACCCCAGAATCGAAGAGAGTGTAGAGATGGTATGGTCATGTGGAGAGAATGGATAACAATAGAGTGGTGAAAAACGTTTATCTGAGCGAATTTGAAGGAGGGAGGAGGCAAGGTAGGCCAGGGAGAAGGTGGAGAGATATGGTGGATGAGTGTGTGAGGAAGAGAGGTTTGGAAGTCGGTGGTGAGGCTAAGGAACTGACAAGAGATCAGGCTGGCTGGATGAATGTTGTAAAGAAAAGTGCATGATCAGGGATTTGGCATCCCTTTTTAATGTGGCAGCATCTGGATTGACTCTTATTGGATACATTTATGTGAAGCCACAAAACGTGGTGAATGTTTTTGGTGTATCCGATAGAGCCAGGATTCCGGGGGCTTGAATGATGAGTGAATGGAAGTGTGGCCCATTGGACTGGGCAGATTTGGGCTGTCTGGACATTACTACTCCTCGCCCTGCCCTAGAGTGGGAAAGGTCTCGATGATGATGATGAACAAGGAACCAAAGGCCAGAAGTCTGCAAGCTTGTTCCCTCCAAGAAAAAATGCAAACAAAATAACAGAGAACCAAAGTCAAGATCAGTTCAAGATGTCTGGACACACTGCATTTAAAAGACTGGAGGTCATAGGCAGCAGGAAATACAGATAAAAGAGGACAGTTCCAGATGTCTGTCATTTTAGAAGTACCACTTATATGGTGAATGTTGTGATATTTTGGTACACATCATCATTGTATAATAAGGAATTATTGAACTCCTTGGCTCCAGGTGTTGTTCTGCTTTAGGTTATTCTTGCTGCCAGATGATTTTTTTTATCCCACCTAAGACAGGCCTCTAACATTATAAGGGATTACTGAGGGTTATATCTAACCCTGTCTTTGAAGTCTGTTGTCGTCATCAGTCACCATCTCCAGTGCCTTGTTTCACTGTGGGAACCCACAAACAGGGGATGACTGTGACAGAAACTTTTCCAGGACACTTTATCCTCACACACCTCACTCACTCTTTCAAACACTTCTCTTCCTTCACTTTCATGAGTAAACTGCTTCACTCACTTTGTCCCTAACTGAATAAAACCATTAGGGAATAAGAAGAATAAAGCGAAAGATATTTATATCTCTGGGCGTAATGATGATGGGTCTCCTTCCCACAGGTTCCTGCCAGAGACTCTTGGGAGGGATATAGCTTCATCCCCAGCATCAGAAGTGGAGCGGGTCAGTGATGATGGTAGTACGGACAACTCCATAACAGTCCAAGTGTAGATTTAATCTTTTAACAGTCTGGACTATCAATGTATCTATCTACTGTATAGCCAGATGCCATAACCCCATAAGGGGTGGCCATTTGACTTTGAGTTAGTTGTTTTACGGGGAGGGCCACTAATTCTTTGCCAACCCACTTGTTGACACATAGGGAACACATATGGATTGGTTATATGTTTGCCACCCAACAGTGTAAATGGTTTCCTGGCTTGCAGGAAACCATTAGGCTTGTCACTCAATGTAAAGCCACCTGAAAAGGAAAGAGGAGTAATAAAAAGTAACAGGAAAGATGGGAGAAGCAGAAAGAGAGGAGGGCAGACATGGAGAAAGATTGATAAAGGTGAAAGAAGAAGTAGGCAGCACTACATCAAGCGAATGGATGTAGTGCTGCCTACTTCTTCCCTCACCCATATCATTCTTTTTCTTTGTCTGCTCTCCTCTCTTCCTGTTTCTTCCATCTTTCCTTCACTTTTCATTGCTCTTCATTCCTTTTCAGGTTTTGTAGTCAGCGGAAATTCAAGTAGTCCGAGGGGTCAGATGTGTCTTGAATATCCTCTGGAATGCTGGATTTTTCATCACCTGAAAACAGAGATTTGGATTTAGCATGAACGAAACAGCTGACTTAAGGCATTGCAGGAAAAAGGCTAAACCATAAGGGCATGTGCTTAAATTTTGTATCGTAAAGGGGAAGATGAGCCCTCAGTCACCAACAATGCTGTAATTTTATGTAGCACTGTATCTCCAGAAAAATAAGTGTCTGTCCAAGGTTTGACAGATATCCAATGGAAAAGTTCAACCAGCTGAGGCATGTTATTAGATTCTCATATTTTGCCAGTTGTAAACTTTCTTCGGATGAAACAAAGATGATAGGGGCTTCTTTGACTGCACGTAATGAAGATAGAATAATATATGTCCACCTAATCATTATAATAGTTGTTGACTGCACTATCAAGCGTGTTACTAGAGGGGTTTTGGAAATTTGGCCAGACCCACCATTTATTTATTTATTTATTTTTTTTATAGGTCTTTGGCTGCATCATGAGTTAATTAATTAGAAACCAGCAATGTACACACATTCGCAGGATGGTTTTCATGATGTAAGTTATCGTAGGCTTAAATTAACCTTGTACAGGTATTACATTTCTTTGTATGTACTACTTGCTGTCACATCATCAGGGGATAACAATTCAGCTTGAGAAGATTATTGATGTACACAATTACATGCATTCAGAACGATTGGAATTGTGAAGAAGACCAAGAACATCGTCAGGATGCCAGTGAACAGTTTCAGAGTGTCTACAGTGGTTTCAGCAAAATGGGTGGAGTGGAGCCATTAGTGTTCAGGAGTACTGTAGTGAAAGACAGCACCATCAGTACTGGTAATACTGCGGTATTACCTGCACAAACACAGTCTATTCATCCCTTTGTTTGAATCATGCCATCTTAGAACCAGATGAATAGTTCTCAAGATCGTGTACAACGTGTAGCCAACTGATGGACCTGTTCACACAGTCAAAAGAATACTACATAGGAAGGGTCCAGTAATATCCAAAATGATCACTACAGATTGGGATGTCTGATGAGGATGAATGTATTTCATGTGGATGTGCATGTGATTATAATACTTACTGTGTACAACATAGAAAATACCACTAGCAAGTGATATAATGCATCATTATGAAAGCAGGGCAACTAATGTTGGGCAAGAATAATGGGATTTTGTGATAGCTATCATCTGTGTTGTCATACTGTTTTGTACATTGTAATTATTTTTCATTTGTTTCCTCTACACTAGGAAACCATTTACCATGCTGGGTGGTAACCGTATAACCAAATTATGGCGCCTTGTGGTTAGTGGGTAATTACGGTGCTTCAGTCGGATTGAGCCTATGTAGGTTTATATCCAATGGGTGGTTAGGGTTTATTGCTCACATAATACCACTCAGGGATGAGTGAGGTGGGCTCATGGCCTTTGGTTCCTTCTTCCTCACAAAAAAAATAAATAAATAAATAAATGTCGGGACCAACTTGCCTAGCCCTGGGTTCCTACACTCCTCATGGGGCGACATAGGATTGGCTGATGGATGGATGGGTGGATTTTTTATTTTTAAATCATCCTTGATTTTATGATTGAAGTGTGGACATTAGTGAAGTTGTGGAGAAACACAATGACATACCAAAGTCCATTTGCTTCCTTACTCGTGACATTATGGATAAAGGTGCTCAGTGCCATGATCTGTGATCTCTCTCTGGGTGATAATAGGCATCATGTCCACTGTGTCTCATGCAAGTACAGGTATCTATGAATCCAGTGATAGTAGAGATGAATGGATTTTTATAGCTGCCTATTCAAGGCTAACCCACCATCATCCTACTGAGCTTTTCTGGTGGAGAGGAAGTTTGAGCAGAGAGCAAAGACTTGTACCCGAACAATGAAGTAGTGCACCTCAAAAAAAATTGGGAGCATGAGATGGAGGGATGGGGTGGAGAGGTATATGAGAGAGGGGGGTGTGAGTTGGGAGCGGGGCAGTGAAATGGCGGGCGACAGAGCGATGTGGAGTCGATTTGTTTGTGGCCACCCTGAACGGGATTGAGGCGTCTGGCAATAGATAGATAGATAGTTTGCTTCCCACCTGTTAAATCTTGCATGTGTGAGAGGAGTCATAGTGTCACCAAGAAGATGGTAAACTATAGTGAATTTAACCTGATAGATGGTCAAGTATAATCTGAATGATGAGTTAATTTGTCGAGTAACTAAGGAGACTCATTACTTAAACTTATCATCCTATGGGGATTGTGTTGCCAAAGAGTTAATGAAGGTTATAAGACTTCTTCAGTTTGGAAAGTCTTTCCTAAGGTTGATACCTGTATAATCATCTGGTCGTACTAAGACTACTGTAGAGCATAAAGTGTATCATTGTACTGAAGGGGTGATTTAATATAGCATTTATGGCCAGAGGGAAGGGAAGGTGCTCATTAGTCTAGTGGAAAGGGAAATTCTTGAGTGTATATTTACTCTCCATTTAGAGTGTAGGGGATTTATGGGTCATCTGAGTGGCTGGAGGTTTTGTACCACCAATTCCTTTGTGTTGTAATGTGCACATTGATTAAGAATCGTCTTGTATGTTATTGATGCATACTATGTCGATTTTAGAAAGGTATAAAGAAAGTAGAAGAGAGTGTTAAGGTGTAACTAACAGTTTATTTAGCTATTTAGCACATCACAGCTCAGTAGCCAAATGGGTTATTTATGCAATCAGTGTCAAAATTAAAGCAATATAAATGACACAGAAGAGACTGTCCAATGTCCAAGCGAAATAAATCCTTGTGGAAGAGATGCTACAAAGCCTCGAATGCCATCTAGAATATAACCCTGTTAGTCTTCCTTCCAATCATGCATTATCACTTCTCATGTAGTCAGTCTCTTAACACTTCTTAGTATTTTTTTTTCTTGCTATCCAAACAATTTTTAAATTTTACTTATTGCATTATCCAAACAATTTTACTCAGTTTAGGAGAGCACTTTGAAACTAGACCCTTACCACACACAAACATATGTCATCACATATCTCACATACATCCCTCCTCTTCCCTACACACTCCTTCCCAGTTTGACTTAGCAATTATGGAAAGGTTTCTCAGCTATAATCCTCCATATCAGAGAGGTCCAGTTCTTCAGAGGACTACATAAGGCCAACACCTCCTTCTTCTTCTATATAGCGAAGGAAAATGAAACTTGAACTCCAGGATGTATTACAGGTATTTATTTTATTTTTGGTGTCTCCAGCTTTATTCATTTGGGGAATGCTCCTTGAGTGATGAGATGAAAAAGGGTAAATTGTATATACCTAACACTTCCAGTTTAAAAACTCTCCCACTCTGAATAAAATCTTCAGTAAGTAGCAAGAATAGATCCTTCAGTGATGGATTTATTTTTCTCCCACCAAATTCATTTAGTTTAGGAGAGTGCCCATGTAGTGATTGAGTTAAAAGAGGCTAAATTGTATATACCTTACTCCTCCATTGGAAAGCCTCCTACACCTGAATAAAATAAGAAGCAGCAACAATAACTTGGAAAACACAGTACATCGTGTTACTGATGAGGTTAATCTAATAGTAGGATGCCAAGAGGGGATGCCTTCACATGTGACACTGATATACCAAGGCAGTGAAACTGCTCAGTTATACAAGCATCCCTCTGTTCTCTCCCTTACCCCTGCAAGGTAGATAGTGGACTGTAGAAGGGTTAACTTTGGCTAAGGTTGCAACTCCTACAGCTATAAGGTCTTAGCTTTCAAACAGGGCATTGTTGGCCTGCAATCCATTGGGTTCATATTCAGATGAGTCAGGGGCTGCAGGTCCCATTAATGTACTACCTGTTCTTAGCATTCCAACCTGAATGAGATATATCTTGGTTCCTAAGGAGTCTGTCAATTTTAACATGTAAGAGGGTTGGAATGCACAAAGGTCATTATTGTCATGTGCTAACACTTTAAATCTGGGTGATTCATCTTATAGTTTTAGTTTATTCTTGCTGCTACCAGACTTTTATTTGGCTTAAGAAAGATGTATTGTATTGAAAGGGTTTATTTAATGCTGTGTCTAATCCTTTGGTTGAAAAGTCTATCCCAATCTGAATGAATTCCATAGGAGATGACAAAAGATAATGAAGAAGACGTTTCTAAGCTGAATCGGTCAAGGAGGCTCTCTTTAGTATGTCTTCTGTAGTTATTAATTTTGTTATGCATCTTATGTGCTCGTAGAGAGGTCAATGCTGGTAATGGTTGCTGATACGAGGGCCGTGAGAGGACGATGTAGAGGTCTGTCAGATCATATGATTGTGGTATGCAGGATCAAGCTGAGAGGAGTGAGGTGGATCAGGAGAGAGAGGAGCAGTCAGGGAGAAAGGCTGAAAGTCGAGAAGCTGAGGATAAAAGAAATGGCAGATGAATGCAGGACCAAAGTAAGGGAGGAGTTAGAATCATTGAATGGGAGTGAAAGGGATCTGGACAGCCTGTGGAATGCATGTAGGGACTGTTTAGCCAGCAATGCTAAAGCGTTGTGTTGTGTGACGGGTAACGACAAAGAATAAAGGTACGGCATGGTGGGATGAAGAGGTTGAGAGAGCAGTGGAGGAAAAGAGGTAGAAGTGGCTGATGTGGTTACAGGACAGAGGTTCAGTTGAAATAAGAACTGAAAATATTGAAAGCAAGAAGCATGTAAAGAGACTTGTGAAGAGGAGAAAGGAGGAGGTAAATGGTGATCTAGGAAGAAAAGTGAATGCAAATTACTCTGAAAAGAAGTTTTTCTGGAAAGAAGTATGGAAATGTTGAACTGAAAGCAGAAAGCAGTGTATAAATGTGAAGGATGTAAGTGGTAGATTACTAACCTATGGGGATGAAGTAAGGACCAGATGGAATAAATATTTTGCAAGCCTGATGAATGGGAATAGAGAGAGCAGAGCCACTGTAGACATGATTGGTTTTGGGGGTGTGCAGAGAAGGAATGCAGTGCCAGGAGATGTCACACTTGCACAGGTGAAGAGTTCTGTGAAGCGGCTGAAAAATGGGAAAGCAGCTGGGGTTGATGAGGTGTATGCAAAGATGATTAAGTGTAGTGGAGAGAGTGGAATGAAGTGCTTGTTGGAGGTATGTAAGAAGGCATGGATGAGTGAAACTGTGCCAGCAGAGGGGAAAAAGACTATGAACGTACCCCAGTACAAAAATAAACATGCGTGAAGTGAGTGCAAGAATTATCGTGGCATAAGTTTATTGAATATTGTAGGGAAGGTATATGAAGAATTATTGTAGAGAATGTAAGAGAGAGAACAGAAGTCCTAGTGAGTGATGAACAGGGTGGCTTTAGGAGTGGCAGAGGATGTATGGATCAAGTACTGTATTTGCAGTGAGGCAAATAGTGGTGAAGGCTTGTGAGAAGGACCATTAGGTGTTTATGGCATTTATGGATTTGGAAAAGCATACGAGAAAGTAGACAGAGAAGGATTGTGGAAGGTTTTGCACATGTATGGTGTACATGGTAAGCAGCAAGGTGCCGTCAAGAGTTTTTACGATGGTAGTGAGGTATGTGTTAGGGTAAATGGGCATCTAAGTGAATGGTTCACAATCAGTGTGGGCATGCGACAAGGTTGTGTGATATCCCCATGATTGTTCAATATATATATGGATGAGGTGATGAGATAAGTAAAAACACGAGTAATGGAGAGAGGGATGGCATTGGTGTTGAATGGTGATGGATGGATTATCTCAGATTTGTTGTATGGTGATGATGTAGTACGACTTGCAAATACCAGACAAGAACTTGGTAGACTATTGCAGAGTTTTGCTTATGTCTGTGAGCGTCGTGCATTGAGAGTAAATGTAGAAAAGAGTAATATGATGGTAATTGAGGGAGAAGGTGACTCCCAGTATGATGTTACAGTGAATGGAGAGAGACTGGAACTGGTGAGAGAGTTCAAATACCTGGGTACAGTGATGGAAAAGAGAGGAAAATGTGCAAAAGATGTGGAAAGTGGAGTGACACAAGGAAGGAAAGTAGCTGGTGCTGTGAAGGCCTTGATAAGAAACAGAGGCTTGAGTGTAGCAGCTGCACGAGGCATACCTGAAGGATTGTTAGTGCCAACTGTAACATATGGATGTGAGACTGTGGTGTGGCATGAACATGAAAAGTCAAGAGTGATAGCAGTGGAGATGGGACTGCTGAGAAATGTATGTGGAGTACAGAGAGTGAATAGGATATGAAATGGTGTGACTCATGAAAGATGTGGAGTGAGGAAGTCTGTGGACACCAGAATCGAAGAGAGTGTACTGAGATGGTATGGTCATGTGGAGAGAATGGATAACAATAGAATGATGAAAAAGGTATATCTGAGTGAATTTGAAGGAGGGAGGAGGCGAAGTAGGCCAAGGAGAAGGTGGAGGGATATGGTAGATGAATGTGTGAGGAAGAGAGGTATGGAAATGGTGAGGTTAGGGGACTGACAAGAGATCGAGCTGGCTAGATGAATGTTGTGAGAAGTGGATGATCAGGAATTTGGCATCCCTTTTAAATGTGACAACGTCCGGATTGTCTCTATCGGATACATTTATGTGGAGGTACAGATTGTGGTGAAAGTTTTTGGCATATCAAATAGAGCCAGGATTCCTGGGGCTTGAATGATGAGTGAATGGGAGCGTGACCAATTGGATTTGGCAAGCTTGGCTGTCTGGACATTGCTACTCCTCACCCTGCCCTAGGGTGGGAAAGGAGGTCTGGATGATGATGATGATGTAATGCATCTTACTGCATTATCTTCTTGTATGTTATCTGCATCATTTCGGTAGTTATAGTGTCTAAATAACATAGTAGAGAATAATGATGTACCATATATAGAAATAGTTTAGTAAGGAAGGGGTGCCGAGGGGCCTCCTTAACTGATAAAATTACAGTCAGGAGGTTATAACATCACTGCCTTTTGTACAATTATTCCTAAAGACATTGTGTACAGAATCTCAAGGAACAAGATGAATTTTATCTTAAGGATTGTGTTGGGTATTAGTGGATAAGAACTAATATCTACAGTAATGTATACTGGTACTGAGATTTGTGCAATATCATTACTGTACAGTACAGTGCTTTTCAGATACAGTATTTGTATAAACTTAAAAAGGTATGAATTTGAAAAGTCTGTGATTCAATAATATGGAGCATCATGTATGACATGCCAGTGGAACCTTTTTGCTTTAATTTTGTAGCTGACCGTCATTATCGTGAATATGCTATGTGTACTATTATATAATTCAGAATCTCAGGTACTATACAGTCAGTTAATTATCAGCTCATGACAGACATTATTAAGATTATAAGAGACTGAAACTGGTTGCTGTGCAATATTAATGCCTATGGTGTTTCATAATGTGTATAGGTGCTGTGATATAGGCTATACTATATACTGTAATTACATGACAGCAAGTTGTGCAACACAAAAGTTATTGTGCCATTAGATAACTACTGTACTGTACAATACAGTGTGTATAATGATATTTTAGATGGAAGGAACTGTATCCTGATAAAAAGTACTGACATATTACAGGATAATGCATGGATCACCATACTGCAGACAAGACTGAGGAAACGGAAGAGGTGACAGAAAATGGTGCAGACATCCAAAACTATTGTCATCATCATGGTGATCATAGGATACAACTGGTTGTGCATGGGACTGATCATGACCAGACACACTCAGTCCATCCCACAAGTCAGGACCACTCAGTTAAAATGATCAGCATTGTTGCTTCTGGTATTACATCTGTTTTCGATGTTGCATAGGCCAAACGGGTTCACCTGATATCACTCCTTGCTGTTCATTGCCAACTCCCACGTAATACCTCTGGACCTAAGGTCGTCTGTCAGATTGCTGAAATAGGCAGTAACACCAAATCAACACAAGATAGAAAGGTAAACAGCCAGTCCCATATTACCCTCTTTGAGATATAGTGGCCCAACTCCAGGCTACAGTAGTTCAGTACATTTAAGAGCAGATGACCAGCCTGTGTCCAGTGATGGTATTACTGTACAGTACATGATATAAAGCCTTTAGCCACCTCAGGGATCAAATAATATACTTTCCTTGATGGTTTTGTGTAATGGAAACACCCTGGTCACTTCTTAGGGATGACACCTGTGTAGATCGTCACTCCTAGGTTGTTCTGACCATTAGACCAAGTACAAAAATACACCTCAGAATTCTTCTCCACACAAATGAGTGTTGTAGGAATATACAATACAGTACAGTATATGGAAGAGAAGAATTGAGAAGGATGAAAGATATCAGAATGTCTAGAGAGTTTTGAACAGGGAAGGGGGGTGGGGAGGATTTCATACTCCATCACACTGTAACACCTGACTCCCTTCCTCTTTTCTCCAGATATACTGGCCCACTTACCCACCTGCTTGCCAGACTACTTACCTACCTACCTATGCACCCACATTCCTACCTACTTACCATGTACCTATCAGCCTACATGAAGCCTTAGTAAGGGTAGGTGTTAGTGTAAGTGACTGATTCATTCTTGATGTTGGTGTGAGACAGAGCTGCTTATGTACCCTTGGCCATTACTGTGAGTGCAAAGGCCCGTGTAATGATATTTCTTTACTGCCAAGAGAACATCATGATAGAGATGCCAGGGAAAAGTTGCCACAAAAATCAATCTTGTGACTAGCTTTTGGGTCCGACAACCCCCCCCCCCCCAAGCTCTCGGGAAATACTAATTGCCCTGACCACAAGAGTTAATAGATACTCATGTGACTTCACTTGAGATTAACTAGAGTAAAATACTATAGTGGTGGTAGGTGGGGGCACTCACCATCCACTTACTCGATATAGTGCTGCTTTGGGTGTCTGCCATATCCTCTCTTCCTTCCTCTACTGCCTTTTCCTTCTGCCTGCAAGTGACCGTACACTCTGTCATCTGTTTTTCTTTCCTTCACACCTTCCTCTTCCTTCTGCCCATGGGTGACTCATCACTGAGTGACAAGCCAAATAGTTTCCTGTACACCAGGAAACCATTTACTAAGCTGGGTGGTAACCATATAACCAGATTATGACGCCTGGTGGTTTAGTGGGTAATTCAGGCACTGCAATTGGATTGAGCCTGTGTAGGTTAATATCCAAGGGATGGTTGGGGTTTATTGCTCATGTAATGTCACTTAGGGATGAGTGAGGCTGGTCACTCTCAACATAAATGTCAAACCAACATACCTAGCCCTGGGCTCCCTCGTGAGGCGACATAGGATTGGATTATGGATGAATAAAATAGTCCTCTCCACCTAGAGAGGGATATGTTACCAGTATTTAGCACAGGCTTCTGTAGCAGCTGAATAAAATACCTTGGCATTGGTTGGTATAAAACACTGGAGGTGTCCTAACCATGAGTGTTAATGGTAGCAGTATTAGTATTAACACCCAGGCTCCTATGACGGCTGAATATAGTGGATACTATTTTACAGATTGAGTAGAAAATCACACAGTGGCCTCATTTATACATGTGTCGTCAAACCTGAAAGCTTTCTGTGTATATGGCAATTTCATAGGAAGATTTTATTAACGGGAATAGGAACATAGGTACATTGTTGTGTCCCCACTCTCATCTGAAATGTGAACCTGCTGGCCGAAATGGCTGAATTTCTTTTCTTGTCTACCATCCTTCTGTCGGGGAGTAGAAAGGAAGTTGAGGGACAGTTAAATCGACTGATCAAAGGTACCTCCACATGAAGGAGTCTCTCCAGCATGTGCTTGCCAGACATTTTATATTTCCCGCCTAATGGTTTTCCTGCTCAGGCAAGGTAAAATTAGGTTTGGTCAACATGGGTTTTTAGATTAATTATGCTAGGTTAGATTAGTTGGTTAGGTTTGGTTAAGCTAGGCACGGCTTTGTTACTTTTCCAGGCCGTTAAGATCGTCAAGAGATTGAGTGCTGTATTATTGATAAGATTTATTGTGAAATATTATCAGAAGCACTTATTTTCGGCAAAAATTTATACGCATATCGACAGAATCACATTAAAAGATATAGGATAAACCAGTGATAATCCATTATGGGCAGTGTGTGAATGTACCCAGTTTTATTGTGGACAGTACCGTGCGGGGGATTCTGGAGAATTTGAATTTTGAGCAAAGTGACGTTTTCGGGAAGAATTGGCCAACAAATCTCGGTGTATTTTCGTCCTATACACTAGTAATCCGGCCTTTAAAGTTATCAGTTACAGACCAGCTTTTAAAAAGTGAACTGTGAACAAAGATGATTGAAAAATACCCACCTTTTAACGGACTGTACCATGAGGCGGATTAGAATTTCTAGCAGAGGACGCCTTGCCGGAGAGGGGAGGTCCTGTGGCGTATGTCTATCTTTTTTTTTTCTTTGTGAAACGGTTACTTGGCCCAGTAGTGCGACCAGGACAGCGATCTGGGTGTATGATATGCTGGAGAATGCCGGGTCAACATTAATTAGCATGTGACGCCGTAAATCCACATACCAGCGGCTTTTTCTTGTGACCATGAGGACCACGACTCGCAATGTGTAATCCCCGACCCATTGCCCAGTGGTCAGACAGGTTAGGTATGTAGTCTACTGGATTTTGTGTTTGAATATTACAGGTGACGTTCTAGAAGAGGCCAGATTATTGTGTATCCACCTCAGAACTTCGAGAGGATGACGCCTTTTACAATATACTGTACAGCATCAGGAACTGGTTGGTGTGCAAAAGTTATGGAATGAAAGCGCTGCGCTAATTTAAACACACTCCTGTAAATTATCCTATTTTGACTTGTATGGTTGAGATAATTGGCTGCCGTTTCAGCCCCAATTGGGTACCGTCGATCATAATGAACATTTATTTCCTAATTTCCTTTTGTCGTCGCCGAGGAGTGTTCGTCGGCAACCAAGGGTACATTTGTTTTTATATTTGGCGTCAGTATTTGATAAGCCGGGGGGAGAGCAGCGAAATGGCTGAGGACAAGGCGACATCAAGGCGATTTGTTTGTGGCCACCCCGTAGGGATTAAGGCGTCTGGCTGTAGGTAGACAATTTTGGCAATTGATTGTAATTATTTTTTATTTATTTTTTTTTTTTTTTGTGCACTGCATATGCGAAGTTTATAAAGCAGTGATTGTTTAAGAAAAAAAAATCTTAAGGGACATTAAAGCAGGAATATCAAAAATTAAATACAAGTTACTGCTTGTTGCACTGGAAACTGTTACTGTATGTTAAAGGCAGAACAGTCCGTATGTTTGTGTTCAGGATAGATACCGAGCGACAGGTACTGGTACCTCCATAAGATAATGACAGCTGTGGGAAGATTACATTCAAGTAAGAGAAGACAGAATGATACTGTACAATTATGGGAAGATAGTTGAGAAAATCCACTGTATATCATAATCTCAGAATGTTATAATTCCACTTACGTCAGGCCCTACAGTAAACCACAGCCCTGTTGTATGCAATGACTCACCATAACCTCATAGTACACGACCCTGCACTCCAGTTCTAGCGAGATACTCTAGCTTCTCACTAGACCTTGCCTACACTATGCCATAATCCACCATAACCGGTTCAAGTTCTCCGCTCTAGCTTCTCACTAGACCATGCCTACACAATGCCATAATCCACCATCCACCAAAACCGGTTTAGATTCTCCGCTGGGGCAGGGAACAGTTTTTGGATTTGAATTGCATAAAAATCTAGACTTTATTGATAAACTATAAGACCCGCCGATATGTTAAAATACCCCCGCTAATACCAGTACACCAGTCCAGTATGAGACAGCCCTAGCATGTATTCAGTATGGACGATGGGTGTTAGCGCCGGAGTGGTGACATTTGGAGATGTAGGAAGACTACTGGGCCTTCCGAGATGCCCAGAGGAAAGGACCAGATGCCTTTGCCCGGAGTCGGACACACACACACCAAAAAAAAAAAATAATAATAATAAAAAGCATCAGACCCCAGAGGAGGTGGAGGGATGGAATGGAGAGGTAAATGAGGGATGTGTGAGCTGGGGGGATGGCAGGGGGCAGGGCATTATGGAGGCAGTGTGTTTGTGGCCACCCCACTGAACTCTGTAATATGGAAGGGCTATCTTCACAGGCAGCGTGTGACTTTCGGCCGCCATATTGAAACATCCGCTGTCGTCGGCTCCAGTGTGGTAATGAAGTTGGAACACTGTTCATAGCCTGCTCTGTTTCCCTGCAGCAGCTGTTTATACATATGTATCATAATACAGTAATAAATAAATTATATATTTTTTTTCTGCCTAGCTTAAAAATTATATGATAGTTTTAGCCAAGAGTATGAATAAAACATCATAGGTTGGTGCAATGCATTTTTTTTTTTTTTTTTTTTTTTTTTTTTTTTTTAATGACCGCCTTTGTCTGGTTAGCTATGAGAGTAAGGATAAGGAAAGAGCACATTCAGTTGGAAATAATGTATTTCGCCATCGTAAAGCACATTTTGTAGGCTACAGTAAATTTTCTTATATAGCTATCTATTAGCTGTTATCAGTACTACTTAGTACTTGCACATCTTCATATACCGGTATATAAGCACATTTCCATAATTATTTCTTATCCAGTCCTACGCTGCCCCATGAGGAGCATAGGAACCCGGGGCTGGCAAGTTGGTTTAGACATTTAAGATGAGTGACCAGCCTCACTCATCCCTGAGTGGCATTACATGAGCAGTAATACCCAACCACCCATTGGATATAAAGCTTCACCGGCCCAATCCAATTGGAGCGCCGTAATTACCCACTAAACCACCAGGCGCCAAAATTTGGTTATATGGTTACCACCCAGCGTAGTGAATGGTTTCCTGGTGTAGACCATTTGGCTTGTCACTCACTGTCGAGTCACTCACAGGCAGACGGAAGAGGAAAGACAGAAGAGGGAGTGTAAAGTCACCCGTGGGCAGAAGGACGAGGAGGGAATGAAGGAAAGACAGGGGAGGATGGAAGGAAAGAAGGATGGAGGAGAGGAAAGGGCAGACACCCGAGGGCAGCACTACATTGAGTGAGTGGATGGTGAGCACCCCCACCTACGGTACTTTTTAAAATACAAGCAACCTAGCCAGCTACTTTCTTACTTTAGTACCAATAGCTTTGTCTGTAATAAATTTCTTAATGTGATGTACCCAGATAATACTGTAGCACTGTGATACTAGTTTTATTGTGAACATGATTGTCCTTAATGGAGGCGTCAAACAAATGGGGTGTTTAGACAGTCAAATATTCTCTTAATACTAGTACAGTAAAACCTCACTAAAACAGACTGAGGCCCAGACCATTCCGAAGAAAGCTAAACTCCCATAAAAGCTACGTATGGACTTCCCCCTGCTAACCCAGACTTTTTCCAAGTACTGTACTCGAGGAGGGCCATCAGTCCATATTTGAATGTTACTCATGGGACGATACATACATCCTCTTGGCCTTCATGTTCCATTGCATAGGTGGGCAAGGAAACCCAACCACTAGCCTTGATTTAGATCTTTTTTGGCTGCATCCACTTCGAGCACCTGAATATTCTATATCACTAACTAGGAGCTGAAAGGCATTTTTTTTTTTTTTTTTTTTGGGGGGGGGGGGTTAATTATGAAAGTAGGATGTTACAAGGGTGCCTCCAAACTATTAGGTTTCCCGTTTGGACAAAACTTTTTATACCGCATAATAACAGTAGGATGTCACCTAGCTATTATGTTTCCAGATTGGATCAGCTTTCATATACTGTAAAAGTAGGATGTCACCAGAATGTCACCAAGCTACACCTTACAAATGTATCTGTGTAAAGTTGCAGCCTGTGGAATGGCTGCCTTATTTCGCTTGGTAAAAGTTTCACTGTAGATTAATTGGGTGGAACGTGCCGTTTTCTCCTCACACACACCATATCTTATTCTTGGTATGCATTTTCCTTCTGAGGCACAACATTTCCTGTTCTTGTGTTTTCTCTCCACACACACCATTTCCTGTTCTTGGTGTGTTTTCTCGCACACACCACTTCCTGCTCTCGGTCCTTTTTTTTTTTTTCTCCCATCAGCCACACCGGTTCCTGTTCTCGGTGTGTTCTGAAGAAGACAAAGATCATGGTGGCATTAAAACATGTGTTTGATGGCATTAAAGTATATGCGTGGTGGCATTAAACTATAATTATATTTGGTGGCATTAAAATATACAGTATGCCTGGTGACAGAGGTACTTAGTGACGGGACGAGTGACATTACTTAGGGGTTTGTTGACATGGTAGCATTAGCTATATGTTTCTTAGCATTAAAATATATTCTTGGTGACAGAGAGGTGCTTAGTGACAGGTAGAGAGGTTTGGTGACAAATACCAGGTGACATTACTTAGAGGTTTGGTGACAATACTTGGTGACGTTACTTAGAGGTTTGGTGATAAGAGGTACTTGGATTACTTAGAGGTTTGGTGATAATAGGTACTTGGATTACTTTGAGGTTTGGTGACACCTTTAGATAACAGCGACATCGTACAACGAAGAAATAGGGATGAAATTTTCATGTTTGTCTCTAAGTTTACTTGTAAAAAGTACTCCGTCACTGGATCAGTGTAATAAAAAAAAAAAAAAAATACATTTTTATTCCATCATACTGAAACGTAAACCTGGTGAACCATAGGCTTAAGCTTCCCCTTCTCTTTCAGTTCTCCATCCTCATTTTGGGGGGATGGAGAAATACCAGCTATACTAATGATTTTTTTTTTTTTTTTCACAGCACGCAAGACTGGCGCGGTTGTTTCAAGTTCATTTGTGGATTTCTCTACAAGCCAGATCACGGGAACATCACAACCACGACCAGTACTACCATTGTCACAACTACCACCACTATCACTACACCACTACGACTGCTGCAACTACCACCTTCACCACAACAACAGCCTCCTCTACTAGTCGTTGCGCACTGCAGTGAGTACCATAATATTTTACCATGAAGCCTTGCCTAAATTCTGAAACTCAAAAATGAAAGGAACAGTCGGTTAACAAGTATCTGTGCACACTTGATTTCATGAGTATGCCATAAGTATACAAGGTGGCCCTTATATAACGCTACAACTCAGCACCCAGTAAACAGATTTACTGATCAACTGCTGTACCCCTCACACCTCCACTGACTTACTGAACCCGCATTAACCCCCCCTCCTCTCTCTCTCTCTCTCTCTCTCTCTCTCTCACACACACACACACACACACACACACACACACACACACACACACACACACACACACACACACACACACACACACACACACACACCTCCCTTCTCTCATTAAACCTTTACCCCCCCCTCTCTCTTTCTCTCACACACACACACACACACACACACACACACACACACACACACAGCATGTCTTCCCTGTCATCTCTCACAGCTTCTCTCCCATATTAAACCCTTACCCTCCATTCCCCCCCCCCTCACACACACACACACACACACCATCCCTTTCTTGTCTTCTCTCTCCCATATAAATCTCTCTCCCTCTCTCTCTCACACACATACACACACACAGCATCCCAGCATCTTTTCCTTGCCAAGTCTTCCACTCGCCTTCACCTCCCCTTCTCTCTCTCTCTCTCTCACACACACACACACACACACACACAGCATCCCAGCATCTTTTTCTTGCCATGTCTTCCACTCGTCTTCACCCCTCCCCTCTCTCTCTCTCTCTCATACACACACACACACAGCATCTTTTCCTTGCCATGTCTTCCACTCGTCTTCACCCCCCCCTCTCTCTCTGTCTCTCTCTCTCTCACTCACACACACACACAGCATCCCAGCATCTTTTCCTTGCCATGTCTTCCACCCGTCTTCACCCCTCCCCTCTCTCTCTCTCTCTCTCTCTCTCTCTCACACACACACACAGAATCTCTTCGATGTCATCTCTCTCATAAACCCTTCCCCTCCATCCCCCCCCCCTCTCTCTCTCATATTAAACCCTTCTCTATACCCCCGCCCGCTCCTTTCTCAACATATCTTTTCCTTGCCATTGTTTCCTCCCGTCTTCAGTCTCCCTCTCCCCCCTCCTCTCTCTCTCTCAGTATCTTCTTGCCATATCTTCCTTCCCGTCTTCTGTCGTCTGTCTGTCTTTGTCTCTCTCTATCTCAGCTTAGGGGAGACTCTTCGACCTGGGGGAGTGGGCGTTAGATGTGGTCTTCATTAACCCCTTCAGTCTGGTTATTTTTTTCTTTACGCGTTCCACACGATTTTATTAAGTAATGGAGAGATTTTTGGAGGGAGATTTTGGAGACACATTTTGGGGGGTCGTTTGTTTGAGAGTATTGATAATGATAGATAATTACTGCCACTACTGGTGTACTATGTCGTTTGTGATAATATTTACCAACATACTCTCGTGTTAATCTGTGGTCACGGTTCAACATTTAAGTTGGAGAGATGGAAATTTTGCGCCAAGTGAATGGAGTAATACGTACGACTTTATTGAGCTTTTAATAGATTTTTTGAAGATATTTTTCGAATGTAAAAAAAAAAAAATGCTGGAGAGTGATGCCTTGACGTGATGGCACAGATATTTCCTGATAGTGAAGCTGCCTGGATACACAAACACCCTTCCATTTTCATTTATTCTGTCTTCCTGCTTTGTTATCCTTCAGTTTATAAATTAGATACCAATATCACAGTCATAGCCGTCTCCGTAACAGCCTTAAAAGGTCCATTAGATCTGTTGCTGTTTGCTTTCCTTAGTGCTCCTTTGTACTCAGTTCCCTCCCAGTCCCTCAAAAGGAGGATGGTGGACCGTAGAAGGGGTACTTAGGCCTACTATTCCCTTTCCACATTTCAGATGAGCCTCCTTCTCCTCCTATTACTCCTGCACCTTCTTCTCTTCCTTGTACTCCTGCACCTTCTTCTCTTCCTTGTACTCCTGCACCTCCTCTTCCTCTTCCCGCACCTTCTCCTGTTCTTCATACCCTCTCATCCTCCCCTCATGCACTTCCTCCTCCTCTTCTTTCCCTTCTCCTATTTTTTCTTGCTCCTCCCCCCCCCTCCTCCTTTCTTCTTTTTCCCTTTCTTGCACTTCCTTCTCCACCTCCTCTTTCCTCCCTCCTGCATCTCCTACTCCCCAGCTCACTTCCGCTCCTACTCCGGTTTATCCTCATCCTTTTCCTCCTCCTCCCCCCTCCTGCACCTTCTCCTCGTCCCCCTCTTCCCCTTCTCCCTTCTTCCCCTCCTCCTCCCTCCTAATCCTCATCCTCTTCCCCCTCTTGCACTTCCTCAATAACATACTTGTGTATATTTTCTTTTTCAGAGGCTGGAAGTTACAACCGCAGAAGAGCATTAATAAATATTTTGCCGTCTTGATATTACTTTCCCTTTCCTGTTTTTCTCTTGGAAGGAACAATAATTGCGGGTTCGTGGCCCTTGGTTCCTTCTTCCTCGCATTAAAAAAAAAAAAAAAAAAAAAATGGTGTAAAAAAAGAAAAATCCTCCCCCTTAACATAGGCGGAGGGGAGGAGAGGGTGGGAAAGTGCGGGGGTAGCTCGAGAGAGGGCGGGTGAGTGCTGGGGTACCTCGAGAGAGGGAGGGTCAGTGCGGGGGAAGTGGGGGGTAAGTGAGGGGGTAGCTCAAGTGATTTCGAGCGAATGCCTGGGGTAGCTCCAGAGAGGGTGGGTGAGTGCGGGGGTAACTCGAGAGAGGGGGGGTCAGTGCGGGGGTAACTCGAGAGAGGGGGGGTCAGTGCGGGGGTAACTCGAGAGAGGGGGGGTCAGTGCGGGGGTAGCGGCGGAGAGGGGGGGTCAGTGCGGGGGTAGCGGCGGAGAGGGGGGGTCAGTGAGGGGGTAGCTCGAGCGATTTCGGGCAAGTGCCTGGGGTAGCTCCAGAGAGGGTGGGTGAGTGCGGGGGTAACTCGAGAGAGGGGGGGTCAGTGCGGGGGTAGCTCAGAAGAGGGGGGGTCAGTGCGGGGGTAGTTCAGGAGAGGGGGGGTCAGTGCGGGGGTAGCGGCGGAGAGGGGGGGTGAGTGCGGGGGAAGTGGGGGGTAAGTGAGGGGGTAGTTCAAGTGATTTCGGGCGAGTGTTTGGGGTAGCTCCAGAGAGGGGGGGTGAGTGCGGGGGTAACTCGGGAGAGGGGGGGTGAGTGCGGGGGTAACTCGAGAGAGGGGGGGTGAGTGCGGGGGTAGCTCCAGAGAGGGGGGGTCAGTGAGGGGGTAGCGGCGGAGAGGGAGGGTGAGTGCGGGGGTAGTCCGGGAGCGGGGGTAGCTGAAGAGAAGGGGGGTCAGTGCGGGAGTAGCAGCGGAGAGGGAGGGTCATTGCGGGAGTAGCTCGAGAGGGGTGGGTCAGTCCGGGGGAGCGCCATAGAGAATGGAGCTGTGCAGGGGTACCTCAAGAGAAGTTTTGAAAGGTTTGAAATGTTTATTTACTCAGGCAGCCCCAAGTGGGGTTTGGAGTACAAAAGGTTTTGCATAGAACAGAATACTGTATATAAAGTAACTTAAGGTATAAGAGTAAACAAATAGAAATTAATTCATTTACTGGTGGAATTGTACATTATTCAGATTCTTTTACATCAGCTGAAGTATTCCATTCTCCTACTGATTTAGCTAATATTAAAGTTTTTCTTTGCCGCTGAATGTGAAATCTTCATCGTATTCGGGTTGTCATTATGATGCAGCCTCATCAGAGAACTACGATGCAGCCCTCTCATCATCCCTTCAGGGGACGTATGATGTAGCCTTCCCACCACCCCATCACAGGACTACGATGCAGCCTTCCCACCATCCCTTCAGAGGACTATGTTGTAGCCTTTCCACCACTGCTGCCGAGGACGTATGTTGCCACCCTCCCACCACCGTTGCACGGGACCTATGTTGCCGCCCTTCCACCACCAATGCTGAAGACATTACTACCCCCCCCCCCACGCCTGCAGAGGACTTATGTTGCCGCCCTCCTACCACCCTTGCAGAGGACTTATTTTGGCCCCCTCCTACCAGCCCTGCAGAGGACTTATGTTGCTGCCCTCCTACCAGCCCTGCAGAGGACTTATGTTGCCACCCTCGTACCAGCCCTGCAGGGGACTTGTCGCCCTCCTACCACCCTTGTGGAGGACTTGTTGTCGCCCTCCTACCACCCTACAGAGGACGGATGTTCCTGCCCTCCCACCAGCCCTGCAGAGGACTTACGTTTCTGCCCTCCCACCACCGCAGCCGAGGACATGATTCTGTTCTACCACATGATGAGAGCATGGGATGTCACCCACCACCCCTGCCAAGGACATAGCATGCTGCCCTACCATCATCCCCAGTCAAGTGCTTGGGGTCTTAAACCACCCCTGTGGAGTGCACTGAATGTCACCCCCACCCCCACTTCAGGACATGGATGCTACCCTACCACCACCCCTTGCTGAATGCATGGGATGTCTTGCCACCACTCACCTGAGGATGTATATTGCTGCCTTCCTACTGCCCATGCTGAGAATGTTGCATCCCACTACCCCAGAGGAGGACATGATGCTGCCCTACCACCTGTTCAGTGCATGGGATGTATACTACCACCCCTACCGAGGGCGGATGGTGCTGTCCTCCCACCACCACTGCCGAGGGCGGATGGTGCCGCACTCCCACCACCCCTGGCGAGGGTGGATGGTGCCATCCTCCCACCACCCCTGCCGAGGGTGGATGGTGCCGTCCTCCCACCACCCCTGCCGAGGGCGGATGGTGCCGCCCTCCCACCACCCCTGGCGAGGGTGGATGGTGCAATCCTCCCACCACCCCTGCCGAGGGTGGATGGTGCCGTCCTCCCACCACCCCTGCCGAGGGTGGATGGTGCCGTCCTCCCACCACCCCTGCAGAGGGTGGATGATGCTGCCCTCCCACCACCCCTGCCGAGGGCAGATGGTGCTGCCCTCCAACCACCCTACCCCCTGCTGATGAAGTATTGTGTTGCCTACCTCTCCCCCTGCTGAAGAAGTGTTGTGTTGCCTACCTCTCCCCCTGCTGAAGAAGTGTTGTGCTGCCTACCTCTCCTCCTGCTGAACCAAGTGTTGTGTTGCCTACCTCTCCCCCTGCTGAAGTCTTGTGCTGCTCTGCCAAAATTACAACCAGCAGTTATACATCTAGTATACTCTTTTGCAGATATTTGTGTCATTTTTTACAATTAAATCTTAAGATGTCACCCTACTTTTTTTTTATTATCTTTTGATATATTTTATACGTGTTGTTTTACCTGAACATAAACTCTAGCAAAACATTTGTGTACTTCTGACAAACATACAAGGTATATTATGAAAATTAGGTATTAGATGACAAACCAGGGAAATTTTTATTACTGTAAAATGGGGTGATGAGAGAAGTAAAAACACGAGTAATGGAGAGGGGGATGGCGTTGGTAATGGATGGAATATCTCAAATTTCTTGTATGCTGATGATGCAGTACTGCTTGCAAATACTAGACATGAACTTGGTAGGCTAGTGCAGAGTTTTGCTAATGTCTGTGAGCGTCGAACCTTGAGAGTAAATGTAGAAGAGTCCAATGATAGTTATTGAGAGAGGTGCCTCCCAGTACGATGTTACAGTGAACGGAGAGACGAATTGGTGAGAGTTCAAACATCCGGGTACAGTGATAGAAAAGAGAGGAAAATGTGCAAAAGAAGTGGAAAGTAGAATGACACAAGGAAGAAAAGTAGTTGGTGCAATGAAGGCCTTGATAAGAAACAGAGGCTTGAATGTGTTGCTGCACGAAGCTTACATGAAAGAGTGTCAGTGCCCACTATAACATATTGATGTGAGACTATGGTGTGGCATGAGAATGAAAAGTCAAGAGTAAGAGCAGTGGAAATGGGACTGCTGAGAAATGTATGTGGAGTACAGAGAGTGGATAGGATACGAAATAATGTGATTAGTGAAAGATGTGGAGTAAGGAAGTCAGCAGACACCACAATCAAAGAATGTGCTGAGATGGTATGGTCATGTGGAAAGAATAGATAACATTGTGGTGAAACAGGTATATGGTATCTGAGCGAATCTGAAGTAAGGAGGCAAGATAGGCCAAGGAGAAAGTGGAGAGATATGGTGAATGAGTGTGTAAGGAAGAGAGGCTTGGAAGTCCGAGAGGCTAGGGAATGACAAGAGATCGAGCTGGGTGGATGAATGTTGTGAGAAGTGCATGATCAGGGATTTGGCACCCCTTTTTAATGTGGCAGCATCTGGACTGACTCTTAACGGTTACAATTGTGTGAAGCTAAAGAACGTGGTGAATATTTCTGGCGTATCCGATAGTCAGGATTCCGTGGGCTTGAATGATGAGTGAAGGGAAACATGGCCCACTGGATTGGGAAATTTAGGCTGTCTGGACATAGCTACTCCTCACCCTGTCCTATAATGGGAAAGGAGGTATGGATGATGATGATGATAAAATACTTAGGAAAAAATAGGACGAATGAAAAATCATTAATATAAAGACCAAAAAGCAAATACAATAAACAAAGAACTTAGAAAATGGAATAATGAGCTAATAAAACTTAAAAACAAGCAAAAAAGACAAAAAATGTCCCCCCCCCCCTAAAAATACACAAGTCGATTGCAGAGTTTAAGGTGTCCTGGTCCTGTATTGAGCATTTGGTAGTCTGAAGAGTGTTCCGAGACAAGCTGAAATGAAAAAAGGGTGTAGACCCCCCACATCCACCATTTCCCCTCCCTCCCTCACTTTAAGTGGTGTGAGGGAGAGAAAATGGGGGTGGGGGTGCTATTGAAAGAATTACCATGGAGAAAAGTGATCTGGTAGAACATGTATAATTGCGTGCAAAAGTTTGCCCACGGTTTCAAATTCTCTCTCCCCAAAGGGGGGAATCATACCAGGCCTTGGAATACTAGCTAGAAGTAGGGGAGGTGAAACAGTTGGCGAATTTTTGTCCCCTGATTGTGCCAAAAGCACAAACCCTCACACAAATGGCCACCTTGGATTTGAAAGTTGCCAGCTAGTACAACTGCAAATGAATTTTTGGACTTTAGTTTAATTTTGTGTGCTGCGAGTTACCAGTTAGCTTTATTCTGAGCACATTTTTTGACTATTAATTCTCAGATGACATATTACAAGACTGAACTGACAAACACTCATTTTATTAATTATTTTTTGGACTTAACAACTATACGCTGCCAGTTATCAGGAGTCAATTTTGAACATTGTATAATTCTGTGACGCCAAGATATAAATACATATATTACAAGATAACAGTTCTGGTATTTCACTACACAAAACAAGCAGAACGTCACAAATTTACCACAACCTGACTATTTCCAAAGCAACAAGATTAATGCTGGCTTGTAACTGGCACTGTATAATGTAAGGGGCCAAAAGTGTGTGTTGCCAAAATACAGAAAATCACAAACTTACTGTGACTAATGGTCATATTGTAAGCAGTTTTGGAGATTTCGTACCACATCTTCCTTACCATAATTTTGTTTGGTGCTGATGCAATGTATGTAGCACACAGGATAATGCCAAGCTGTATTATGCAAAACAAATAACCAAGGAAGAGGTGCTATGAAGTCTCCTGTGCTACCAACAATACCAACCTTAAGGCTGTATGCATAAGCCTTAAAGTGCGAAGTGGAATAAAATATTTAATTACTGAAGGTCATTTTTATGGGATAGTGGTAGTTATCAGGGAAGATTGGCCTGCATCTCACATTACAGTGCAGTAAGGAACAACACAGGAAACTGAGATGTGTTCATTTTTCATGTGCTTCAGTTAGCCTGCATCCTACGAAACTAACATTAAGGGGTTACACACATTCTATTTTTGATGATTCAATTGGCCTGATCCCACATGAGTGCCATCAGCAATGATGCTGAGGTGTCAATCAGCAACGTTATTGATCGGCTTAACACACTCCATCTTTGTCAGGTAAGAGAAAGGGCAAGGGAGAGATGCCATTACATGCTTAGCCAGAGTGTTCATTTTAGTAACTGGGCCACTAATCCAGAAATTATCATCACAAACTGGGTGCCTGCATTCCATTTCACAATATATGGCTGAACTCCTTGAATCTGGGTGACATACCATTTTCTCTATTCTTGCTGCTACATGACGATTTTATTTGACAATTGTCTCTTACTAGCTGTTAAAGCAATAGGTGCTGGAGAGGGATGCCTTCATGTGATGGCACCAATGTATTGGAGCATTCCCATTGCCCAGTTTTATAACTGTCCCTCACAATTATTTCCCTATCCCTCAAAGGCAGGATGGTAGGCTTTAGAAGAGTAAATTCAGTCTGCATGCTACTAGCTTTGCATTTCATATGGGCCTTGGGGCCTGAGTAACAATAATCATGGCTGAATCATAACCACTTTAGCTTTAAATCTTTCCTAATCTGGATAAAATCGTCAGAAGACGGCAAGGATACAATGAAAAAGATGTCCCCAGAATCAACAGTTTAAGCATACAATCCTAAATTTGATTTGCATCAAAGAACAAGACAGAGCACTGATTCTCTCCATGTCCCTTGCTCTTCTTGCAAATAAACTCTTATACTCACTTCACTCAAACTTGGCCTAAAATTTACCTATCTCCATTTTCAAAGCAGATTTTACATTAGATTAGCACAAGAATATGATGCTAGTGGAAAGGATGTAGAGTGGTGGCACTGTCTTTTTCTGCAACTGGGCTATATGAAGTGAGCTGCTATTAGTTGAAAATCTGGGCCAAGTTAAGGTGAAAAGAGTATACGTACAGTAACATAATTACAGTGAGCTGTTCTGTGATTCAACAAACAAGTTGGCCGGTGTCAGTGCTCCTGGTACACAGTCATATTCCACGCGGCTTTGGAGATTTTGAAACACCTCACCCATACAAACTTATTCAGCACACTACACCTTAATATCTTTGTGTATATTTTTGATGCACAGTATGTCTATACTAAAACTATATAAGAAGCATATAACTGAATGTTAAGGATATGTTGTTTATGCAAAGTATGCTATGTCAATATTAAAACAATGCAAGTAGCATACAACTGAATGATAATATGCAAAATAAATCACTATGGACCTCAACATCTTTAAGTATGTGGAAAGATGGTATGGGGCACAACGGCTTAAGGTTAAATGCAGTTAAAACAAAAGTGATGATATCTAGGGTTGGTAGCGGTACTGTCAAAGATGAGGAAGAGTGGCCATGTGCAGTCTGCCACATGGGTGTGGAAATAATTCCATCTTGTGCAGTGTTTGTGATAAATGGGTGCACAAGAGATGTAGTGCTATCAGAGGTAGACTGCGAGATAATGCTGATTTTATGCGTATGGCGTGTCGGGGAGAGCAGGTGGAGATTGTCAGGGGTGAAAGGATTGAACTTGCTGATGAGTCTCTTGAGTGTGTGGAATAGTTTTGTTATTTGGGAGACATGTTGTGTGCTGGAGGTGGGGCTGGAGCTAGCTCTATGGCTAGGGTGAGAAGTGGTTGGAAGAAGTTCAGGGAGCTGTTGCCTCTCCTGACATTGAGAGGACTCTCCCTACATGCTAAGGGGTCTTTGTACGCATGTTAGGAGTGCAATGCTGTATGGTAGTGAGACCTGGGCAGCAAAGGAGGAGGATATTCGCAGGCTCAGACGTACAGAAATGACAATGATTAGGTGGATGTGCAGTACGTCCCTGCGTGCAAGGTCTGGGGGGGCTGGGTTTATGATGGATGAGTTGAGAGGTAGAATGGGACCGGAGTGTATTGGTGTTGTGATGAGGAGAGGTAGATTGAGATGGTTTGGGCATGTGGAGAGAATGGAGGATGATAATTGGGTGCAGAAGGTGAGAGGTGTTAATAATGGGGGTGGGGTTATGAGGGGTAGACCGAGAAAGACATGGGATGAGGTCATTAAGTGTGACCTCAGGGTTAAGGGGCTGAACAGGGAGGCTGCAAAAGATCGTGCAGCATGGAGAGCCGCCATTGGGTGACCAAGGCCGATGCATGCAAGCATGTTGGAGCCTTGAAAAACAAAAGCACATATACTATTATTTTTTTTTTTTACATTACTAATGCAAACTATGTTGATATTACAATGACAAGCAGCATAAAATATAAGTTTAAGGTGTAATATACAATATAAATTGTGAAGGAAGAGGCATTACAATATTTCCAAAGTCCCTTAAATTATGACTACCAGATACAAGGCCACACAGAACAGACTACACACCAGGCAACAGGCTACAGTTATACCCTATCTAGCTTTGCCACAGCATAATGCATAATACACCTTATAAAAGCCATAAATAAAGGCTGGTCCATAAATTATGCACCTCTTATCTCATGTGTTTCAGGGATGGCTCAGTCTGCTAGAGTGAGGATTTAAGAATTGAATTCTTGGTTGCTCTAAGAAACTACTTAACTACTGTATGCAACCAGTGTATTAAAAGATCCAAACACTAAAAAGGTTATGGGAAGCAGAAATGATGCAGGATACACACTTGTAATGCTGAGTGAGCCATCCCAGAAGCCATGAGAATTGGCTTAGTATAATATATATAAAAAAAAAAAACTGTATCCAGCCATGTTCTCAGCACATCTGTCATTCTACAAAGTATTTCAGTACACACTGTACACATTTGGCCTTAATCGTGAGGATTTTCAGTTAGCAGGAGCTGGCATCACTAAGGACTAATTCTACCATTGATGATATAACAAAAGACAAGTGCTTGGAAGGAACACTGTAACACACAGTAGTACCGATACATCTGGGCGACTCTGCTACCGAGTTATTCATGGCTCACAACTTCCTATGTCTCTCCCAAAAGAATGATGGCGGGCTGTAGTACTGGGACAACTTAACTTGGCCAGATCAGCCAAGGGCTGAATTTCCACAAACAAAAATACCCATCCAGCCAGCCACATTACCAACTTCACACCAGCACCACACAGTCTATCTATCTATTGCCAGACGCCTCAATCCCGTTTGGGGTGGCCACAAACAAATCGCCTCCAAGTCGCCCTGTCCCCCGCCATTTCAATGCCCTGCTCCCAACTCACACCCCCCTCTCTCATATACCTCTCCACCCCATCCCTCCATCTCATCCTCGGCCTCCTCCTCCCTCTTCCCCCCTCCACCTCACTCACATACACTCTCTTCGTCAGTCTTTCACCCTCCATCCTCTCCACATGGCCAAACCACCTCAGTGTATTCCTCACACAGCTACACTATAAATGACAACACAGCCCCACTGCACTAACTGTACCAATTTTGCACCAAACTGTACCAAAAATACTGTACCAATTCACCACTGCCTGCAACACCATTACCATCACACACCACTCAACCTACACTGCCACACCATCCATGTGATTATTCCACTTATGACCACCACTAAATCATTCCACTAGTACACCATGTTTATTCTGACCCGACAAAGCTCCCCAACCCCTCTGAGCTTAGTTGCCTGCCAACTGTAGTCAGTATGGAAGCTACATTTTGAACAGTAACCAAACACTCACTCCTACCTTATAAGTGATGATCATTGCATTTCATGCAATCACAACCTAGTATTCAAAGTACTCAGTTCCATCAGGCAAAAACATAATGTCTAGTAACCAGGAAGACTCTCTCCAACCTCTCACAGATAAGGACCATCAAATTAAAAGCAAGCAAGACTGAGTACTGAAATTGTGGGAGTGACCCAGTTCCATTAGATGAAAAATTAGCTCTAGTAACCAGGGGGACTCATGCCTACCTCATAATTATGGACTAGTTCCATCAGGTGAAAACAGGCTGTCCATACATTAACTACACCACCAAAAAACATCCAACTAACAAACCACCAAAACAAATGACCACTGTTGCAGCAGATTCAGTCCTTGTGATGCACAGTTTCCATATTTATTATACCATTTCTTCTCTTTTAACACCTTCAGCATGTATGTTCACATTTATTCTTGCTACTTGAATTATTCTTTTCTGCTTTACGAGATACTTTTCAAGCAGATTAGACATATCCTCCACTAACCTATTCATTAACAACCTACTCTCCTGAACTGTATAACAACTGTTTCAGTGCAATTTAACACAAAGTATATCACAAGATCGAAGAGGTTGCCTGTGCGTAGCCAATTCCATGCCATCTTGTAACGTACTGGGTTTTATTCCAGTTGACTGGAGATTCATAGCACCTCTTTCATAGTGACTTATTTTGCACATTACACTCTGATATTTCTCTCATGTTACTAATGTAAACTATGTCAACAATAAAATGATGGAAATAACTGAAGAATGCTAAGGTATAATTTCAATATTTTCTTTCATGTTAATGACTCGAAGTGTCAACAACAGAATGATATAGCAAACAGGAAAATGTTGAAGTATAACGCTGCACATTACAAATGTCAACCATAAAGCAACATAACAGATTGGAGAACACCAAGGTATAATTCTGCACTTTACGTCAATGTTTCTTTTAGTAACTGACACAAACTACAATATGTCAACAATAAAACAATATAAATAATAGACAAGGGGACATTACCGTAAAATTCTGCTAAGTATACTTAACAACTTCAGTTACTTATGGATTTTGCAGTATGCTGACAATGTAACAAGACAAATAACAACCATGAAAAAGTTAAGGAGTTAGATGCAAATAAATCACAATGGAAGAGATGCTACAGAACCTGCTATTCCACCCAAATACAATATACATGTTCGTCACCATCATCACATAAGCACAAACAAGACACATCACTATCATCACATAAGCATAAACAAGACACATCATCATCATCATCATCACATAAGCACAAATAATAACACACAAAGACAAAAAAACGCAATAGTGAAATCTGTCCAGTTCTCTACCTTCCAAAGGAGATTTCGTTCCTATCTCGTGCTGAACTCTAGGAATAGTGTGATTAAAAAATATTCCTGGGTTATGGAGCAAGGGTTATGGAGCAGATAGCTTAGAGTAGGGTATGGAAGGGTGGGGTGGGTTAGGTAGGGTGGAGTATGGGTTAGGGCTGAGGTTGGACAATATTATCAAATACCAGACAAATGTCCGTACAAGTCCAGGATTCTCACAAGAGTCCGGCCAATATTCTCTCATATAAAACTATAAGCAGTCCGCTGCACAACACAGTATAAATTTAACAAGGTTTAGACTCAATAAAGGCCATTTGTAACACAAACAAGAAGATATTTTCATACATGAAAAGCATCATGGCCACCATCCTGCTTCACTCCACCAGTTCCTTCTAATTCGTGGCAATATCCCATTTGCCTCTTACCTTTCTTAAATGCCACTATGAATAAATAATTGCATAACAGAGTAAAACTTAAGCAAGGCTTGGACACAGTAAAACTCAAAAGTAATAAAAAAATATATTTCCTTACAAAGTCAAGGGTATCCATTCCTACTCACTTACCTCACCCGACTCGGTGCGACTAAATACCGAATTGGCACTTTTCATTGGACAATATTTTAATTATTTTCACCACAGAGGCTCATACACACCTAATTATCTGAAATCCGCTAAAAAAATTGTACTTACTATAAGTTAATTAAAGAACTAGGTTTCAGAGCTAAAATGCGCCAATGTTAGCAGATATTTCCCCTTCAGATCGTCAGCATGCCTTCTATTTTGCATAAATATTTATTTTGAATTAAAAAAAAAAGTATTTGGATTGTAAATCGACATACAAAAGTCCGTCAAGGCGAGTTGTTAGGATAGAGGCAAAACACTTCTGATAAGTTTAAGAAACCTTTGCTCTGAATCCTGATTTTCTATTAATAATAATTAAATTAAACACAAAGTTTTGACTGGATTTCTGATAATTAGGTGTGCAAACCTAGACGGTGATAAAGATTAAAATATTTTCCAATTAAAACTGCCAATTCAGTCCAAGTTTGAGATCACATTCAGTGATTGCGTGTTTGTATCTCGGTCAGATGAAGAGTCGTTGGCTCACCTTGTGGTGTTCCATTCCCTGTTCATTTTCCTCCTTTTCCTCAGCTTTCTGATTTTCTCTCATATACTACACATTCTTGTGAACAACTGTCTAAACACCCATTCTTAGGGTTGTAGCTAGCAAAATATCGTTTTATTGTGTCAATGTTATTATTGTTATTGTGTCAGTGTTATTATTTTATGTACTGTGCATGTTAGTTATGTTGGTAGAAGTAGCCTACATTCCAGAATGCTCTAGAATATCGGAACAATTGCCAGACAATACTGGAGAATTCAGACAAAGTATGGTAAAAGTCCAGGGAATGGTATGTGGAGCCGGACTTTTGCGATTCCCAGACTGGTCTCCTCCCCTTTTAGTCAGAGAAATGGAGGGTCAATGTACAGTAACGCAGCACTGGCTGGCTACCGTTTATGTGCCAGAAGATACACCTCAATGCAGGATATTGTATAGAACCGCCAGTTATGTCCCATTTCATGGCTGGATATTGCATAATTTTGCCAGATACTGCTTTAACCCCTCCGTGGCTGACCGTGTGTAATTTGTCGGGACCCACTGGCCGACCACAGGGCTGATTTTTTAAGTTTTGAAAATCATTCCCCCCCTCCTTGCCAAACTGAAGAGGAACATCAGATGCAACCTGCAGTGCAATTTTGAGCTTTCTACACCCATCCTCAGCCGTGCAATCGAACACAGAAGTTGCATAAATTTAGGCAGCCAATACCGGTCACACATAGGTACCGTACAGTATGGTAGTGATGCTTTTATATATATATTTATATATATATATAATCATCATCATCATCATCCGGACTTCCTTTCCCACCCTAGGGCAGGGTGAGGAGTAGCTATGTCCAGACAACCCAAATCTGCCCAATCCAATGGGCCATGCTTCCATTCACTCGTCATTCAAGCCCCCAGAATCCTGGCTCTATCAGATACGCCACAAACATTCACCACATTCTGCAGCTTCACATAATCGTATCTGATAGAGTCAACCCAGATGCTGCCAAGTTAAAAAGGGGTGCCAAAATCCCTGATCATGCATTCTCCTCACAACGTTCATCCAGCCAGCTCTATCTCCTGTCAGTTCCCTAACCTCACTGACTTCCAAATCTCTCTTCCTCACACATTCATCCACCATATCTCTCCACCTTCTCCTTGGCCTACCTCGCCTCCTTCCTCCTTCGAATTCGCTCAGATATACCCTTTTCACCACTCTATTGCTATCCATTCTCTTCACATGATCATACCATCTCAGTACACTCTCTTCGAGTCTGGTGTCTGCCGACTTCCTCACTCCACACCTTTCACAAATCAAACCATTTTGTATCCTATCCACCCTCTGTACTCCACATACATTCCTCAGCAGTCCCATCTCCACTGCTCTTACTCTTGACTTTTCATTTTCATGCCACACCATAGTCCCACATCCATATGTTAAAGTTGGCACTAACACTCCTTCAGGTAAGCCTCGTGCAGCTGCAACACCCAGGCCTCTGTTTCTTATCAAGGCCTTCATTGCACCAGCTACGTTTCTTCCTTGTGTCACTCTACTTTCAACTTCTTTTGCACATTTTCCTCTCATTTCTGTCACTGTACCCAGGTATTTGAACTCTCTCACCAATTCCAGTCTCTCTCCATTCACTGTGACATCGCACTGGGAGTCACCTTCTCTCTCAGTAACCATCACTTTACTCTTTTCTACATTTACTCTCAAGGCACGACACTTACAGACATCAGCAAAACTCTGCACTAGCCTACCAAGTTCTTGTCTGGTACTTGCAGGCAGTACTACATCATCAGCATACAACATATTTGAGATATTCCATCCATCACCATTCATTACCAATGCCATCCTGCTCTCCATTACTTGTGTTTTCACTTCTCTCATCACCCCATACGGGGTGGCCATTTGACTCTGAGTTATTTGTTTTAAAGGGAGGGGCACTAACCCTCCACCAACCCACCAGAACAGCTAAAAACAACGGGGAAACAGATTTAACAAGAAACGTTATTTACCAACCCAGATATAATCAGAAATATATAAGACTATCAGGAAGAACTGATTTGGTAGGGTGCTTTTACTGCTTAATATAAAGCAGCATGTTTAGCACCCTCAATGGCCGTGAGTTCAGAAATCTGTGTATTCCCGTGGTTGGCCTCAGGACCATTTTTTCAAAGTTCTAAAACCAATTTCTTTTTCTTACATATGTGCAAAGACTCGTCTGGCACACCTGGCTTTCCCACCCACCCCCAACCCATCTTGTGATTTGCTATGATTCGTGAAAGAATTGATAAAATTATGATGCCTGCTACATTAACATGTAAACATCAGCAAAAACATCTGGGATGAAGTGAACTGTGAATGCCTGACTGCTTGGAATGGTAGAGCAGGGTCATGTAAACATACCAGCGACCTTCGTTCCCTTCCCATAATTGCTCGCAGTTTTCTATAGCTTGCCCTCTCTCAACGTCACTGACACCAATACAGTAAGGTGTTGTTCAAGACCGGTGGCTATGAAAGGGATAATGGAATACATTACTGTTTGTATCATGCCTCTCTCTTTCACACATACACATAAGAATGAACAAAAGAACGACCAGTAAATGTACACAAACTTTAAGTAGCAGAAATAACTGTGCTCAGTCGGTCCGAAATACTGTATATTGGGAAAAGCGATATCGAACAATGAATGTGGAACTGAATGCAAATCTACGAGGACATATAGGTTGATTTTTTTTTTTTTTTTTTTTTTTTTTTAATTAGCAAACACGGCTGTTCCATTTCGTCCTCTAAAACTGTGAAACCCATAAATTTTCATCCAAGCACAGAGCCTAAAGACTTCACCAATGCAATTCATATTCCTCTAGTTTGTCTTCTGTATTTTTGACTATTTTGAGGGTGGTAAATTACTTTCTGAAAGATTTTCTCCCTTGTTATAACCACGTTCCTTAAGCAATACAGTAGAACCTCTCTCATTCGGACTATATGGGGGGAAAGGTTGTCCGAATTAGCAGATTGTCCGGACCATCAGGGTAATCTCTAGTTCATACCAAAAACTATCTACATATGGTATGTTTGTTAATTATTAACATATGTGGAATTTTTGGAGTTTTTCTTCTATTTTCACCACAGTCACTGTTTGTAACATCAAATTTTAAAGCAAACTGTCTAATTTTATCTTTGTTTTTCTTGATGTCCGACACAGTTTGTTTGGTGATACCAAACTCGTTCACGAGTTTTCCTGGAGGAACACCAGCCTCTAGTTTATCCAGTATTATCACTGTATCTGCAATACTTAGTGTTACATGGTTCCTTTTAACACCTTTATTCATTGCAGAAGCTACATTTGCAATAAGGGGCATGGTAAGGAGGATTAACTTTTGAAATACAGCGTAAAAATATAAATGGTTGGTGAACTAGTTGATAGAACGAATGCTAGTGTGTGTTTAAACAGGCGCCCATGTTGCAGCCTAGTGTGATCCGAGACTAAACGAATGACTATCGCTTTCGGCGACGATACTGAAAATGATTTTAGAATTACTTTCAACATATTTTTGGAGCTTATTATTTTTAAATTTTGTCCGAATTAACAGAAATCCGGATTAAAGGGGTCCGGACCAAAGAGGTTCTACTGTACCTATGATTGTTTCCAGCAGAATGGATGAAACTTGCTCAACGTACTCTATTCTGGATTTTGTTTCCTAGCTGGAGCCCAGGTTAGGTTAAATCAATAGGTAGTTAAGTTAGGTTAGGTTATCAGTCGCCTCACCAAACTCAACCCCACCACCCTTGCGATCGAGTTGTGAGCAGGTGTGGGTGGGGGGTAGAGAAGCTCGTTTACTCAAGGATCGCTCGCTCGCTAGCAACCGGGTGCTTGCTAGGCATGCCTGGTGATAAGCTGCCTGCCCGCTCTCCTCCCCTCCTTCTCAGACAGCCAGCAGAGACGTATTATCACGCATGTAACACCTCTTGCCTTCGTTTTTCATCCATTTTCATCGATTTATGCATGTTCAGGCTTATTCCTTGATACTTTATTTTTCCGAAAATATGCCGCCCTGCATGGTGGTATAACTGACAAGTTGCCTGCCCATAAGGGGTTAAAACCATGTATGTTAAACACGCGGATGTTAAGGGACGACTGTATTGAATAACTAAGGGAGAAATGAAATGCTTAGGTTACTGTAAGATCATTCCTTCCCTTAGTCTTAAATCACAACTCTACTGTATCAGAGACACAAAGTTTCAAAAGTCCCGTATTCAGTCACAATTTGGACTGGAGATGCCCCTTGTTTAGCCTTTCAAGGATTTCCAATTTTTCTTGAATAGACAAACATTTCTGATATGTCTGGGGGCAGGTTTAGGCCTAGGGGCAAAAATCTTTTTGTACCGTATGACATTTTTCCTGTATGCCTTTATTAGATTTTTGGGGCTGAGTCTGAGATGTTCTACTGTAATAACTTGAGGCTACATATAAGCACGCATGCAGACTGAGCAATATACACTACAGTACACAAGAAAGTCAACACCAACCGGAGTGTGGGAACAATGCAGTATTAAATGAGTGGCAGTCGCGGCAGGAGAGGTGGATGGTGGTCAAGGCGGAAATAACCAAGGAGTGTGCATCTCTTCACCATCCATGATGCAGTGAACACATGCCTGAAAATGAATGTAGTGTTAGTGTATCACTTCAAATAAAACTATATAGTGTAATTCCTCATTTAAGAAGCTTTTCATTCAACATATACAATGCTAACAGCCGATTCCATTTCACTCTCTTTAAGGTGCTGGGGCACACGGCTAGGATATCCCTGTCCTAAATGACCAGCCTATGTTGTACTTCCCTCGGTGGCATTACATGACCTAAAAAAGCCTCCAGTTATCCTCCTAGGGATCGAATATAAGGAGGGTCAACATCACTCAGACCACACCATTCCAACCAACAGCAATGCTAAAGTTGCTCCTCTACACAGGAAGTTTTGTTACAAACTTCCTTAGTAGATACCATTACTGAGTTATTAACTCCATGGCACCTTCAAAATTAATAAAACACTTGTTCCAACTTACTGACAGTGATGTTAATGATCAAATTTACTCAAAGGTATCTGTATAAGGGACACTGATATTATTTAGGTGCAAACTGCATGGGTCTAAGTTAAATTAAATGGCACTTCAGTTAGTTAATACCTAAAAGGTTTGTACTTCAGTAGGTTATGTTTATTTTTATCATCATCATCATCCAGACCTCCTTTCCCACCCTATGGCAGGGTGAGGAGTAGCAACGTCCAGACAGCCCAAGTCTGCCCAATCCGATAGGCAAAGCTTCCACTCACTCATCATTCAAGATCCCGGAATCCCGGCTCTATCTGATACGCCAAAACCATTCACCACATTCTGTAGCTTCACACAAACGTACCCGATAGAGTCAATCCGGATGCTATCACGTTAAAAAGGGGTGCCAAATCCCTGATTATGCGCTTCTCACAACATTCATCCATGCAGCTTGATCTCATCAGTCCCCTAGCCTCACGGACTTCCATACCTCTCTTCCTCACACACTCATCCACCATATCCCTCCACCTTCTCCTTGCCCTAACTCGCCTCCTCCCTCCTTCAAATTCGCTCAGACATACCTTTTTCACCACCAGTAGTAGGGGTAGGCAGCCCCATCCAGGGAAGTACTACTGCCAAGGTAATGGAAGACTCAAGGAATAGCCTGGATTCCATTCTCTCCTAGGCCTTGGTAGCTGGTGACACATCTTTCTGCCTCACACACCAGAGGGCATCAGGCTGCCCTCCTGACACAACACATTATATCACACTGCTTTAAACCAGCTATCCCCTCTCCATAAAACACCGATCTTGTCATTACACATCATACACATTCCACAACACATCCATGCTCCCCCCCCCCATAAAAAGAACCATGGCTGCTGCTGTACTGGGATTAGTGCGGTAGTTTCTCGGATGACCACCACCGGCAAGGCTGGGTTGTCTGCACAGGGCCCTCCCGGTCGTCATCGAGCGACTGTGCCACCTTCAGAACGGCTCCCCAAAACTGCTCGTCAGTGCAGTAAAATTTTCTTCTGCAATATTAGAGGATTTCACTCCAACATCAATTCTGTTCACAATCTCCTCCAGTTTGAATCCCCAGATCTATTATTTCTGACAGACACTCAAGTAAACTCCACCTCTGATTTAGCTAGATTTAATTATTCAGGGTATATCTTGATTAAAAATTTCAGACCCAAAGGAGGCGTATGATGCCTTGTTAAATCAGAAATTGCCCTGGAGGAGATTACTAAATTTAATTGTCCTTATTTCGACTATTCTATATACAAATTAAATTCTTTTCAGTAAAATTAAGTATTTCTGTTGTGGTTATCGTTCCCCTAATGCCCCTCCACAGCCGAGTTTATTTGACTCTCTCTCTCTCTTCACATTTAAGTGTCCTCAACATCAGCAGTTCTCAAATGTTTTGGCGTATGATGGTAGGTGGTGGCGACCATTATCCACTCACTTGATGTAGTGCTGCCTACTTCTTCCTTAGCCTTTATCATTCTTTTTCTGTGTCTGCCTTCCTCTTTTCGTATTTCTCCCATCATTCCTGTCACTTCTTATTGCTATTCTTTCCTTTACAGGTGGCTTTACATTGAGTGACAAGCCAAATGGTTTCCTGTAACCCAAGAAACCATTTACAATGCTGGGTGTTAACCATATAACCAAACTATACATGCTCCCTACGTGTCAACAAGTGGGATGGTGGAGGGTTAGTGCCCCTCCCCGTAAAACAGATAACTTGAAGTCAATGGCCACCCCTTACGGGAGTCTGGCATCTGGCAAAAGATAGAAATAGATTGAATTACTGTGCGTATTATGGCTGTGTAAAAAGTACCTGAAACTGCAATGAAATAGCACATACAAATTACAAAAATTTTCCTTTCCTTACATTACAGTTAATACTTTATTGCACACTGTGGACATTACTTTGGTTCTTTTATTGCACTGGATAAGGTTAGGTTATTATTATTTTTGCTGATCTGCAACTGGAGTACAGTCAACCCTCTCTAATTCGGATTAATTGGGGGAACACCATGTTGAAATATCTGAAAATTCGAATTATTAGAGAACATGCCTTCCCCTGTCCCTAAAGCACACCCAAGCTCACTAAAACGTTTTTTTCACAAAAACATTGAACAGTACAGTACATTACTGTACCCATGTCCCATACCACCTGCCACTGTCTGCCTGTGTTGTGTGGATGGTCGCTCTGATGAGAAGCGTTCATTTGCTTATTTCCTTGTTCCTCATTTCCTCTCAGAACTCTCAGCAAATGGTTCCAAACTAACTTTAATTAGGCCTAAGCACTCTGAAAGTGCTGTGAACACAAGAAAAACATTTATTCCAAAGGTGAATATAAAATTTTTGGACGAAGTGAAGTGTGATGTAGGAGCTTAAATGCAAACAATCAGATAAAATGAGTCAGATGTATTTACAAAGTGGACAGTTTCTTTGTTGGGGAAAAAAAAAAAAAAAAAAAAAAAAAAAAGGTTAATGATGGAGCAGTAAAATTCATGTTTTTGCCTTTAGTCCAATGTGTGTGAAGAATAAAAAAAAAGGCTTTGTGCCTGACTTTTGTTATGAACTGACGGTCTTTGGTCGAGAAAATTTGGCTCTTACAGTATGTGAACACACTACGTGTTGACATAAATGGTTAGGTAAGATAATTCCCACCGTCACTAACTCAAGAGTTGCCATTGATCGCCAGCTTGGTCAATATGGAAGTCGGGCTACTCATGCAGAGACCACAGAAATCGCATATCTTTAAAAATCTCTCCCGTGATAGTTATTGATATACTGTACGTAAGAGCTTCATGATATTATTCTTTAGTAGTTATACTAATTTCCTAGATATGCTTTAGTGCGGTAAATGCAGGAAAACGTTACTATAGAAGCCGTGAAAGCACACCGGGTGTGACAGCATTCATCACATATTTACAAGTCTTTAGGTGCACCTTTGGTTTGAAACCCATATACAGTAATTTAGTTTTCTAAAAGAACAATGCTTCATCTCCAAAATGATGAAGAAAATCTGCAAAGTTTTCCATATGAAAATTGTACAATGTTTAAAGCCGAAATCGTGCAGAGACGAGACCGCCGGCCGAAATCCGATGATACCAAGGGCTCCCAAACCCTAGCGGGGCAGTGGACACACGTGTTATTGTCGAAACGTACGATCTCAAGCCATGTCGTGCTAATATTTCTTAACGAAGAATCGTTACATGTTTCTCATAACACTGTTTATTATTGTTTTCATGGACAAATACATGAATGGATGTAAAATAAAGCTTATCGATATCTAAGGAAAGAATGAATAATAACCGACCCAGTACAGAGATGGTGGACTCACCCCACCAACTTTTGATTTTATTTGACTATATGACAGCCTCTCTTCCTTGTAGCAGTGAGTAAAATAATGTTATAATTTCTCCCTTCCTTTTAGTGACACACAGGGCACATAAAATGAACGGGGTTTAGTTGACTAACTTTGATGTTGAAAATTAAATAATCTGGTGAAGAGTGGCAGTTTTTCCTTGGTTAGTGACATCAGGAATTATGTGAGATCAGTTCTTGTGAATTATACTGTCATACAGATTATACTGCTTGGCTGACTTGTGTATTACTCACAATTACAGCATTCCTGTGTATCTGAGAAGTGAGAAGTAAGCAATTACTCCATGTTAACGACTTCAGTATAGTTTTTTTCCCCTTTATTGTTGATGACTAATGACTCTCCAAAATAGTTTCACATTGCATTTTTTTTTTTTTTTTTCTTAATGAGTGCACCGAAATTGGTTCCTGGCGAAATATGTGTGATGCTGGGCGGCAACTGACGTGTTGGTTAGGTCAGGAGCTTTTTCTTCGATTGTGAATGAGGACTTTCAAGAGGCTTAGTGGCAATCCTTGGTGGTTAAAAATTTTTATGGGGAGTATTAGGGGGCAAAACTAGTTGGTTAAGTTAGATTAGTAGGCACTGATGTGTCCAGTCGGCGACATCATATGTAAACACGCAATCTTGGGTGTCTTACAGCAGACATATTTTTAACTACCTATCTTTAAATATTTTTTAAATGAAAAATATGGGGCTCCTAGAACCTAACCCCCTATTTTACACATAAATATATGTCACATTTTAAGATGGAGACCACTCACAGCATGTCTGTTGCGGAGAGAGACTTGGGCTGAACTGAGCAGCGTGGCAAGGAGACATTGTCTGGCAGGAATTCCCCGACTGGAACCCTTGTTCGGACTTGTCTTGCTTAATTCGTATTTCTATCCAAATTAAAATTATTTGTCTGGCTGTCAAAAAGATCCGAATTACCCGCTATCTGATTTATTCGGGTTCCAATTAGAGAGCGTTTACTGCATACTGTACTGAATATTGTTTCCCTCTTCCTATACGGTATCTATCTATCTCTATGTATGAATCTACATATATAAAGTACAAAATGAAATACCGTACAGGTGGGTCCCGTTCCACAAGCAACCCCTACATGAGAAACTGATGATACAAGGATGGGCAATTCAGACCCAAATTTGGTAAAGCGGGAATGATCAGTTAACCTAACCCTATTTTCCCCATAAGTTATGTAGTACAGTATTCCGTCACACAAGTTTTTTGTTATCCTATTTTTCACTCCATTACGCACTTCTGCTACCTGGCAGTCCTCCATGACATATCCCACTCATGTAACAGGGCCTGTTTGTACTACTGTAGCACTCATGAAAACTGATGAGCCCTGGCAGACACCTAAACTGCAAATTAAAACCCTTCATCAAAAAAATTAAAAATGTTTTTGATTAAGAAGCAAAACTTTATATTCACCCACATTAGATCTAACTGTGACTGGGTTAGGTTGCATGGTACTGTGCAAATTATAGCTGTGTTTTTGTTTTGGATGGGTGACCGCCTGGGAACACCAGATGCTGTTGGCATAACTCCCTATGTGTCAAGTGGGGTTGGTGGAGGATTAGTGCCCCTCCCTGTAAAACAATTAACTCTAAGCCCTTGGCCACCCCGTTTGGGATCCATGGCGTCTGGCAATGGATGGATGGATGGATGGTTTTTGTCGTCCAAGCTGGAGCTTGGGATTCGAAGCGCACCTTCGGGGGCTTGGTTTCTGTCCACAGAAACAGTCCAGGATATGTAGAACCAAAAATTACGTGCCAATTGCAAAGTAAACAGAGGAGTTCGCCGAAGACAACCTTCTGACGAATATGCAGCCTACACATAGCCGTTATTTGTACTGAACTGGCTCTCTATGTCGTTAATATTAGCCACCTGCACCCTGATTTTATGTACATCGTGCTAACTTCATTATATTTATCATTTACGTGTCCTTGCTGGCCAATCTCACTCTCCCCAAGCTACGCCAAGACTGCTCCTGGCCATGCTTGGGTGAGATACGAAGACGGTCTTGGTTTCGATGACAAATGCTTAGGTCGGCTTTGTATCACTTTGGTCGACAAAAATGGTGCTGCTTGGTTTCACCAAAGATGGCTTTGAATCCAATCCGGCAGCTTGGACGACAAAAACGCGGCTTACGCTTTTCCAACATTTAATGTACTGTATCCTAAACAATTTTGACGAAAATTTCATTACGAATCTAGGCAAAACTGTAGGAATATCGAAGGAACTGGTGATCTGCAATAATAAATAAAAAATGGTCAAACTCATTCAAAACACATACACAATGGAATAATGCATTGGGCATCAAAGAAATTGTGGCTAGACAAGACCTCTATCAGGGTACGAATTTACCTGTATACTTGCGTCTTCCATCTTCCCTGCGTAAATAAATATTAGTTACGACAGTAAACTGATAACTAAGTTTATTTTTTATGCGCGGTGGCAGTATATGACTTTTAAACTTTCCTGCGGAGAACCACAAATGAATTCCCCTACCGGTACCTCCTCACATTCTTGCCAGGGGCTAACTAGATTATGTCACATCTTACCCTTATTACCCATCGGTGCAGGATAATTTGCTATTTAACTTGTATACACATGAGAAAGCAAATATGAGCTTGATATACCAATACAGAAGTGAAATACGTACCGGCGTCATCTTTGGTCTTTCTCCGCGGGGATTCCTCCCTGTAAATCACTTACCACGGACTGCCTACATTACTCCACAACTTAACCTGACTATCTATTGGTGCAGGATAACTTACTATATAGCTCACATACATACAGGGCCACAAATATGAGCTTCATATACCAATACAGAAGTAAAATACGTACCAGCTCCACCATCACACTTCTCCGCCAGGGTTTCTGCTGTATTCCGTCCGGGACAGGACCACATGGAGAGAGAGAGAGAGAGAGAGAGAGACAGTCTTCTTCCTGTGGCCTCTGTCGCTTTGTATCGCTTCCTCGGTCCTCCTCTTCTTGCTCCTTATCCTCTTCTCTTTTCTCGATCACACTTCACTCCTACTTTCATACTTTACCTTTTTTATGTTTATTTACTGTCTTGCTGTTGCCTTTTCTTCCAACATTGTTTTAAGAATATTTTAGCAAACTTCATTATTCTCCTTGTTTCTTCCTTATCCCCATATGATCCCAGTACTGTACAAATCCCCCCATCTTCTTCCTCAAGTCTTCTCTGCCATTCCTCCATTCCTATCACCGCTATTACCGATGCTATTAACTTCTCCCTTTGCTCTTCATAACTGTTGCATTCAATAATTAGGTGCTCTATTGTTTCTTTTATCCCCTCACAAAATTTGCAGTTCTTGTCCTGTTCCTCTCTATTTCTACCATTCGCTTCCAGAGTACCTGTCCTAGCTTTAACTAAAAGCTTACTTCCCCAGTCTCCTACATGCCAGTTTAGCCCTTCTGGTTTTTGCTTTCTTTTATACCATTTCAGAGTTGCCCTTCCTGTTAATCACGCTTTCCATCTGTTTAATCCGTTCTCTTCAATGCTTTTCTTAATTTGTTTGCCTTCTATATGGCTCCAAACCTCTGCCAGGTTTTCTCTCCTCTTCCATCTGTTAATTTTTCTCCCCCACGATGGTCTTGCCCCTCTTTCCTCCACCACCCTCTTAGCCCATCTTTCCACACTGAGTTTTTCTATTTTCTTTGTGAACCCCAATTTTCCTTTCACTGTTCTTTCTCTAAATGTGCTCCAGCCCATGTCTCCCCTTATGGCTTCTACAGCTGTACTTCTTGGGGCCCCCAGGCCCCATCTACCCACTATGTTTTGTACTTTTTCTAGCTTCATAATATCTCCATCTCGGTTGTTTGTTATTTCCGATCCATAGAGACAATAAGGCACTGTTATTCCTTTCCATAGACTCTTACCCACATTATACTTGTTAATCACTCTACACCCTTCATTTATAATCATGCCTGCCAACTTCCGAGCTTTCCCTTCATTAATCTTTCTTTGTTTCTCTCCTCCTATTCCTTCCCTACTCACTTCTATACTGTACCTAAGTACTTGTATTTATCTACTGTTTCCATTACATTGTTCCCAATAACCCACTGGTTCTTCTCCCAGTTATTAAATTCCATCACCTTGCATTTTCCTGCACTGAATCTTAGGTTCCATTCCCTCCCAAATCTGTCAGCTATTTCCAGTAGATCTTCTGTGTCTTTCCTGTTTTCTGCCATGAGTACTACATCTGCATAAGCAAGGCATCCCACTTCCAATCTCCAATCCTCACTCCTTTGCCTGATTTCCTGATTCTTATTAACAGTTCTTTCAAATAAATGTTGATTAACGTAGGGGAAAAACACAGTCTTGATGCACACCGATGTTATTGTTATGGAGGGTGAAAGACTGACGAAGAGTGTGTATGTGAGTGAGGTGGAGGGGGGAAGAGGCAGGGGGAGGCCGAGGATGAGATGGAGGAATGGGATGGAGAGGTATATGAGACAGGGGTGTGTGAGTTGGGAGCAGGGCAGTGAAATGGCAGGGGACAGGGCGACTTGGAGGCGATTTGTTTGTGGCCACCCCGTACAGGATTGAGGCGTCTAGCAATAGATCGATAGATAGATTTCATATGTTCACCTACTATTCCATCTGTTCCCCCTGTCTTTCCATTCTTGATTGCTTTAACAGCCTTTTCTACATCTTTTCTTCCATCCTTACATATCCCATTTCTTTGCTATCATTATATATCCAAATATTCTCTGTGGATTCTTCCTCATTGTCTTTCAGCATTACTTTCTTTCAATATCCTTCTACAATGGATCAAATTTCTTCCTCATGTTTTGTTTCTTTACGCTTTATTTTTAACTTAATACACTGGTCTACATCTCTTTCTCCAAGGTTTCTCTTCAACCTTTTCCACCCTTCTCTTTCTCTCTCCCTTCGGGGCATATCGATCATTTAGTTTTTGAGCTTGTTCTTCTTCCCACTTTCCTATTTTTCTCCTGCTTATCTTTGCTGTCTGTTTTGCCTCTGTGTATCCTTTCCATGCTCTTTCCCAGTCCAGTCTATACTGTTCTCCATGTATTTTTATAATTTTTCCCCATATTCTGTGTACCCTGTTTTATCTCTTCCTGTCTTCAATTGCTAGTTCTACTTCCTCGTCCCACCAGCCTTTTAATTTTGTCTTTGCTACCTTAAATTTTTAAATTCCTATTGTCCCTCTTGCCTCCTGAATTATGGCCTTTTTAATGTCTTTTTCCCAATCATTAATAGAGCTCCCTCTCTTCTCCTCCTCCTCACGTATCTGGTTATCTAGATTCTGACTGTATTTCTGCCAATTCGCATTAGCTATATCTCACTTCTTTTTCCACTCTGTCTTTTTTATTTATTTTCACCTATTTGTTTTTCCACAAGTAATTCTAATCATTATATGGTCAGAAATGTCAACATTCTCTGTTTTCCATATTTTGCAGCCATATGTCTCAACGTCATGACTTATTATTATATAATCAATTGCTGATTCTGTACCTCTGTCACTCCATGTTACTGGATCTTCTAGCTCCCAGCTCATTATCTTAAGCTGGGCCTTTTCTGTGAAGTCCGTTGCCATCTCTCCGTTCTTGTTCACCCTCTCATTATTTAAACCAATATGGGCATTCAGTTCCCCCATAAAACTTCATTATTCCACTCCAACTGCACACTAATAGGACAGAATAAATTAATATAATAAAAAACATAAAATTATAATAAATTTGGTTATAGCTTGTCTCACTCATTTTCACCTCTACTTTTCTACTGTAATCAGACTATGTAATTCAATATTCCCTGAGTTCCTATTCTCTGCGTTGGTGTTCTGTTAATGAATCCATGGCCTAGGGTGTGTCAGTGTAAAACAAAGGCCACTGAAAGAGCCATGCCTGCGTCTTTCAACAGGTGTCATATGCACGGAGTGACTTTATGCAGGAAGTTACCATTCCCGTATCTATTCAGCCTAAATTAATCTAACCTTACCAAACCTACACTAACCTAACCTAACCTCATCCTAGATAAACCTAACTTAAATAAACCTAAATTAAACTAACTTCACTTCATGAAATAACTATTTCACAGTCTGCCTGTAGCACACATATGTATATTTATTTATATATATCTATATATTGACCTAGAGTTACATGTAGGTCGATAAGACATACAACTATCTCCAAGACACATATATTTTATAAAATGTTGTTGATAAATGGCAAAATACTTGAGCTAACATGCAGATACCCTAAGCACAGGCACTCAGCAAATGCACACTTAGCGGAATGGTAACTTCTGCATAAGTCACTTCGTGCATACGACACCGGGCATAGGGGTCAACCCTTTGTTCTTGTTAGTACCTTCATCTTTGTTCTCAAAATCAAATCACCTCATCCTTGCCTGACCCTTAATTCTTGCACTGTTTGGCTTAAATCAACCCTGTTTGAATTATACAATTCACACACTGGCATACTGACTCTAGGGCCAGAATCTCTCAGTGACAGTGTTCATGCTTCACGACTAAGGTTGGCACTAGGGCACCTCAAGCCCATATCTGGGCAAGGCATTTCTATTGAGATGTAGCACTCTCCTGGGATCTCTCCTTGCCCTACATAACTGCATGGTCCCTAGGCAAACAATTAAGAAAAACACCCTTATGTAACCATGTGCAGTTAAAGATTGGGGGGGAGGGTTGGAGAAAGTTCAAAAGTGGGATAACTTCTGAAAGTATGGACTTTGAAATGGGCCACATATTCACACATTATTCAAGCTCTGAGCACCTTAGCTCCACCTCACAGGTCATCACCAAACATCTTTTATTTTTCATCATAAACGAACCTCTCTGGTTAATTAGGGGGTGCTAACAAACCCTCCTCATGTGCTCCTATGTACATAATTACCGTAATTCTTCGTACACATTCATCCTTCCAGGTCTTACCCAAGGGAGCATTTTAAGAGCACTAAACCCCAACCTTCTAACCATTATAGACCACTTCTCGCTGCTCTACCTTAACCGGCATGACCGTCATGCATAAAACAACTGCCCATCCACCCGTCGTTAAAACCTTTACTGCATTGTCAGGAGCACAGGGGTTCAGAACTAGGCTACTCGTCAACAGTTAAGACGGGGGCAACCAGGCTTACCTGCTCTTGAACTGCATTATGAGAACCATGAACCCCAATCATTCCATGGATGTAAACCCTTGTGGGCCCTGACTGGATGAAGCACCTTAATCCACTACATCACCAGCACCATTGCTAAATCCTCACAAAACCTGTTAAAGTGTGTTACAAAGTCACTAAACACAAATACAATACAAACATGAAAAACAGTTAAACAATGAGCCGGAACTGCTACAATATTGTTTCTACTGTACTTAATAAATATCCACAATAAACTGTTGCTAAATGGAAATAAATACCTTAAGTCTCACTGTAACAAAGCTACACTGGCAACCCTAATCAGTTGGCATGATTTGGTTATATGGTTACCACCCAGCACAGTAAATGGTCTCCTGGATTACAGGAGTGTAGAGTCACCTAAGGTAGCACTACTCTGGGTGGATGGTGGACACCCCCTCCTACCACACAATACAAGGTAACCAACTGGGGAGGGGAAAAAAAAAAAAAAAATGATATGGTATTTATAAATGTCAGCTTCTATTTAAATGTTTTATTGTCATCTTTTACACTGATTATCTATTAAACGTATCACAGCTTACAAGTGAGAGAACAGAGGGGTGGCAGAAGGAAGTCCCACAGCTGACTATGCTATAACTAGTACCTGCAGTGTTTGTGTCAGGACTCGGCAGCAGTTGTAGTGGGAAGTGTAGGTGAATCCATGGAGGCAAGAAAAGGTAGACAGACAGGCTGATACATGAATACACAAACTGATAGGCAGGAAGATAAATGGAGTCAGACAGATTAGACAAAAAAGTAGATGAGAGAGAGAGAGAGAGAGAGAGAGAGAGAGAGAGAGAGAGATTTTCTTTCTGATGGGCACCTGAGCAGCTGATCAACCAGTGGCAGATCCCCTCTTTTTTCATTTTTGATAATTTTCTTCCACGTACTTTGATTCTGTGAATGAAAAGCAGAAATACATTTGAAAATTCCTAATCATGCGAATTTAACCCAATTGATGATTCTCGGTAATGGTGAGTCATGCAGGCATGAGGGTGTCAACTGTATCACCATTAACTCTCTCATGGTTGAGACAATTTTATTATTATGTTCCAGCTGATGCCCGATGATTTTATTCAGAGTCATAGAAGTCTGAGTGTTAACAGTAAGGAGATGACCAACATCAGTATTGCTGTATTCTATATCAGCTAATGCTAGGTTATTTTATTCAGCTGAGAGCAAGTAAAAAGGGCCTTCTTTCTTATGCATGAAAGAAAAAAACTAAGGCTGGAAGCATGCAACTTATTCCTTCCAGGAAAACTAGACAAAACACAGATAAATTTAGGATCTGTTCACTTCGACATAAAGTACCTGGACCCATTGCATTTAAAAAATAACATCATACGCAGAAGGAAATACAGACTGAGGAAGACAGTTCCAGAACTGACCTGTTGCATACAGGAAGGATTGAGGGTATCAGTTAACTCTTGCATTAGAGATGGACAGAAAAGGAGCAGGAGTGTGTTGCTAGATGGATGCTACATGCCCACCATAATGGAGGAAGGATGCAAGCCTAAGTATTGAATGCTGGATCCACCCTTGCCAACTGTAACAAGAAGGAGAGGCACAAACTGGGAGGTGAAAGGGCAGGGGAGGCACTGAGCACACATCCAGCAGTCTAGGTGGCTTCACAACTCTAAACATTTTGGTTCCAGTTCAGTTCAATTACGCAGAGATAATGCAGATTTTATGCTACGCACTCCTCTCCTGTTCATATTGTGATAGGATGCCCTTCAAGACAATGATCAACAGCCCTAGGTTGGCATTAAATGCCCAATCCTTCAATCTGTACTGTAGTCTACTCTCTGCCTCATTAGACCATGGCATCAACGTTCAGTTAGCTACGGCTCGCACTGCAATTTCAATGATTCATATGCTTGTTTAGGTCACTGATTTAATTACTGTAAGCTAATCTAACTATCATAGTGCCATTACTTGCAGTAGCATCTAGACTTTTAATTGCAGACTGTATGCCCCAAAACTTCATATTAACTGGACCTGGAACCATAAAAGCCCGAGTTTACAAGCCTCACAAACTACAGATGTCTTGCACTTAGGGGCCACAAGGTTCACAGCTGTATTATTAAAACTGAGATGGCAAAGTGGTGCAAGTCCCATTTTTTACAATGCTTTTTAAAATGCCTGATTTTTCTGCACTGTAACTGACTGCACTCTGTAATGTGGCCTGCAGGCTAATCAAAATTTACAGTAATAACCACAGGCATCCCATAAATGACCAACAAAACTTGGGGTTTTCATTTTCCCCTCAAGATTCTGAGTTTTACCCCTTCACTCCAATGACATTTCAATTTATTTCCTGCTATTTTCATAGGTTTTTATTCAGCTTAAGAGAAAGACTTTCTCAAACAGGGGGGTTTGATATTGCTTTTATTAACCCCTCTGCTACCTAACTGTTCTCCTAAGATGAAAAAAATTGACTGGTAACAGCAAAAATAAACTAATCAAAGATGATGTCACCTGGATTCAAGTAGCCAATAATACAGCTGTCAACCACTTACAACCTGGGAACTTCTGCCAGCGAAAATGATTGACAGAGGTGAACCTGAATCACTTGAGGGGAAAATGTTTTGACTCCCCCAAGCTATTTTTTCCCCTAATGAATCTTGTCTACGATTCTACTGTTCTGAATATTATCAACTACAAATGATCACTCAGGAAATACAGTATGTTAAATTTCCCCATGACTGATTCAGGTACACCAAATAATATAGTCATTTACCACACGTTTAACTCAATGGGTCATACATTTGTCAATTCTGGAGACCTCCTAGCACCTCTTCCCCAGTGATTTATTTGAATAGTTCACATACTTATCAGGTTGTATGTTACTTCTGTACTTTTATTATTAACAGGGAACTTGTGGTAGGTGGGGGCGCTCACCATCCACTCACTCAGTGTAGTGCTGCTCTCAGGTGTCTGCCCTTTCTTCTCCTCCATCCTTCTTTCCTTCCATCCTCTTCTTTCTTTCCCTCATTTTTTCCTCATGCTTCTGCCTGCAGGTGACTTTATACTCCCTCTTCTGTCTTTTTCATTCTTTCCTCTTCCTTCTGCCTGTGGGTGACTTTACACTGAGTGACAACCCAAATGGTTTCCTGTACGCCAGGAAACCATTTACTATGCTGGGTGGTAACCATATAACCAAAGTTGGCGCCTGGTGGTTTAGTGGGTACTTACAGAGCTTCAATCGGATTGAGCCGGTGAAGGTTTATATCCAAGGGGTGGTTGGGGTATATTGCTCATGTAATGCCACTCAGGGATGAGTGAGGCTGGTTACTCTCATCTTAAATGTCAGGACCACGTTGCCTAGCCCCGGGCTTCTACGCTCCTCATGGGGCAATGTAGGATTGGATGATGATGATGATGATGATGATGATGATGAACTAAGAACTGAGTGGCAGATGTGAGAAGTGTTCAAAAAGTTTCCCACAATCATATTCTTTCCCTTTTCTTGCTTTCTGAACCCTACCTTATCCCACTTGCAGTTGGGGAAAAAAAAAAAAGTGGGATGATGATAATGATATTACTGACACACAATTTGTGCAAATAATATCTACGTCTTGATTTTGTAAGGGGTTACCACAAATGAGTCACCTTGACTCCACCATCAAGCTGCCTTCCCATCAACTCACACCACCCTCACTCATACACCTCTCCACTGCATCCTTCCATTAATTTCATCCTCAATCTCCCCCTCCCATTTTCTCCACCCACCTCCCTCACATACACTATGCTAGTCAGTCTCTCTCTACATGGCCAAACCATCTTCTAATGCTTTCTAACTCATTCATAACACCACAATACTGCTTCACTTCCACATTTGTTTGTCTCCATACATACAATACAGGCTGCCATCAAGTAAAATAATACTAATATGCCATATGCCGAAATAAAGTGGCAAAGAAGAGGTGCTAGGGAACCTGCTGAACTGAAGAATATATGAGCCAACGTGGTCTATACTTACTTCATAGAAACATACCAGTGTTTCTCTTCCTCTAAGCAAAGAAAAGGCCTGTTGGAAATGACTTTCAAAGATTCTTCTACAACTAAAAGCTTTGGCTTTTCATTAAGAAAACGTACATATAAATATATCTATGTACACCGTTATATACATCCAAATATTCTTTTATACATATACACTCCTCAGACCAAAAAAGGCACTTCCTCTAATAGCCATTCAAGTTTATTGGTGTGATTCTGAAGCGAAGTTGAGAGCTCTGTGGCACTGAGGCGAAATGAAAGATTATAACGGAAACTTAATCATTGTCTGGAATGTTAACCTTTAAACTAAAAAGTCCTCCCTTCTTAAATACACGGATCTCAGTGTCTTCAACACCATTCTCACAGAGCTGTACAAGTTCTGTGGCAAGTAAATGAGTGAGACCAATAAATAAAACATACATCGACTAGGTATTGCAGCTGCTATGTATATCATCCACACCTGCAAAATGCATATGCTCCATAACTGTTTTACAGGAATCACTCTGCTACAAAACTTCACGATTAACTTCCTGAAAAAATGATAAAATATGAAATTCCTTGCACCATTAGTTTATTTATGCTGGACAAAATTATAGTGGCATTTTTCCAAGTACCAGCCATAAAGCACACTTACTGAAGTCTATAATTGAAGTATAATAAACACTCCTGTGTGTTTCCTCTAAGCTGTACTTATATTCAGCTTCTATTATAACTGAGAGCAGCAGCAGTAAATACATTGTTTCTATCCCATGTACAGTATATAAGAGTGATATTTCTATTGGTGTCAGAGCTTTCTCACTAAATAGTATCATCAGTTTCCAAAGTCACAGCTTTTGGTCACTACTAACACTCACTGAACTGCTGAGTCTTGTAATGTGAAGGCCGTGACACCACCACATGCGCTGGAAACCCATTGGTGGCGGGGCCCTGCTGCGACACCATAAGGCCTCGTGTGGTTCCCTCATGAATAACTGGCAAGGACTGGGGAGCCTGTGAGGTGGTGGGGGAGGTGAGGCGACACACAACTTGTTCACCATTTAGCACTGCCACCGTCATCAAGTTATCCCTGGAGAATGGGTGGTGTGCTTGCTGCAGCTGTTCCAGGTCCCTGCTCATTTGGGCGGCATTGAAATCCCGCAGCCGTTCCTCACTCAAAGCAAACTGTTGATCCTGAGGGCTCTTAGGGTAGTGATGTGCAGGGGAGTGATGGTATGGCAACAGGGGCCGGGCGTCGCCATAGCTGCGTGAAGACTGGCGACTCATATCACTGGGGGTGCCTCGTTTCACATCCTCATCTGAGAGGTCTGATACCTGCATCCCCTCCTGCACAGGTGAAGCTCCCAGACCAGATCTCCCAGCCCAACGTTCTCGCTCAATCTCCTCATACACTGGGTCTGCTTCCGTCTCAATTTCCATGTACGTGTGATAAGGTGAGTGAGAGCGTACAGTGTTGGTGTTGCCCCTCAGCATGGCAGCCACTGCAGGTGGTACAGCTACAGGAGAAACCTGTGTAGCGTAACTGTTAGGTATGGCAACCACCTTGTTCCCTGGCTCCATGCTTGGAAAGGACATGTTGCCTCCATCCAGACCAGCAGTAGCACTAATATTATTGAGCTTGGCCAGGTAAGCATTCTTGAGGTCAGCAGTGAGGGAGTTGGAGTAGCGGTGGTGATGGTGGGCACCAGTCCAGTTGGTTCTGGGGGAATCCTCCTGCTCATATGTGCCATGGCCAGAATCCCGTGAGTACGTCTTGTATGATTCACTTTCCTCGTCAGGGTTAAGGGTGGCGTGATGAAGGCTGGTGGTGGTGGCTGCGGCTGTGTTGCGAGGCAGGGTGACCGTGTGGTGGCGCGGCAGTGACTGGTGGAGGGTGCCCAGGGGTAGGTGGCCGGTCACTGCTCCTGCTGCTTGACGCAGGGACCCCCCGGCCCCAGACCCCATCGTGGACGTGGCCCCGGACAGCAGGGGGCCCACAGGGGGGTGAGGGTTGCCCCCGGAGCCCTTCACCCCGCCAAGCTGGCACAGAGTTGGTAGATACTGCAAAATAAATAAAACTTATCGTTATTGCATACACCTGCACCTGCAAAAAATTATCACTGTATACACCTATAACTCAAATGACAAATATCATAACATTGCAGAATGTTTATTTTTTAAATATTTCAACATTTTTATTGCTGTATATCATAATTTAAAAGCAAAGCACACATACATGTTGAACTACAAATTTCTGAATTCAAACTAACACTTGTGCATTTCTGAGATCATAGCAGTGCAGGCAACTACAGTCCTCAATATATGTCAGTGATGCTTATTACTAAACAGCATCTACAACTCTTACTGTAAATTAGGAGAAACTAACAATTCAGATTTATTAGTAGCAAAGAATCTTTATTATTTATATTTTCTGGAATTTACTTACAGTAAGTGAATAGCTGGTTCAGGGTCTTGGTTTAAATTCTAGTCCATAGAACACATCAGTTATACTTTACCAAAGCCAACCTCAATATGGGGATTCCATTAGAATATGCATGGCATCATTTGGTTTTATTTAACTTGATTTAAGACTGTGGATTATTGGAACATAGAACACAATGGCATATAATGAGGACTCACTGTAACAAGTAACATAATTCTGAAAGCCAAATCAAACTTGTGCACAAAGGGCAAATGAACACATGATGGAATGTGTGGATACTGTGAGAGGAAGCCCCCACACCGCCACACCACCAGCACCACAGACAAGCCCGGCAAACCACCACCAGCAGCATTGGGCATGGGGAAAGGGAGTTTAAGGACCTGGGATGTGGGTTTAGGATACAGGATTACATTTTTCTTGGTTTAGGAAATTTCATAACACCACTTTCTTGGTGAATGATCTTGCACAATTTTCTTATGTAAAAAGGAGAGAATCAAAGGCTGGATGCCTACAGAAATATATCCTTTTCAAAACAGAGCCAAAATTTCACTCCGTTAATTTTGAGATGCACAGGCACACGTTTTTAAAAAATGGGGGTCACAGACATTGGGAATAACAGTTTAACAAAAGAGTTCCAATGTTGACCAGTTATATATGTGAAGAACTGACAGTCACCTAACTCTTCCATTTCTCACCTTTATGGTACTGAAGCAATCCAAGTCAATAGTTTTTGTTTTCGTTTATGAAAGCCCCAACATGCTTGCATGCATCGGCCTTGGTCACCTAATGGTGGCTCTTCATGCTGCTCAATCTCTAGCAGCTTCCCTATTTAGTCCCTTATCCCTGAGGTCGCATTCAATTACCTTGTCCCAGGTCTTTTTTGGTCTACCTTTTGCTACCCTACCCCTAACATTAACACTTGTCACTTTCTACACCCAATTATCATCCCCTATCCTCTCCACATGTCCAAACCATCTCAATCTACCCCTCACCAGAACAACACTACTACACTTCAGTCCCATCCTACCTCTCAACACTTCCATCATAAACCTAACCCCCCCAGGCCTCGCACTGCACATCCACCTAATCATTGCCATTTCAGCACGTTTGAGCCTGCGAACATCCTCTTCCTTTACTCCCCAGGTCTCACTACCATACAGCATTACACTCCTAACACATGCTGCATAAAAAGATCCCTTAGCATGAAGGGAGAGCCCTCTCAATGTCAGGAGAGGAAATAGCTCCCTGAACTTCTTCCAACCACTCCTTACTCTAGCCACAGAGGTAGCTCCAGCCCCATCTCCAGCATATAACATGTCTCCAAAATAAACTAAAGTCCTCCAGATACTCAAGAGACTCACCAGAGAGTTCAATTCTTTCATGTCTGGCAATCTCCACGTGCTCTCCCCGACACACCACATGTATGAAATCAGTGTTATCTTGCAGTCTACCTCTAATACAACATCTCTTATGCACCCACTTATCACAAACACTGCACAAGATGGAATTACTTCCCATGCCCTTGTGGCAAACTGCAAATGGACACTCCCCTTCTTCTTTGACAATACCACGCCCAGCCCTAGATACCATCACTTTTGTTTTATCTGCATTTACTCTTAAGCCCATGTGCCCCATACCATCTTTCCATTTCCTAAATCTTTCCTCTGCCTCCCTTTCATTCTCTGCAATCAACACCAAAGCATCAGCATATAACATCTCCCATAGGAGTCCATTTCTGAAGTCAAGTGACAGGGTTTCAAGTACAGTACCATATAAACAACAAGGGGCTTAAGACTGACTCCTGATGCACACCAACATTCAACAGTACAATGATATAAATGACAGAAGATGCAATATGCAAAATCACTAAGGAAGAAGTGCTATGAAGTCACCTATGCCAACAAGAATGTACACAAGGATAGTAGGGAACACCAGGATTAGACAAAAGGCAAACAAGGAACAGCAAGATAAGACAGAAAGGAAACAGGAAATGGCACGATTAGACAAAGAATGGAAATGAGAATGGCAGAGAAGGGAAATAATATAAGACAAAAACGCAAAGCAGGAAGCTGTATGACATGACAGGAGAAGTGAGCTGGAGGAATGTAGTCTGATTACTTGGAAGATAAATATGATGTGAACACATCCAGGAGTGTCAATGTAGAGGGCTGAGGACTGAGAGGTAAATCTGACAAGACTTTAGGATGAAGTCCTACAAAAATGACTTCATAGTTTAGCCCTTCTGTCTAATGATATACTATATTTTCTATTTCATTTTTGCTACCTAGTGGCAATTCTGTTCAGTTTAGGGGAGATTTCTGCTGGTGGAAGGGTTAAGAGAAGCTAGATCTAACTTCTCTAGTTTGAAAAGTCTCATGAACTGAATAAAATCACCTGTAGACAGTAAGAATAAAATGAAAAAGACATCCCCCAGCTGAAGGAATTAAGGGACTGAACTCAGATACCACCAGAGATCGCATGGATAGCCTATGCCTGATAAGGCTGACATATGCAAACATGTACAAAGCCTTTAAAAACAAAATTAAAAAAACACAAGGACACTGAGAAGTGGGAAAAGTACTGTAACTAATATCATGTGGTCACTGACATACAAAGCAAGGGTCCAATGAGAAACTGTGAGAGGAAAAGGCATCTGGATTACTGAGAGAGAGAGAAAAAAAATACAGTACACTAAACAGAACATGAAAAAATAAAAGGCAAGGCATATACAAATGCAAAAAACTTGGGGAAAAAAATAAAGCTAAACTAACTGAAAGGCAAATAATGGAGATAAATGTGTAAGCTAGAGGGACATATATTGTAATCATTTCAATCTGGGGACATCATTAGAGTACAACCTAAGGCAGGAAACTGAACAAACCCTTGAATCCGAGAGGCAAAACAAAGGGGTGCGGGAAGGAAAAATTAAGAGTGATAGAGATAAGGGTAAGGGAAGCAGGAAATACAGTCGAAGGAGGCAGGAAATATATGTGAGGGAAGCAGGAAATATGGGTGAGGGAAACAGGATGTGGGAAAGAGTGAAATTAACACCAGGAATAGGGGAGCTAGGCAGAAAAGGGAAATGAGGGAGGCTGGAAGAAAGAGTGAGGGAGATGCACAAAGCATGAGGGAAGCATGAATTAAGAGTGAGGGAGGAACTGGAACAAGGGAGAGAGCAGGGAGGACCGAGCTAATTTAGACCTGGGAGAGTGGTAGCTCGTTAGGAATGAGGGAGGCAAGAATAAGAGTGAGAGTGACAGAAACTAAGGGTGAAGAAGTATGTGGGTATGGGGAAGGTAGGGACTGGGAGTATGGGAGGCAGTAGGTGGCAGCAAGAGGAGTTGGAACTGGCTCTGGCACCAACGGGAAGACAACTGATGATAAAGGAGATGGAGATTAAGTGTGGGAGGCAGGAGATAAGGGTGCACGAGGCAAGAATTGGGAGTATGGAAGGTATGGATTGGGAGTAGGGAGGCAGTTGGCAGGTGGGAGCGAGGGACGGAGTCAGAACAACCATGGCACCCGAGGTCATGACAGCCTGCCGCGTGTACCTGACTGTGGGGCGCCACTGGTGACGGATCGCTGGGTAGCACCTCGAGTGGCCTCTCTGGGGTGGTGGTGGTGGTGGTAGTGGTGGGTGTCTGGGGGTGTCGCGGAGGGGGGCGGGGAGTGGTGGGGCATGTTTGTGGGATAATGGTTGGTGGTTGGGGGAGTTGAGGAGGGAGGAGGAGGGCTTTCAGAGAGGGCCGGAATGGTACTGAGGACTGTGGTGGTGGTGGTGGTGACAGCTTGGGTACCCACTTGGCTGAGGCCGGGCGAGGTGGTGAGTGCGTGAGTGAGGGCGTTGGATATGGCTGGAGGGTGATGGTGGTGAAGGTGGTGGTGGTGATGGTGGGAGGAGGTGGAGTTGTTGTTGGAGGTGGTGGTGGTAGTGGTGGTGGTGGAGGTGTTGGTAAAAGAGGTGGTGGTGTTATTGGGGCTGTACGTCTGCTTCTCGGCTGTGAACACCCCACGTACAGCCTGGGGCAGCCAAGCCTCACGTTCGGCGGCAGAGCGACACCACTCCCGCACCTACACGCAGACAGACACTTGTGTTACTACACGGACGGGGAGAGTGGGAGGGGGGAGAGGGGACAGGGATGAGGAGGGATGGTTACCTTTTACGCTGTTTTAACCCCTTCAGTTCAATAACAAATGATAAATGTTCTTCTTGCCACACTTAGATGATGTGCACACTCTAAGGGAGGCCTCTAGCAATGAAGAAGAAAATGAAAGCTAGTCCTAACCCTCCAAATCAAAAAGTCTCTCTTGAGCTGAATAAATTAATCTGGTGGCAGCTAGAAAAAAATGTTACTGAACTGAAGGGGTTAATAAAAACCTAAGCGATGAATATCTAAAGCTAAAGCCAACACACAAAAAGCATTAAATGAGGCAGCCATATAGCAAAGACAAACAATAAATATAAAATAAACTTTGTGCAACAAACTCAAGCATTTTTTAAATTCATATCATGACACTACCATGCTCTAAATAAATGGCACAAAAACAAAAGACAAAACAAATTGAAAAATTATGTTGTGTGCAAGTACAGCAAAAACAGAAAAAAAAAAAAAAAAGGCATAAACAGCAAACATCACATGAGTTGAAGTTTGTAAACCAAGGAATGCAGACAAAAAACATCAACACACAGGTGACACTTTGTTAACTTTGTTATATATAACTCAACTCCGTAAGAAAGTACATTGTTCAGGCACTATTAGAACTATGAAAATAAAAATTTATCTTAAGGGCTTTCAATTCTGATACTTTAGTAAATTAAACGGCTCATAATTTATACTGATATATGTAAAAGGTGAGCCAGCTACCCAAACACGGCAATACATTCATTTCAATAAAAATCACAAAGAATGTCTGAGACTATTTTAAATCATAAAGCACCATAGCAGTTTTGATATGGCACTGTCGAGACTGAGATAACACATTTTATAAAAACAAGCTATTATGAGTAAGGGGAGTAGGCTAGTCATCTACCCTCAAATATACTTGACTATGGTAGCCTTACCTCAGACCTCTGCATCTCCAAAGGGATAAATTGGGACTGATATTTGCCATGTTCCTTATAACACCTTCAAAGGGCAAGTTTAGTTATCACCGTGAATCTGTTTTAGGCAACTCAATCATGGGGGAATAACTCTGGCAGGATACAGAGCAAACAAAATGTCCCAGTAATAAAAATGAAGAGAAAGAAAAAAAATCAACAGGCATATATATCTACTTACCTTCTGATTCCTGATGCAGTAGTAGATGAAGATAAAGATGCCGTGGAGAGCATTAAGAACACAGAAGGATGCAGCAATGGGCAGGGTGGGGTGGTGGAGGAAGAGAAGGCATAGTGTCCATGTCAACACCATCAAAAGCAGAAGCATCACTGCACCACGAAGCCATGCTCTGGGGAGGCAACGGGTGTTAGTTTGATTGAGAGGACAATGGTGGGAACAGCAGGGTATATGTGATTAAATATAGTACTCAGAAAAAGAACAACACATTATCAGTATCAATGGTATACAGGCAAAGAAGAGTAAATGAAATTAAACACATATACATTATCATCACCATCATCACAACCCTTATTCCCATCTAAAGCTGAGGTACGATTGGATCCAGAAACATGGACGGAAGAGGTATAACAGCACATCAAATACCTCATCGCCATCACCATCCTAAACCTGTATCCCACCTTCGAGATGGGGCAAGGTAGGATCCATAACAAAGACAATGACAGGACCAAATATTAGAATCAGAAAAGAGTAAAGTGCAATAATTCCTTTTTTGAAGAAGCCCTTTTTCAGTCCAGTTTGCTGTCAAGTCTTCAGTTTACAACAAAAACTCTATCTATTCATCTACCTACCAATCTATCATATCTATCTATAGAGTATAAACAGACACCTTAATATCAGAGGAGTTGACCACAAATAAATTTCTCCCATATCACCATGCCCTTCACCATCAGGCTGCCCTTCCTACAACCCACATAACTCATATTCATAGTACTACTTAACCCATTGTTCCACCTTATTCTTTGGTCTCTCCTTCCCCCTTTGCCCTCCATCTCACTCACACAAACTCCCCTACTCACTCTCCCAGTCTCCATTCTCTTCACACAGCCAAACCATCTCAAAGTACTTCTTGCACCTTCCAGCACCTCTTCATGGTACATAAATTTAATAATCTTGGGAGCTATTATTTTACTAGGTGTATGAAGCTTTACAAAGAAAATGGGAAATGTTTTAGTTCAACTTCCTCAGCATTTTTTTTTTTGAAAGGATTTTAATGGGATAAGTCTAATGTACAACAATTCCTTGTCATCCATTGCCTTTACTGATGGTCTTTTTTGCTATTTAGGTACAGAGTAAATTATGGAATAATTTTCCACTACAATTCCATTACTACCTATAAAACTGATCAGTGAGTAACCCACAGTTTACAATATCAATTATAAGGGAAAATTTAGGATATTTTGGAATACACACTCATTCAAAACTGCATGACATGATGGTAGAGGGAATTTTTATTGGCTGAAAATTGTTTAATGTACCATAATTCATATTCCAATTGCACTATAACCCTGGCAGAACTCATGAACACAAGGTCTTGGCAGTTGCAAGCAGGTCCCATTGGCCTGAGGGTAGCTATAATCAGTGCATTTGTGTGGGTATAATGAACAGGTAGTGGTGATGGAGGTATCAGTGTATGCTGACTGAGTACTTGTGGTTCCACCCTCATTTACTCCACATACAACCATGCAAACATTATCTCATAACCCTCTCTTCTTGGAAGAATAAAAAAAGATGAATACAAAGGAGGAGGATCTGAGTGGCAGTGCTGGGTGGCGGTGGTTATGAGGCAATTACAGAAGCTACACATGCTTACATCACCTCCACAGTCTCCATGCACAAAAATTGAGTATCATGGAGTATTACACTACTTTTCCGCTTTCCTGAATACAGTATATATACAGTACTGTACAGTATTAGCGGATGGTAATCTACGGAATACTATACACGTTCATTACATACTGAACTGTACCTGTCTTACCAATCATCTTCACCATCAGTAATATTCATTAAAAAAAGAAAAAAAAGAATCTGAGCTAGATGCATCTGAAAACTACTACAGTACACTGAAGTACAGTGGGGTAAACCAGTAACATAACATAATTTTTCATGGCAAAAAGCAATACTTGTACTATAAATGTGATTATGGTCATGAACATAATGTCCTTCACATCTACTATGCATCACTAATAAATTGTGTGGTGCATAGTATATTCTCTAAGTAACAAAGCACTGCATCCAAGTTTCAGCAATTTATAAGCAATGGAGGGGGAAAAAGAAAGAAAGAAAAAAAAGACTAAACAAGCATCCTTAAGTTATGTCATTGCACATTGGTAAGAGAAACATTAAACTATTGTGAACATATAATAAAAACTGGAAGTCTGGCTAATCTGACTCCCACAAGAGTGTTACAAGTCGTTCAAGTGTTCATAAAATAGGAGGGGCAGCCAGCAGAGGCCCTAGGGTGTGACGCGTACAGGAAACACATAAACTGGTAATTGGTCGCAAAAGAATTTCCACATCCCATCCACTCATTGGTTGGGGAGGTTAATTGCAGCCGAGGCAAGTGGTGGTGATGGGAAAGGCATTTAGCGTTAAACTGATGTCCTGATGACTTCCTGTCTGTCCTATTGCATCCTGAGTTAATCTTATGTGAATGGGTGTGCACTACAATACAGGAAGTGATGTAACTCAGTGTCTTCATTCTTGAAATGTATGACTGCTCAAATAATCATCTCTTCTATAATTATTACCACTCATAACTTTAATGGAGCACAATTATATAGTAATTCTCCATTTATTAGCCTACAGTAATTTACTTGCAATGACGGAATTGCAGATTCAATGGCATCATCATCCCAGTCCAATATTCCATCTTCACATAAGGTGGGGAGATACAGAAAAAGGCTTTGTAATCTCCTTGGAGACATTAATCAGAGGAGAAAGGAAACCTGAGATACAATCTGTTGGTACTGAAAACTGTGAGAAACTGGAAGATCAGCCCTGCACACTGTAACGGAGCCTGAACAGCCAAATTCTCTGCAATTTTTGAAGATTTATTAGCAAGAGAGTGGGGGAAAAAAAAAAAAAAAACTATTACATGTTATTCTTACACTTCAAGTGTTTTCCAAATGCCCAAAAAATTTTTCATACACCTTGAGACTCATACCAATATACCAATATTTAAAGCATCCAACCCAATGGAATATTTACAAAATTTTGCTATCTCCTGATGATTATATTGAACTAAGGAAGGATCTTTACTAGCGATGAGGCTAATGTAAGCCATATCTTACTCCTCCAGTAAAAAAAACTCTCTCTACAGCTGAATGTACTACACATCGTTGGAATGAAAATTATAACACTTGTGCTGAGATAATTATTGTTGCAGGTGTATAATGTGGCCACTTACAGTGGCAACAGTGCTGGACAAGGATGCCTATATGTGGTGACACTGATGTGAATGACTAGTTCTGCTGCCTGGTTTTATTAAAGTCCCTTTACTCCCTCCCAATCCTCTGAAAGAAGAATGATGGGCTACAGTAGAAGGGCAGTTGCAGCCTGCAGCCCACTGGGTTCACATCCAGGTGAGCCACATCAACATCTATCTATCTATCTATCTATCTATAGCCCGACGCCCTAATCCCGCAAAGGGTGGCCGCAGACAAAACGCCTCCAAGTCACTCTGTCACCCACCATTTGACTCCCCTCCCCCCAACTCACCCCCCCCTCCCTCATATACATCAACAATGGTGGGCAAAAAGTTTTGGCATGTATAACAGAGTACAGGCAGTCCTTGATATATCAGGCATGTGTTCCAATATATCACTACTTTTCCATACAACTAGAAATGACTGGAGGTGGTAGCTCAACTGGTAGGTAGGTGGCCTGCGGTCCTAACGGAACCTGGTTCAAATCCCTGCTGGGGCAGGGAACAGTTTATGGATTTGAATATCATAAAAAGTAGACTTTACTGATCTATCAGAAGACCCACCGACATGTCTTTAAAACACCCCCGCTAATACCAATATGGGAGTCCTGTATGAGACAGCCCTAGCATGTATTCAATATGGAAGGTGAGTGTTAGCACCAAAGTGGTGACATGTGGAGATGTAGGAGGACTACTGGGCCTTGGGGATATGCCCTGGGGATAGGTCCTGAAGCCTTTGTCCAGAGTCAGACACATTAAAAAAGTCTGATGACATACAGTATTTTGTAAAATCCTGCTACCTCCTGATGATTTTATTCAGCTCAGAACAGACCTCCAGAAGTGATGGAGTCAATGAAGACTATAACTAACCTCTCCTGTTCAAAAAGCCATTTCTAATTAATAGAATAAAATCAGTAACAAGAATAAAATACAAAATACATCATCATAGTCAGGGCCAGGCCCATTATGACTGGCCAGGACTTGCAGGTGCTTATTGTGGTCCAAGTCTCAGCCATTTACGGAGAGGGGAAGGGGCTGGTGGGGTTTATTATATTGTGGTTGCTGGAGGCTTCACCCGAACAAAGAGCAGACAAACGGCCCGACACACACACACAGCACAATGATGGCTTACCTGCCCACAGATGCTACCTGGTAAAAAGTAATATTCTGTGTGTGTGTGTGTGTGTGTGTGTGTGTGTGTGTGTGTGTGTGTGTGTGTGTGTGTGTGTGTGTGTGTGTGTGTGTGTGTGTGTGTGTGTGTGTGTGTGTGTGTGTGTGTGTGTGTGTGTGTGTGTGTGTGTGTGTGTGTGTGTGTGTGTGTGTGTGTGTGTGTGTGTGTGTGTGTGTGAGAGAGAGAGAGAGAGAGAGAGAGAGAGAGACCAGAACCAGATTTACTAATGACCAACTCCATTATAGTTTTTTGAAGCCTTTTTTCTTATCTTTTTATTTCCCATGCAAATGAGAGCAGACTGACAGAAACGATGATATAATGGGCCAAAATGGATATAATAAACCCAGTCAATCAGCCAGGCAAGTTCAAGGTAAGTGAAATAATATGGAAAAAAAAAAAATGCTTAAGTGAAGAGGAAGTGCAGTAGAGAAGGATTTGATGGAAAACGGATGAAAGGTTTGAGATGAGATGGAGGGAAGGAAGGGAGAGGAAAGAGCTGACAGAAAGTGAGAGAGGGAGGGAGGGAGGGAGGGGAGAGGAAATATGGTGTAGGAGGAAGGGGTGGAGGGCTTGAGGGGGAGGAAAGGGTGTATACAGAAATAGTGAGCAGTTTGATGCTAAGGGTTTGAAAAATCTGAAGTGAGCTGAAGAGAAGAGAGGGAGGAAGGAAGGGAAGGGCTGCAAGAAAGACAGAGGGGGTGGGAAAGGTTTGAGGAAGGAGGAAGGAAGCAATAGAGGAGAGATTATTGTACAGTGGCTGAGGAAGAGAAAGGTTTGATGTGAAGGGAGAGAGGTTAAAGTGTCTGAGGTAAGAAGAAGAAATGGGAGGGAGTTTGAGGAAAGAGGGTAAAATAAGAAGAGGCAGAAGGAAACAGTATACAAGGAATAGGCAGAGGAGGGAAGGGCTGAAGGTATGAAGGAGACAGAAGGGTTGGAGGTAATGGGGAAAGGGTGTAAGGGGCAGGTAGGAAGGAGGGGGATTTAAGGAGTAAGGAGGAGAGGGGGGGGGGATGGAAGTCAGTGAGGTAAGAGGGAGGGGCTGGCAAAGGGTTCTGTAGAGAGGGTGGGGAGTGAGAGGCTTGAAGGAAAGAAGGACAGCTGAAGGGTAATTAGAAACAAGATGGCATGAAAGAGAAGAGGAGAGGAGAGAAGGATGTGGGTGAAGTGGAATGAGGGAGTGAAGGAGAGGCAAAAGGACTGGCAAAAGGGAGAGGAAGATGGTGACAGACATAAGGGAAAAAAGGTTGGGATGATGTGAAAACCCAATTAATTTATATCCAGTAATGTATAGAAAACAACAAAGGAATGAAGGCAGAATGAGTAGGAGAGAAGTGAGAATAAAGAGAAACTCAATACGAATGACAGCAGTGAAGATCAAAGAAGCCAGGTTAGGAGCAAAAGTTACAAGAAACAGAATATAAAGAAATGGAATGAGAATGACAGCTATGGGGAGGAAAGAGAGCAAACTATGAGGAAATGAAGGTTGCAAAAAAGGAAGACAGCACAGTGTGACATGACTATAAGTGAATGAGAGGGAGCTACAGTTTATGGATTTTACAAAATGAGGAGAGAACAAGAAGTGAGAGATGAGTAGGACAGGGGATAGATGAGGGTATGAGGGAAGATGACAAGGAAAAATACAAAAAGAGATGATAATGAAACCAGTGAAGCAAGTAGAAATTAAAGGATTACGACAAGAGAGTATGATTTAATGGAAATGAGTTACAGTATAAGGAAATGACAACCCAACACCACAAGGAAATGAAGAAATGTGAACAAGAAGACGGAGATGAGTGGGACAGGGGAGAGAGGGAGGATCAAGGCCTGGGGGAAACAGCAGCAAACCGCAGAGAGTCCCGGCCACCACCACTCTTGTTTTAAAGGCGGTAATTATGGGTTATTTTTATCCAGTTACTATGCAAATGGAGGAGTTAATTAGAGAGTAGCCAAGCCCAGGACAAGACAGATTTATGGCGGGACCCAGTGAGGTGACACTGCCCAGAAGGTGGTGAGTGAAAAGAAACATACACTTCTAAAATGTCTGAATGATAATACTGATATCTGTTGCCTAATAAAAGATAAATGCAATGTAAGATTACATATAAGATAAAACATACAATAATGCGTACTAAGAATCATGGAAAATTATGGTGAAATGTGTGTAGTCAAAACATACATAGTGTACTCTTCAAAAATGGAGGAATGATGATCCAGTACTGATATTTTTTGTTTGCTAAATAAGAATATGTACAGGATAATGATAATGACATATGTACAACGGAAGTACTAGTTAAATTATTAAACTAATTAAAAATAAAGTTTATGATTAATATAAAAACTGTCGTAATGTGTATACAAATGAATAACATCATACCAAAGTAAAAACAAAATAACTGCTTGCCATTCAGATGATAAGTATTGATTAGAATGCTATTTAACCATTACTGTATGATTTACATTAACTCTGACAAGAAAATGACAAAAATGCAAAGGTAAAAGATGAACACTGAATACATTTACGTGATCAAGAACTGTGATAAACTAATGAAATATTTATCAAGCCAACAAAATAGATAAGTAATTGTTTGTAGTATCTGTACCATACCTCATCATACTTCTTCATGGAGTTCAAGGCAACAAAACTGTACTGTGCTGGCAGTTCTGTATGCACATCCAAGAGTCATCACTGAATGAGGCTGGTGCGTGCAAAGTTGCTAACAGAAAAAAATGCACCCACCAAAAAACACACCCACTTCCCTGATACAAGACACTAAAAGGGCGGTGGAAACTGATACACTGCACCACACATTAATTAGTGGGTGATGGCAGTATGATGTGAATATCCAACCAATGTAATATAAAGGTTGTTCCATGAGATATTTGAGAAACTTCAGGAGACTATTTTAGAGTTTGTATGACGTAAAACATGAAATATCAACATGGATCTAACTATTCTGGAGCTACAATTACTGACACTCAACAACACAGTATCATCTGCAAACAACAGTACAGGGAGTTTCCAAACACTATCCTTTCTCACCAGGGCCACTCCAACATCCACTACCCTACCTTGTATCTCTTTTATTACCCCATCCATGTACAGATTGAACAACCATGGAGACATGACACATCCCTGTTTCAACCCAACTTTCAAAGAGAAAAATTCACTTAGTTCACCATCCACACGCACTGCAGCCTTCGCACCATCGTACATACTCTTCACAGCATTCAACAACTTCCAATCTACTCCATATATTCCATATCATCTCTTTCAAAATTATTTTCTTCGGTCAAAGTCCACAGCCCCCCCCCCCCACCCTGGCCTCCCACCCTCCCTCCATCGCCATGGGAGACTTTTTTCAGTCATTGGTGATTTACTCAAAAACTATTCGTTGTATCAAAATTCTGAAAACACCATGAGAAAGCGTGTGAAATTCTGCATCTAGACATGCTTAGCTCTTGCATGATGCTAGCAAAATTTTGCACTACAATGTAGGAAAGTTATTTGAAGCTATTTTTACTCTTGAACAGGTTCATTTCTCACTGCATTTCTGTACTCTTACTCATCAGTTTTGTGGTTTTTAATAGCTTGTCTTACAGTATAAACACCAGTGAAGATGATAGTATACAATTTAACTAATACAACCAATTTCCATGGGCAAACTGGCCGTGGAAACGTTTTTCTTTTTGAACAGGAGGAAGCAGATACGCCTAGCAGAGTAACTTTCCACTCAGTGAGTCATTTGGTGTGTGGCGGGCTTAATGACAACGTGGGTTCTGAAACTTGGTGTGTAACTGTCGTCTTCAATGATTTCTTTGTAAATTTTTGTTGTTTATACATTGTTTTCTCAGTATCTAGCACTATAATGGATATTCCAATGTGTATTTTGATGTCCACATAGCTGAAAGACTGAAGAACACTGCCACAATTATAAGGGGTGCTGCACATATGGGGGAGGTATTTGTGGATTTTTATTGTTTATGCATTGTTTTCTTACTGTTTACGATTATACTGCAAATTCCAATAAGTGTTTTGATGTCTAAAAACAGCTGAAAGACCGCAGAACACTGCCTAAATTAGGAAGGGTACTGTGCATAAAGGAAGGGTTTTTGTGGATTTTTGTTGTTTATGGATTGTATTCTTAGTGTTTACAATTATACTGCATATCCCAATGCGTGTTTTGATGTCTAAATACAGCTGAAAGATACGAGAATTCTGCCAAAATTAGGAGGGGTGCTGTACATACAGGTTGGGTACAGGTATAGGATTGGGTGTAGGTATGGTGTGAGTACAGGTGAGGATATTGCTCCATATCCAAACTTTGCCCATATCCAGATATATCTTTGGCTCTATTATGTTGGATAATTGAGGGATTACTGTAATACTCATAAACAAGTGCAAATGAAAGAATCAGCTGACAGTAATGATTCTACTTCAACACCACCACTGTCACCATTACTATTCCCCCCGATCTTTTTTTCCCACCTATGAATGGGGCAAGGCAGAATCCAGAAAACAAGGTAGGAGAAATTAATGACTGAAAAGTGTAAAATTATCCAGCACCTTTGTACGATCAAATTGCCTTGGTAAAGTTAAGAGATTGATATTAAACATTAGGATGGAAATTACATGCTACCAAATACTACCAAGGTGAATGTGAGGCTCTTGGGCAGCTGTGTATTAGCAGTAAATCGCTTCCCGATGATCCACTCCTGTTTCTCCCTCTAATAAAACCCATACTTTATTACTACTGACACCATGTGAGAGCCAAGTGACAATAAACTGATTGCAATACTTTAGTTTTTTTTTTTTTTTTTTAATATAAACATGTCAATGACACTGTTGTTCTTGTTGCTCTGGCCCCAGACTCATCTGGATGTGAACCCAATGGACTGCAGGCTGATGCTGTCCTTTTCTCATATTTCACAATCCTTCTTTCATGGGACAGGAAGATGAGGAGCATCTATATTGCAGATGAAGTTTACTTTAGTCAATCTGTTTTCACCTGACAAAGTTCCCTAACTTCTTTCAGCTCAGTTGATGGTCAAGTGTAGTCAGAATAGAAAAGTTGATTTAACTGGTAACCACATAGACTTTCAAGTTGGAAGGTTATTTAACTAGTGACCAACGACACTTATACTTACTTCAGAGTTATAGTTTATCAATTTTCATTTAGTCATGACTTACTTTTGAAGTCATGGAAGAGGTTCAGTTCCATCAGATGAAAATAAACCAACTACTGTACTATACTACAGTGGGTGAACTTTCATCCCTGACTGTACAATATTTTAGTTTGAGTATGTCCACCTCTAGCTTATAGCCTCCTATGGCTCACTCAGCTAAATAAAATCATCTGGTGTTAGCTGAAATGGAATACAGTACCCCTCTACCAGAGTTGTTCTGACCATGCGGGGAATAGTATAGTATATGTACCAGTCGGTGTCTCTCCACATCAGACTTGATGCCCAGGGTCAGTGGCCTCTAATTTGCGTCATGGCTTAATGAAATAATTATGACTTTGAAAACCTGATCCTAATCGCATGAGAAATCCTTGCAGCTTAAGTCTTGGAGTTACTTGCCTGTGTTTCACCCAAGCTTCAGCATAATGCTATCCCCTAAACAAGGAATATCATGAACATCAACATCATCATCACCATCACTATCACTTTTACTTTTCTTTTTTCAACTACAAGTAGGGATAGGGAGGACTCGGAAACAAGGAATGAGAATATGTAAAAGTGGGAGAGCTATTAAAGGCTTGAATATACATTTCACTAAGTGAAAACCATATACCTGTTAAAAAAAAAAAAAAAATGTTAAATTCTATGATATTATGTGCTTTAAAAAAAAAAAAAAAATCACAGCAACCATGCACTGACATATAAGCAAAACACTATTTCATCACAACACTGTAAGCTGCACACCGAAATACAGCAGATGAGCTCATTGTAAATATGCCAAAAGCTTAGCTGTGCTTGGGGGGAAAAAAAAAAAAGTAAAAATACATCATCTGATTGAAGGGATTAATGCTGACAACGGGACAAATATAAAATATGGTAAGAGAAAAGAAGAAAAAGGTAACTTCATGTAGAGAAAAACAACCAGGAGGTAAAATATGAAAGGCAAGAAAGCAGAAAGCTGAATAGAGGGTTGCAGTCAAGGATGCACTTGACATTCCACTGAGGAGGTGGTGTGCAAAGGAAGGTACGAAGGAGAGAAAACAGACACAGAAGGCAAAGCAGGAGGAGGAGAGTATGTGAGAGGAAGGATGAGAACTGCAACAAGAAAGTACAAAATTAAGAAAGAGAGAAAATAAAGGAGAAGTACAGTTGGAAGAGGATATGAGTAACATAATAAGTTAAATAAATAAAATGATCAGATAAAAAAAAAAAAAAAATCATACGAAACATAATACAGACCTTGGGCAGTGTAAAACAAAACAGAGCATGAACATGAGATTGTAAAACTGGAAAGGAAAACTTGGATCAGAAATTACCAAACAATTCAGGGATGGCATTGCAAACATAAAGATGGGGACTTGTCAAAATATACATAGCTGAGAAAAGAAGTTATGAAAATTATAGAACTGGGAAGTACAATACCCAACTGAAAAGACAGGACTAAAGGTGGCTGATCAGATGTACAACACACACAAAAAAGATGGTCACACAAGAGAAAAAGTTATGAGTTACAAAAATGCAAGTTACAGAGATGACAGACAACAAAAGCAGCAATGAGAAATAATCATCATTATAACCCAGTATCACATAAGGACTAGGGAAAAATTGTTTCTTATTTGATATTTTGGGGGCATGAATCAGAGGAAAATGGAGACTCCTGGTACAATCTCTCCCCTTCCTCTCACACTTCACTTTTTGAGCCATATCATAGGCACCCACAGCTAGGCTGCTGCAATCCAGAGCATTTTTTGTAGGAGACTGACTTATACCCCTGGTAAGAGTCACATGGTAAACAAACCTCTGATCACCTCTAAGACTTGAACTGTAATGCATGAGCAACGGCGCATTCCGATACATAAACTACCAGCCACTCCACCAGGTATCTAAAGGGACTTATAAACTCCCTATATAATAAGCCAGTTTCATAAGTGCTGCTATTTGTTCCAATCCATACTAATATAACTCAAATTTAGGATGGTAAATTTAAGAGACAGAAGTGGAAACAAGGTACATACAGACGACAAGTGCAACAGAGACATACAGCATAATGAGTGGTGAAAAATAAATGCAACTTCGAGAGGATCAGGTCATGAGGTACTAAGATGAAAAAGAAAAAAAAAATTGACAGACATATGCAAATAAGAAATACTTTAAATGGAGATTAAAAACAAGAAAAACTCAAGAGGATGAAGCTATGAGATACACATATGCAAACACAGACAAACAAATACAACAGACAAACAACAAGTGATGAGAGACAACTGATAAGATAAAACCATGAACAAAAAACAAGGAATCAAGAGGAGCTAAATAATGACAACCTTAGGAGGATAAACTTATGAAAGACAGAGATGCGAACACAGACAAACAAGTGCGACAGGTAGAAATAACATGTGGTGAGAGCTTACAGGCGGGAGTAGAGGCGGTGCTGTAGTGCGTTGGTATACACGCCGCTGCATTGAAGGGATAGACAAAATGTTAGGTTCAAAGAAACTAGACAGGGTGACTAAAGAGAGGATACTTGCTGTATGCTTTAAACTTCAATTGCAAAGAGGAAGGGAAAATCCCACATTCTTTATAATAAATTCTAAAGCATATGTCAAAGACATAATGTGCATACATTTACATTTTTGCAGACCTTGAACATGCATACTTGTATATATCCTTTTTAACTGCTGATGATAATTAACAGTGAAAATGTACTGTATATGCAGTAGCTCCAACATCACCAAGGCGCCATCCATAAGTAGTATGGGTAAGCTATATGCCCTTACTATCACCAACCTTTACAAATGGCCTTGAGATGGAATTTTAAGTTATCTCTTCTGGGCCAGTTGCCATTAACAGCCTCTAGGAATTATACTGTAATTGTGTCTGGACTCTTGTGTAAATGTGGTTAAGTCCTCCACCTGGGAGTTTTGTGCAAGGTCAGCTTCTGACCCCACACAGCTTCCATAACACTACCTCCAAGTGATAGTGGTAACCATCTACCTCCTACCTGTCTGGTGTTTCTGTATTTTTGATGACTTCTCTCTGTAATGTGGGATGCATGCTAAACTAAATACTGTACCACAGATGTTACTGGATACATGAATGTCAGCAAAAAAATAGGGATTTACCTTCTCAATCCTGATTCAAGTTTTAAGTATACAGCTATAAGTCTTACGGACGCAAAAATGGGAAGGGAGGAGAAAATGGTAAGAATATAAAGTACAGTTAGTGATCCAGAGGGGAAAACTAGTGATAGTAGACAATGAAACAAAGCAATTACTGGGGAAACAAAGAATGGATAGGCAATCCTCATTATAAGTCCAAGATGTGTTCTAAAATGCCACAACTTTTTCCAATCTACTGCCAATACTGGTCCTGAAAGTTAGAAATACCTGTACTGGCAAATGAGCTTTATACATAAGCAGTGTAGTTTTTATAGGCAAATTTGCTGTAATTTATGTGTACCTAATAGCAAAAAAAAATATCAATAAAGGAGACAACAAGAATTTACTGTACAAGCACTTTTATTTACTACATCTGTGAATGCAAGTGGGTAGGAAATGGACTAGTAGTTTAACCACTAAAGGACAGCTGAGGCATTTCAGGATTTTATTCTGGTTACTGCTGGACCTTATTCAGCTGAGGAGAAAAGCCTTCCTTTAAAGGGTTACACTGGCTTTAGCAGTACACTATTGTTAAAAAGCTACATTGGTAACAGGGCCACTAAGAGAAAGAGGAAATATTAACAGAGGGCATAAGACTACTGTAAATTTGAGGTAGAATATACAGTAAGTGCTAAGTGTTCCCTAATTTTCAATGACTACAGATAAACATTTGATGGAATTATATATAAAGGATATAAACCACAGCCTTACCTAGTGGAGTCTAGACGAGCCATCTCCTTGGTTTTCAGGGCGTCATCGGGGGAAAGTCGACAGGTGTAAATGAATGCAGCAGCCAAAAGTGTCACATGTGCCGCCAGAAACAAGAGAGCTGGACCAACAAGTGAGAAAACAAAGTAGTTGTCAGTTCTCAGCCAACAGTAGGAATCTGTGCCATAGCTGAAGGGGTCAACCACTGCTGCTGCCGCCACCACCAGGAGAGGGGCACCATAGGCCAGCGTGTAGTGCCACCAGCGCAGACGCAGAGACTCACACTCAACAGCACGCGCTACACTCATGTACACGTGCACTCCTGGGGGAATAGGGGGGATCACCATGGTTATTTGGATAAATAGAATATATGGAGCTCTGGTAGACTGGCCTGTTCAGGTCACCATATTCTTCATTATCATCATCATGACCATCATTCCCACTTATAGATGGGGTGCTAAGTTCAATATAAAATATACAGTACTACAATAAACCATCTAAAATTATATTTAATACAACATGGTTTAACAGAATCTTACGCAAGACTGAAATTGATTACTGTACTTAAATACTAAGCAGACACTGCCTTAAATGAGTGCTTGTATTTCAACCTAAATCAGGTAAATTATTAATAAGCAATACTGCATATTACTGTAATAATCTAGGGCTAATCACCATTAACTGAATGTTAAAACAAGATTCTAACAAAGTCAGATTTGACTGATACTTGGTAAATTAAAAACAACTGAAAAGCACAAGTTTCCCTCCCATGTCTACCAAAGCTACATTAATATAGTATACTGGCACTGTGTTGAATCTACTTACCAGCATTCTACCAGGTTAACAAACTACATTATTAAGGCTGCTGACTCATTTGGGACATGTAGTACAATACTGCATTAGGTTTAATGTTACTGGACAGTACAATATTTATACTTCATATTCTATATTTCAGAAAGAAAAACGGAAAATGCTGTTGCAACAATGGTAAGTTTAATGGCTGACCTTCCATGAACATCCAAGCAAAGGCAGCAAGAACTGAGTAATGCAGCAAGCCGGCCACCACTGCACACAGGACTGGTGCATCCGTACGCCAGACCCCTATAATGAACACTGTTTCTGCAGCGGCCAGACAGAAGCAGACATGGCGGTGCAGGGCGGTGCGGGGCGAGGCCAAACCACGGAACACAGAGAACACGAGCAGTGAACCACCCACACACACCAGGCTCACCACACACCCAACATACGCCAAGATGCGCAGGGCTGCCTGCGGGTCCTCCTCACCAGCGCCCCCTGCACCCACCTCCTCCATGAGCACAGCAAAATTTGTGAGGTGGTGGCAGCGGCAGGTGACATGGGAGAGGTTGTGGTGGAGGACCCGACAACCCTCATCACTCCAGGCAGCAGTGGTGTAGTCCCAGAACACACACAATGGTCGGGTTAAGTTGTCCTGACGCAGCAGAGTGAATGTTAGTGTCACTGGCTCTGGTAACTGGATGTGTCGCCCTCGTCCAAGAGATGCTGACACCACACGGGAATTAACCACTCGACTGGCATTGGTGTCTCTCGGCCCCAAAGGCTCTGAGCCAGGTGCCAGCAAATCTTCAAGATGGCGGTAGGTGAGGAACACCACCCGAGTAATGCCATTAGCACTGTTTTCCAGAATAGCTTCAGGTGGCAGTCTCAATGAGTCTGGAAACACCCAGTCCTGTGCCCGGTCCTGCATTGATGGAAAATCCACAGGGGTTCCATCTGCTACAGCTGCTCTCACTGAGGCCAACACATGGGAGCGATGGTGGGTGGCCTGAGCTCCGGGTGGCAAATTATCTGCCAAAAGGAAGGCAGCTTCTTCTAGGGCCATCATAAGCTCTGTGATGGCATGACGACGTTCTCTAGTGGCAAGGTCCCCCCATGGCCCCGTCAAGCCTGCTGCCAGCAAGGCAGACCCAGTGGCCAGGGCTGCTTGCAGCATTTCTACCACCATGGCCTGCCGTTGTCGGGGTTCTGGGAATGAATGAAGATGGGGCGTCATTTGGGTAATCAGCTTAGATAGGAGTCGGGCTGTGGTGATGAGATCACCTCCATACAGTGCTTTGCTGGCTGTCACCGTGGCCAGGTCTGCTGCCACACCCAACAGTGAGTCCTGTGAGTTAGCCCGTGTCTCCAGCGTTGTCAGCCACACACTTCGGCACTCACTCAGATCCACATTACCTGCCCAGCTGGCAGTGTGGCAGGGCCTCCGTGCCCATCCCGACGCTCCGCCCGGACAAGGCTGTACAGCGATCTCCCCGCCGCGTGTCCAGTTCCAAAAGAGTCCCCGGCCATAGGTGGGTGGACACCAGGGCACAGTGGCACCTGGGTCTGGCAGCTGAGAAGTGGCTGGAGGTATGAAGCTACTGGTGGCTTGGGTGGGGACCTGGCTGCTGCTGGGAGGTGGGCTTGAGCTGGGTGCTGAGGCTGGGGACAAGGGAGGAGGTGGACTGCTGGCTTCATCTCCTGCTACAGTTGCCTGTGCCTCTCCATCCCCTCCATCCTCTCCTCTTACATTCTGAGGCACAGTGGTAGGGGGAGGTGTGGTGGTAGTGGTAGTGGCAGTTGTGGTAGTGGAGGTAGTGGTTGTGGTGGTGGTTGTGGTTGTGGAAGTGGTGCTGGGTGGTGGTGTGGATGATGTGGTGGTGGTGATGTTAGTGTCAAGGGTGGGAATGATGCGGAGGGGCGGGCGGGTGGCCACAAACCAGGGTGGGCGAGGCCGTGTGGTGGTGGTGGTAGTGGAGGTTGCTGTGAGGAGGCAAAACAAATTCAATATCAGTGTCACCATTATCCAGACCTCTTTTTCCCAACTATGGATGGGATGAGGTAAGGTCCTGAAGGGGAAAAAAGAAAAAAACAAAAACAAGCCTAACTGTAAGATAACAATTTACAAGTTTTAACATGACTGCTGTAATGTAAACTACCATAGCATTACACTACACAAAATATTTATGAATCTTCTCATACTCAAAAATAACAAAGCCTCAAACTATGTTAATGTATGAGCTATATTAATCAAGAAAATGAAGATCTTTCTTCTGGAATTCTAAAATGAAGTCTGTATCATATATGTGACAATCAAACAGTGGCAAATGTACATGTTCTAATTGAGGCAATGGAAAAAAAAAAAAAAAATCTGAATGATACTACAGTAGTACACTAATAAGCTGTCTAACAGATATAGCATAGTTTAGTATATATACCTACATAAAAAATAAAGTTATAGTGTTTAAAACAACGGAATTCTTATAAACATCTTGGCAATCTTTACATAAAAAAAACTCTGAAGAAAAAGTGGAAATGAAACACACACAGAGTAATCAAGAGAGATAATAATTTAGCTGCCCAAGAATTCAAGCATAAATACTATACCAGTACTAATTCAGATGATAATGGAACATAAAGACAGAGAAGGAAGAAGGAATGTGGGAAAGAGGAAGAAGGGAGAGTATACGAGAACTGTGAGATGCAGAATTTAGGATTCTAACTGTATCAGCAATCATTGAGAAATACAAATAAGAACGTATTGTAACTTTAATACAAATCGCATATTAGAACAGTGTGAAGAGGGAAACTATAAGAGTGTCTTGCTGTACATATGAAAGAAGTGAACTGTGGAAAGGCAAGCAAGTGAGAATTAGGGGGATTAAGGAAGAATGATAATGGGAAGTGACAGTAAACAATAAAGGTAGTAGAAGGGACAGACAGTACAGAAGAATGAGGACTGGGAGGAAGACTTGAGTAAAGAGGAGTAAGAAACGAGAGAAAAGAATCGTATCAAAATCTGTAAGAGTCAAGTGAAGAAGCTGCAGCCAATCATCATGCAAACTGCCCCTGCTTCTTTTGCAACCCCACATCCCATTTTCTTTGTCTTTTTGAGGGGGGCCAAGGGCCAAATGTCCTTATCTTGTTGAGAGAGAGAGAGAGAGAGAGAGAGAGAGAGAGAGAGAGAGAGAGAGAGAGAGAGAGAGAGAGAGAGAAATTGCTTACTGCATTATAAAATAACAAGATAAAGAAGAAAGAAAGATGAAAATCTGGGAATACGGAATGAGAGGACAGAAGAGGAAAGATAGAGGGAAGGAAAAATCGAAGGAAGGAGTGGATAAGAGGAAGCAGATGAGTGAGGGAGAGTGGAGGATGGGCAGAGGGAATAGAGAAGGATGAAAAGGGGTAGGTAGGAAGGAGAGACTTGGATGATGAGCAGAAAAGGGAGGTTGAAAAGTAAAGGTGAAAGGGTAATAAAGATGAAGAGAACTACTGTATGTCATTTGAATAGGAAGATGGGAAGATTAAACACAAAGAGATGATAGTGTTGTTGAGTTTGAAAAAGAATGTGGAAAGGTTAGTAGGATGATGGAATGGGATGAAGACAGAAAGGGTGAGAAGGAAGGTAAGTAAAGATGAGTAAAAGGAAAATGAGAAGGTGAAAAGGGAGAAAAAGGGTGCTTAGGAAGGAAATGAAAGGAGCGAAAGCAGGAAGGAAATAAATGGAGCAAAGGTATGAAGGAATGAGAAAGAAAGAAGGTTAGGGACAAGAGTGGGAGGAAACGCAACAGTAGGTGAAGAAGGAACAGAGGTGGGAAGGTACAATGAAAGGAGATACAGCTGAAAGGAGGGAAGAAGAAAGGAAGAAGGAAAAATGGAGAAAGAAAGGAAAGGCAAGGAGTGGACGAGCTAATACTGTAACAGATCACAGGAGACACAACAACAGGGAAGCAGAAGTGAAAGGAAGGAAGGAAGGAAGAAAGTATGAAAGAAAGTCTAATAATGAGGGAAGTATAATGAAGAGAGACTGGAAAGGTTATGGGAACAACACTTATCACATGGGACAAAACAACAGGGAAGACAAGGGGATGAAAGAAGGAAAATGAGGGAGGGAAGGAAGGAGGAAAAAACTGGAAGGAAAGATGGAAGAAGGAAAACTGGAAAAGAAGGAATGGAAAAGTAGGAGAGTGGAACAGGTACTAACACTTATCTCAAGAGACACAACAATAGGGAAGCAAGGGATAGTAGGAAATAGTGTACAGTGAAGTAATAACCTTGTGTCAATATTTACATTATGAAGTTACAGGAGAAAGAAAAAGAGAACCACATACTAACGAAGCCTTTACATCAAATGGAAGGGATATATACCTCCAAGCCTCTCTCTATTTTTTTTTCTAGAATTGAAATATATGATGGTAATAAGGTACACGATAACCATAAATACTGGTTAGTGTAGTTCCTAAAGGACAGAAAAAAAAATACAACTTAAATCTAATACACTAATAATAATAATAATAATAATAATAAAAGTAGTAGTAGTAGTAGAAGTAGTAGTAGTAGTAGTAGTAGTAGTAGTAGTCATAAAATAATAATGAACATGATACTTAAATTTAATATGTTACTTCAATTAACCAGTACATTTCAACATAACTGCTTTTCTCAACTGATCATGCACACACACACACACAAAAAAAAAAAAAAAAAAAAAAAAAAAATGCAAAATGCCATGCATTAACTGTGGACTCCATGCATTTGTTCCATCATGCTCAAAGGGCAGCCAATAAATGCAATATCCCGAACACTGATACCTTTTACACACACGCATTAAGCAAACTGCTACACACACACTGAAGCCCGTGTTCTGGCAGGCCTTGCTTACATCTCTTCCTCATCAATTTACCTTACTTCTGCATATGACTGTACAAATTCATTCATGCAGAGGTCGGGATATCGTGTTTTTGGCTTTTAACACAAGTACCACTAAAGTCGCCCCCACCCCCCCAAAAAAAACAAAGGGAATGAAATAACTAACATATAACACTCAATTTTTAGGGCAAAATACTACTGATAGTGGCGACTTTAGTGTATCATTGTCTAACCGTCGTCTGAACACTATTACACCTGCGTTACCTGTCCTGCACTGGTAATGAGCCTCCAGGTACTTGTGTGTACCTGGGCACCCGTCCCCAAATCGGGCTGTGTTGGCCTCTATCGTACATGATGGCTTTCCAGAGCAGCTTGTAAGAAAACATTGGGTTGCTTTTTATACCTGAATCCGTTAACGGTTCTTACATTCAGAAAAACACACTGGTTGCTTTTATATCCTTTCAGTGCGATGACGTGATTACTATTTTACTCTTCCTGCCTCTAGATGATCTCGTCAGTTTAAATTCTTTTTCCTCGACTCTGATTACGTTATTTACATTATTTTTTCCTTCCTACAAACATTATCCAGCTTAGGAGCCATGTACTAAAGGTCTTAATGAGGGTATATTTAACTCCTTCCATTGAAAAGCTGCCTCCAGAGTTTATAATAATTGTCTGCAGTAAAGAAAATAATCCTGAATCCAAGGATGTCTTTATGTTACCCTGCCTGCACCCTGATTAAATACTCCCTCCCAGCTTGAATCAAACAGCATGGAGAGTAAATAATAATGGACGTCATCGTAGTGCAGGGGTTAAACACTACTGCTACCGCCACCACCACAACGCAGTTAGTTATGGTTAGTACACTACATTTAGCTGCAATTCAAAGGCTGGTTCCCTCGCATTTACCTATGCAAAAGAATGTTCATCAGTGCACACAAAAAGGGGGAAAATAAAAGTGAAAACTGTCATATATCCGCTGAAAACGCATCACGACATGGCTGAGAGAGAGAGAGTTACGAGGACCAGTAATACCTCAAAAGGACTTACGACCCATACAACGCAGAGAGAGAGAGAGAGAGAGAGAGAGAGAGAGAGAGTTACAAGGGCAAGTTGTAACTCAAAAGGTCTTATGACCCATACCAATGAGAGAGAGAGTTATGAGGACCAGTAATACCTCAAAAGGACTTACGACCCATACAACGCACAGAGAGAGAGAGAGAGAGAGAGAGAGAGAGAGAGAGTTACAAGGGCAAGTTGTACCTCAAAAGGTCTTATGGCCCATACCAACGAGAGAGAGAGAGAGAGAGAGAGAGAGAGAGAGAGAGAGAGAGTTACAAGGGCCAGTTGTACCTCAAAAGGTCTTACGACCCATACCAAACTAAAGAGAGAGAGAGAGAGAGAGAGACTCAAAAATGCTAAACGCTCTATCTGGCATCATCAGGGGCTTCAACGAATTAAAAGTGTTACCAGATGAGCGTCCTTCCTATTTTATCCTCCATCCCCGGCGCGAATTGACCTTTAAGGCGAGGCAGTTATATAAATCCATAATGATACTGTCTCCTAACTCGTTCGGAAGGGGGCGGGGCTGACGCGTTCGTCTTGAATAGTGAAGTTTTAATAATGGATAATCATGTCGGCTGGCGGTCGGTTGCGGCATGGCGGGGAATCGGAACGGATGAAAACTCGCAAGATGAGAATTTGAACGAATAAAAACGCACAGAAGGAGAATTTGAATGAATAAACACGCGCGGGGCGAGAATAAGAAGGGATAAAAAACGCGCTTGAAGACTCTGGAGGAATAAAAATGTTTACCACAGGCTCCTCAGGGCTCTTCGCCCCCCCCAAGGCTTAAAACGACCCAAGTCATTTTACGTATTTGACTTCAAATTAATGAAAAATCTGAAGGTGTTAATAAAGATTCTCAACTTTAGAGTCTATGAATATTACTCAAATCCTGGGAACTATCAAGAGGGGTTTTAGGAGCGTGTTGGGGGCCCGGAGCTTTAGGGAGGGAGGGCTGCAAAGAGGTCATTTCAAAGCGGTCTCTCAGTAACTCAAATGCTACGGAAACAGGTCATTCAGTGACACCAACTCTTCCAGGCAGGCGCCTCGGAGGGTCAGGCAAAAACGCTTATGATAATGATCTGAACGAAGACAAAGAAACAATCTGAAAGAAGAAAAAACGCGCAGGAGAGGAATCTGAGCGAGGAGGGGGGGAGGGGAAAGATCAAAATGTGAACGAACAAAAACGCGCCGAACAAAAATCTGAGGGAATAAAAACGCGACGGATAATCTGAAGGAAAAAAAAAAAAAAAAAGGAAAACGAGAATTTGAACGAATAGAGTCAAGACGGGATTTTGAACGAATAAAAACGTGCGGGAGGTTTTCATTAAATAGCGAGCTGGGGGAGAATATTAAATTAAAATACGACAATCCATTATAGCTATTAAGGCCTATTTGCTGCACGAAGCCGGATAATTTGTAAAGATATAGATGTCAAGATGCCGAGATGTTTGGCCGGGAGAAGAGGGTGGGAGATAAAATGAACAGATAATGAGAGAGAGAGAGAGAGAGAGAGAGAGAGAGAGGATGGGATGCTGTGAGATGGGAACCTGGGAGATAGGATGGATGGGATGCAGCCAGAGAGAGAGAGAGAGAGAGAGAGAGAGAGAGAGAGAGGATGGGATGCTGTGAGATAGGATGGATGGGATGCAGCTAAAGAGAGAGAGAGAGAGAGAGAGAGAGAGAGAGAGAGAGAGAGAGAGAGAGAGAGAGCAGTTCCACACACCTCCGGCCAAACATCAACTTAAATCATGACAAAACTACCCCGCCATTGTTCTCCTTCTCCTTTTTCTTTCTTTCTCTTCTTTTTTCCATCATCCACGTCTCATAGTTTATCTCAGATCACTTTTGTGGGCCGTAATACTAGCTAGCTCTGCACAGCCCTTAACGTCTGTTCCCTAACGATTTATTTTGCACTTAGCGCCTGAAAATCCACTTGTATGTTAATGATGGAAACTGTGTCGATTCTAACATACAAGAGAATGTTTATGTGTACTAGGCTAAAACAAATCGCTATGGAAGAGGTGCTACGAGGCTTCCTGTGCCGCTCAGAATAGCATATTTATCTCCTTCAGTCTCCACATTTCTTCCTGAGCCTAACCTTTCTTCTTCTTCATCATCATCATCATCATCTTCACATCATCAGCACAACCATCACCTTCATTATCATCATCTTCATAATTATCATCACCATCCTCATAATTACCATCACCATCATCATCCTTCCCCTCTTCTATTATTATCACCCGTTTCAGTAACTAACTCTGAGGGCTTTCGCTACCGCCAGATAATATGACTCTGCTTTACCCTCACACCCCATGGCGTGTAAAATCGTTTAGTGTACTGTGCTATACTCTTTCCACCACAACTTGGCCTAAACTGCCATCTCTACATTAAAGTTCTTGCTCGCACCCACCCGCGCCAGCATGCGTTTGGTGTGGACGTGACCTTAGTCATGTTATTTACCTTCCAAAACAAGGACGACACGCGAATTAAACCAACATTCAATTTCTGCCCGATACTAACTCAGCCGTGGTTTTCCCTCTCACGCGGCTGCCCTGCGCTGCGCCATCCAGTATCTCCCGAGGTGATAATTGGCCGTGTGAAATGCCCATAATCTGCCATAATACCCGGCCAGCCACCTCGTAACCACAAGACAGATGGCCACTGGCAAAAGGAACGGAGATTTTGAACTTGTTGGGATTTTTTTTCTTTGTTTTTCTTTGTTTTTTATCGTGCGGCGGTTGGGGTGCTGTTCTATTAACCTTTTTGATACTCAGGGTCCACCTGAGTATTTTCTTCAGGGCAGAGCTCGGGTACTACTGCCAGGGTGGCCGCATATTCAGCTGTGCTGGCTACCAAGCTGCCGGACCGACAATGCCAGAGTCATGGTGGTGTGCGTGTAGCTGGCGTCACTGGACTCAGGTGTGCATCCATCCTGTGTGGGCTGGTGTGTAAAATGAGTGGCCTACCTAAGGTAACACCTAGAGGGACTATTGCCTGGATGATGCAGTGACCTCGTATTCAGGGATACTGGGTGTAAAAACCTCCAAAATTCTCAATGGCATAAGCTACGGCGATGAGCACCGCGGCTAAGCACGTATGGCGTCTGCCTCACCTTTACCTTTAATTCCTGACAATTTTGTTTTGCTACAAGAAGTCTAAGTAGTCGCAAGACAAGCTTGACAGGGGGCCCAAATGTTAAACATGTTGAGGATCTGGAAGTAATTATTTACGTGATTTATTGTTATGGAGTGGCATGGTGCTAAAGCACTTGATGCTGACCTTTTGTTTTATTTTAAGGAAAAGACACGGGGAGGATCAGCCAAAACACCGGTGGGTGAGGGAGCTGGTGGTAATACTTGCCGTGGGTCTCCTCGTGCCTACTTTCCTGCCCCGCCATCCTTAACGCCTTATCTCCCCCACCTTAATGAAGTAATCAACGCACCCCGGCCACCACCCCAACTTTCGATAACCATTTAACCACGGCTGTTTTAACATTACTTTCATCATATTTCATTCATAGGTAAAAACAAAAATTTCGTTAGCGGTAGATTATAGGAAGATCACTATGCTTGAAAATTCCATCACCTATACTCTGGTTAATGCTATACGATTTTGTTATACTCTTTTTATACAAGCTCCGTCTAAAATTGGAGTCCTTCCATCTTGAAGGCAGAGCTGTTACATTACATTGACGAAAGAATATGGTGATAGTCATGAAGTGCCATGGAAACGATGTAGGGCCATAGCACTGTTTTTTTCTGTCACTGATCTACGTGAAATGCGCTGCAAAAGGACGATCCTCTCGGCCAAGTTAGAGTAGAATCACTGTAGCCACTTGGAGGCCTGCAGAGGTGTGAGAGTTCGAGATGGATACCAATCAGGAAATAACGAAGATGAACCAATTTATTCTGATGATGCATTTTTTTTTTCTCTCTCTCTCTTGCAGTCCATGGAATAAAACTATCTCCAGTACCCCACATAAATGTATAAGGAAGCCTGACAGTGACGAGTAAAATATTCTCACGGTAACAGGAGTAAAACACGTAATTCATTTTTGTTTCTACTCGATTCTTCAATCACATAAAATTCTATTCGGCTACGAACAAACCCCTCGTAGTGAAGGAGTTGTAATTAACAGCCCCAGATGTGGTTATTTCCCTCATGTTCTCAGTCCTTCTTTTTTTTTTTTTTATGGTGGTGAGGCAGTATATTGCAAATCCGATTCAGCTCATAAGAAAGCAATATTGAGTGACGTGGCCATCCTCTTCCTGCCAACTAATACCCCAACACAACTAGCAGCTCTAAAACACTTTATAAAAATTAAAACTTCATGAACTCCACTTTTTCTCTCAGGACGGATACTTTTAGGGGCAACTCGTCATTTCCCGCGCCGATCAACCTTTAATCTGACACCAAATTTGTAAAAAGAATCTCGGGGTTGCTGGCTTATCCGTAACTAACTTAAAAATCGTTAATATGTGGGTAGTGGGTGAGGCTGGATTAGGTATAGTCAGGGAGAATGAAGGTATCTGACAGATGGTGTTGGTTAAGTGGGTGAGGGTTGAATGTTGCTCAAAGGGACGCAAGATCGAATCCTGGCTGGAGTAGGGATGTTCCATGACTTGGGGAATGCTGTTCAAAAGAATGCGAGGTCGAAACCCGGTTGCTATAAGGAACACCGATGATTACAATTTAGTTAATATAGACGCTACTCATCTTTCACATGGTCTACCGACATGTCATAAAAACATCCCGCCACAACTTATATTCCCGGAACACGAAAAATATGGTTACACACAAGTTAGATGATACCAGCAGCAAGTTAGAAAAGATCGCCAATATCGCCAAAAACACAAGTTACGCGTCCGCAACACGAAGAATTGTTAGTTATACTCGTTACCCAAAGCTAATTACAAATTAGTATATCACTGACATTCCGTGTGATACAGTCCCGACACGAATATCTGTTAGTTGCACTGGAGTTACACTAAGCTAAGTTAGGTACAAGTTAGTGCGTTAGTGCTTTATTTAACCCCCAACACAGGCCAGCAGCATCAGCAGCGTGGGTGTACAATCTGGCCTTGTAATGTTACCTAGGCCACAAGTGTAGTGCACCTCGATGTACTTGTGGGTGCCGGGGCAAGGATCGCCGAATGCGTCGCTGTTCACTTCCATACTGCAGCTCTCCACACCGTTACATCTGTTTGTTTACATTGTGAAATTATGGCAGTAGGGACACAAGTTTTCCCTCCATAAAAACAAAATGTAGACCATACTGCTACCATGATTCTTAAAATAAGGATATTCTAATTCCATGTCTCCATCCGGCTATTTTTATCAGCATCTGGAAATAGCGACCATAACACGATTATCTTCTTTGCATCATTAAGTAAAAATGCATGAAAACCTTATACTACATGTGTCAAGCACTGATTTATTACAATGATAAAAATTAGATATCTGTATTTCCCTAAGACTAAACTGGTTCCAGACAAATACAATAATGGAAAAAAATCTACATGTGGAAATTACTAAAACTACACATAAATAAATATGAAATACAAAATACTGAAAAATATTCTTAATAACTTCCAAATTCTAAAGTAGAAACACATGAAATTACACAGGATTACATCTTATAACTTAGAGGGCAGAGTAACCTAAAATACCTACATTAAGATATTACAGTAACTTATCAAATTACTTTTTCCCCAATCTAACAAGCACTAACTCGGTTCACCCACAATATCTATGTTACCTGTGCTAATATTGGGCTAATTCTGAAAGCCCTGATGTCAAATGTAGTATAGATTAACGTGTACACGACTCAGAGGCAGGGAAATATGTCAGTGTAGGTATGATGTGGGAGAGGCACGCAGGCAGCCTAGGTGGTATGTAGGTCAGGTATCAGTGACCCTATTACTGCCTATGTATAATGCAGATATACTACAAGTCTATGGACAGCGTGTTCTTGACCCCGTGAGGCTCTCCGGCAGTCTTCCAATGCATACAACACCGTCACTTTCTTTTGTGTGCCTATTCTTTAAAATATACAATTGTCGGTAGAAAATAGTATCAAAGTGAATAATGAGGAATGATGTGTAGATATGAATGGTGTGGAAGCTAATGTAAGGGAGCCACGTAGCCCACAAACTATGGCTCAGTGTATATGTGTGGTGTGGGGTAAAACACAGCTAGCCTTGTTGCTACTTTTTTATGCAAGGAAAAGGAACCGAAGGCCAAAAGCCCACAAGACTGCTCCTTCCAAGAAAAAATAAGTCGATAAATAACAAAGGCAAATTCAAGACCCGTTCATTTCGAGATGCCTGGACACACTGCGTTTGAAAGACTGGAGTGTGGATGTGACAGTCTATTGGTGCCTGGATTAAGAAAGCTCCCTAACACCTTTTCCTAAGCGATTTATTATGCTTATTACACCTTACTGTCCTATGTTGTCTTATACAAATTCTTCAAACATCGCCATACCCGGCATAAATAACGCACGAAAGGATATTAACCAGCCAAATCCAAAAATAACTCGCCAAAGAAGAGGTGTTAGGGAATACGGGCCATTGTCACTAACTCCTTTACAATACTAGGGTCCGGACTAGTGAAGCAACATTCCAGCCCATCTAAGAAGGCGTTGATTAGCAGGATATTGATAGGTCCTGATATGTCATTTACACTTCTAATGATCCATGAGGCTAGATTCTACGATATATAATTACACTGGTGCGTAGTTTAGCCACCTCTCATTAGGCTGTGGTGATGGTGGTGGTGGTGGTGGTGGAGATAGCAGGCTAAGATATTCAGTTTATACTCAATCTTACAAACACTGTTCTAAATGTGGGTCTATACGGTAGGCCTGAGTGCTGTGTTGGCTGCCAGTGATGAGTAAGAATTTGTGGACATCAGCGTTATCATGTATCAACTGTACTGAAGCCTACGAATATTATCCCAGCTGTGAAGCCTTTATGTCTGGCCTATATGATTGTGTGTGTGTGTGTGTGTGTGTGTGTGTGTGTGTGTGTGTGTGTGTGTGTGTGTGTGTGTGTGTGTGTGTGTGTGTGTGTGTGTGTGTGTGTGTGTGTGTGTGTGTGTGTGTGTGTGTGTGTGTGTGTGTGTGTGTGACGAGGAAGGGATGGTAAGGGTTGCTAAGAGGGATGTCTACTTCTGTCTACTTAACGGGGTGCCTATTGTGTGTGTGTGTGTGTGTGTGTGTGTGTGTGTGTTATACAGATAGATATACTGTACAACAATACATACACAAATGAACACACATACATGGACGTACTGTAGATAATAACATGTTCAGCAGAGAGACAGAAACATATAACAGATCGACAGAGCGATATATAGACAGAAAACTCTTTATGCTGCAATAATATCTATCTATCTATCTGTCTGTCTATCTATCTATCTATCTATCTATTCTCGTACAGAGGGAGAGAAAGATGTGGGTAAGAGGGTATTCTATCTTATTTAGTTAATATATTGGACAGGCAGTATGTTTGGTTAGAGAATTGATAGGCGGATGGGAAAGAGACGGAGAGGAATGTGAGGGAGAGGGGGGGAAGGAGGGATAAGGAAGGAGGGGGTGAGGAGAAGGGTTGGGG